>NC_041234.1:11808663-11831935 GCF_002837175.3 Physeter macrocephalus
CAGGCTCAGCGGCCATGGCTCACGGGCCCAGCCGCTCTGCGGCACGTGGGATCTTCCCGGACCGTGGCGCGAACCCGTGTCCCCTGCATCGGCAGGCGGACTCCCAACCACTGCGCCACCAGGGAAGCCCTGTATGTTACTTCTTATCTTTATTAGAGTTATTTGCATTTTTGTAGCATCAAATATTTATATCAAAATTCCTCTCTGACACAGGAGGGCAAAAATGTTGCTGAACCCTACAGGTAAATGAGTCTAATACTGGATTTTTTTTAATTGTAGTTGACAATACTGTGTTAGTTTCAGCTGTACAGCACAGTGCAGCTTATATTGCCTTATAGGTTATTACAAGGTACTGGGTATATAATTCCCTGTGCTATACAGTAAATCCTTGATCACAGCAAGGATTCTTAATTCAGTTCATAGGACCTCAGTGCACTGACAGTCTAGTTGCCAAAGGGGTCATCATGTCAGGGGAAATGGTGTCCGGAAGTACCCCACCAAGGCATCATTGAGGTGTCAGGCATGTACACAGTAGGGTCCTGGGCTGTGAGCGGGAGCTATGGCTTGCTGGGCCCAAGGCGTAAATTCTGCCTCCTGCTGAAGTGCTGGTAGGAGGAACCTATGCTTCCACTGAGGGGTGTGAAGAATCCATAGAACCCTATGGACGAGGCAGGTTGGTGGCAGGAAGGTTACCCTGGGGCACCAGCTGGATGGGCGGACGGTGATCCCGAGGGATCTTACTTCATCACTTTGCTGACTTGGAGCAGTTGAGGGCTACCCCTCCCCAGCCAGTGGCTAGTGCCATAACCAAGTGCTTTCCTTTCCACCACAGGCGGACTATCTGGTCACTAAAGAACCCAAGACTCACTAGTGCATATATAGACTAGGGATTCCAGAGGGAATTCGGATCTCCTGCTGTCGGGAAGTCTGGTGGCCGGAAGGTTTCCCGGGGGCACTGCCCAGAAGGTGGTGTGGTGGCGAAAAGGATCCCCTTGGAACAGTGTTCTCGATAGGTGTTTGTCAGTAAGGCCACATATTCCTTAGCAGTGGAGCAAGCTGGTGCCCATAAGGGCTCTCCTGGAACCCAGTACGCAGGTAGCATGGTCTGATAAGGGACCCGCAGGGCACCAGTGCCAGGGCAGAAGGTGTCCGGAAGTGCTTCAGGGTGCCAGTGCCCTGGACCGCATGTGTCTGGAAGAACTCCAGGAGTCCTAGGTGCCAAATGTCTCTGTTCTATAGCCTATGGTCTCAAGGGTATATACTTTTTTGATGACTTTGGGCCAGAGGAGCTCTGGAATTCTAGTGAGGGGTTAAATTGGTGGTTGGAAGGTTCTCCAGGGTACTAAGGCCGATGGGGGTGGAGTGGGTAGGGATGGTGGCCGAAATGGCTCAGGTTACTAAGCCAAAAAGGAGTCCGGAGCAGTGAGGCAAACTTATAGTCAAAATCTCCAGGTGCACAGTATCAACTGTGGACGGAAAGGTCTCCCTGAAACGCTTAGGGGTGGAAGGGCCCTCATGACACCAATACGATGGTAGTATGCTGCCAAAAGGGCTCCAGGGAGCTGGAAGTTTAGTTCGCAAAAGGGCCATATTCCACGGCAAGGATTTGGGGCCGGGCCCCTGGCACAACCGTGCGTGCTAAGTCTAGTCTCCAAAAGGGCCTCCAGTTGCAGAAGTGCCTCCCACAGCCCTGTGCCTCTCTCCCGTGACCCCAGTGAAGTGATGAGTCCAGCTGTCTGATTGGGAAAGATGTCTCCAGACCGAAAGACCTGTTGACGGCCTAGTATGAATTGCTCGGATTTACGCCTTATAAGAACCATCTGGGGGCCTGAAGGATCCGCGGAACCCTGGCGAGGGGGCAGGTTTCTGGCAGGAAGGTTCCAGGGCACCTGCGCGGGGGAGAGACAGTGGCCGAGAAGGCTCATGTTTCCCGAACTTGTGAGCCGACTGAAGGTTGGAGGACTCCTGCTACCTCGGCTGGATGCCAATGTTGTGACTGAAAGTGCCCTCCTTTCCTTAGCAGAGGGGCAGGCTGATTGCCGAAGAACCTTGGGTTCTTCAGCGTTCACACAGGCTGGGGTTGAAGGCATCCAAGATCCCTAGCTGGTAGGAAGTTTGGTGGCCGGAAGATTTCCAGCTGCACTAGCGTCATGTAATTAATGGGCACCCGAAGCTCTACTGCCCTGGAAGGCTTATTGCCAAGAGATCCTTGTGTTCCACAGCAAGGGAACTGGCTACCATAAGGTTACCCTGGAACACAGTTTATGTGCAGTATGGTCTCAGAAAGGACCCTTAGGGTACCATCGCCAGGGCAGAAAGCGTCTGGAAGTGCTCCCGTGCACCACCGAGTTGGCAGGTAGGTTTCCAGTAGAGTTCTGGGGTCTGAGAGGGTGAGGTGGACTTAGGCAGGAAGCGCTAGCCCTGCTGATGGCCTAGTAGGAGTTGTGGATTTTACAGCACCTGGGTTTCGGAAAGGGTCCCGGAGGCGCTACCATGCGCGTGGGATGGTTGCTGATAGGGCCTTAGATTCCTTTGCCAATAATTTGTAGCCTAACGTTCAAAGGGACACCAGTTCATGGACAGGCTGGTTGGTGGCCGTACGGGTCTTTGAGGCTGTATCTGGAGAGCTGTAGGCGGTTGAAAGGTACCCCTGGCTCCTAGTGTGTGGTCAGACTGGTGCCCATCAGGAGTCTTTTTTTAGCCTGTCGTCTTCTGGGTTCATTGTGTCAAAAGATCAGAAATAGCAAAATTAAAAGCAATGAATCATCAAAGTAGTAATTAGTAAAAGTTTATTGTGCACATACCAAAAGACAGTTTGCAAACTGGCGCATTCAAACCAAAACGTGAAATGAATCTCAGGTGTATGTTGTTATAAAGCAGCTCATATAATGAGAAGACAGTGACTTTAGTTTGCACAGTGGTTGGTTATAATATTGGAATTTTCTCAAATGATAGGGAATTGGTCAGTAGTTACTTCCTTTCGATCCTGGGAAAGAGTTTAAGTTTTGTTTATGATTTCCAGGGGCATAAACAAGAAATAACCCAGGTTAAGTTAGTCTTGTAAAATAAGCTAAATTAAGCTTTGCTTGTTTGACTAAACTGGTTTTGTCTGCTCAGGGAATTTTCAAGGCTGCTCTCCATTTGTTCTTGATTTTTACAACTATATGAGGGTTAAATAATGGCTGGAAGGGCCCCTGAGTCCCAGAATTCTCAGTGGCTGCTCCTCAGGTGCTCTCTGCTGCTAGAACTCATATCTAGTACTTTTCCACGGAGAAATATATCCACTACAATTCTAAGTTCAACCAAGCTGCCTTTTACAAATGCAGATGAAAAATTTTTTAAAGCAAGTGATTTGGAAATTTATCATTCTTGCACTCTTACAGAGAACTCCTATTGAATAAACAAAAGACAATTGGGGAAGTTGTATCCAGAAAATGTTGCAATGAAAATTGTATCCACATAAATACAGGGAAGTTTAAATAGTTTTGATTAATATTATTATAGAAGGTAATATACAAATTGTAACTCCTGAAACAAAAGCTATGTATGCATAATTAACATATAACTCCAGTAGACTAAACAAAAATACCAGTCAGTATATTCCTATAGTAGAAGAAAAGGGAAACACAAACTGGCCTTAGCTGCTTCTGCTTTGGGGATGGATGCAGGCATAAATTTTTGCTAGTAGAAATTATTCTTTTATTGAAAAAAATTAATTTCCCTCATGATGGAGAAAGATAAGACTATGGCTTGGATAAATCAAGCTGAATTGCTCTGTGCAATAAAGTATGATCAGATTGAAAATTTCCTTTTGTAGATTATGTGTGTATATAATAAATATGTGTATATAGTATTTGTATATGATATGTATATTTTATATATTTGAATATATATGTGTATACGTATACACACACACACCTTATATATGCCAAAACGCTCACTTTGGCAAGAATTAGATCCAGAAGATAAACATTTTTATGATGACATGAATTCAGGGACTTGGTGAACAGCATTGTTAAGATCTTTTCTGTCCTGTGCTGGCTTATATTCCCCTGTACTATATTATTCCAAACCATTAGGAAATCTCAGTTATATGCATCAGCCTTATATTTATACGACAGTGAAGGAACCAGTTCTATGGTGAGTTTGACTTGTCAAGCCCAAAGCAGAGCTTAGAGTGAGAGGGACAATAGACAACAGAACATCCAAGTGTAGGAAGGGCCTAGCGAGGAATTAGATGCCGATTAATTTATTTTACCCCAAATACCAGAGGCAGTTAGTTGAAGGATCAGTAAAACACTGAATTACTCTAATGCAAATTGAGAGGAAAAAAATTCATTACCAGGGTTTTTTTCACAAATTAACTGAGAAACATAAGTTTGATTAAGATATTTATATTTATAAAGATCTCAAGTCAAGCTAAACACAGACTGTTTATTTTAGAAATCACTAGGAAAGAGAAAAGAAGGAAAACAGGATATACAGAAAAGGATATGTTGGATGGCTTTTTTGATGTCAGCTTGGCTAGACTACAGTCCCCAGTTATTCAAACACTAAGTTTTGCCATGAAGGGGTTTTTCAGATATAATGAAAGTCTCTAATCAACTGACTTTCAGTCAGGTTCGGTCTGACTTACTCAGTTGGAAGGCCTAAAAACAGAGCTGAGGCTTTCTTAAGAGAAGATATTCCAACTGTGCACGGTAGTGTCCACCCATGCCATGGACAACTTTCACCATGCTCAAAATCTTTCTTTCCTGACTGCCTCTGAACAGAGCTTTGGCCCATGTCCATGCATTCCAACCTGTTCATGATTGTCCCTACCCTATAGATATTGTACTAATCAGCCACCATGATTATGTAGGCCGATTGCTTGTAATCTCTCTGTTAGGTAGGTAGGTAGATATGTAGATATTTTTATATATCTCTATATAAATATTTTTATATCTTACTTGTTCTGCTTCTCTGGTTAAACTGACTGATTCATTGTGACAACAATGAGAAGACTAGAAATATCTTAAATGAAATATTTTGAAACTGATGAATATTTTTTTAAAAGGTAAGGAAGGTATGAAAGGAAAAGAGAAGAGGGTGATTGATAGAAAACTCTAAGAGGTAGTCATTTGATAAATAGAATAATCTAGTTAAGCAAAATTAGATGTGAGAAATGGGAAAATAACAAATGCATGTGAAAATGAAAGGATTATAGGAGGCTATTTTCTGCAGCTCAAGGTTAATAAATTTTCTAGTGTTATATAAAATCCTGAAATTGACTCAAGTACGGTTAGAAAACCACACTAAACCAATTAACTATGGAAGAAATAGAGATTGTAGTCAAACAAACTACTCTCTCAAAACCTGCCCAGGTGTTATATATATCATTTCTTTCAACTCTTTGGGAGTAGGTTGAAAGTATACCATTAGTTTTTCAAGTCATAATGAATAAATAACCATTATAAAGATATTTATATTAAGCTAGAAAATAGCTATATCAGGTCAACACAACTATTGCTTCTTTATTTTCACATATAAATTCTATATAAAATATTAGCCAGTATAATCAGAATCACATTAAAAGGTTAATACTTCAAGACAAACAGGTATTCATACTATAGCTTAAAAATCATTGATATGAGAATTTTAATATGCCAAAAATAATCATACTATCACTTTTATAGAAGTTAATATTGCATTTGATAAACCTTAATATTTATTCCTAATAGTAAAACTCCTTACTGAAAGGAAAATGTAAGGATACTTCCATAATCCTTAATGTAATAAATGTATGTGTTGTTTATATCAATATTTACACACACACATGCATGCACACATATCAGTAGAACCACACTAAATGATAAAAGACCAGAAACTTTTCTATTAAATTCAGAAAAGGAAAGAAATGCTTTGAACGTTTTACTTAAAACTATTACTTTGAACATTTAGAAATGCTAGCAAAAAAAAAGGGAAACAATAGAAGTTATGAATATTGAAAAGGTGACAAACACCTTAACTGATACATCATATGACTCTATACCTGAAAAATTCTACAGAATAGACAAAAACAAAAATTTTAAGAATTATTAGAGCATTCAGAAAGTTGCCTAATTAAAGTTAGAATGTTAAAATCAATACCTTGCTACTGCAGTTTTCTGAACTCTACAGAAGCACAGTTTTTTTTTAAAAAAAACTTAGATGTGTTTTATTATTAGATTGGAAGACTATTTTAAATATTCCAAATTTTAAACTATTTTATAAATACAATCTGGTGTCAATTCAAATCCTACACAAGCTCATTTAGTTCATACCTGTTCTTTCATTTATTCTGCAGAGAGGAATAGGAAATTTTTTGATGATTTTAAACATGTGGAAGAAATTTAGGTTGGAGGTAGGTGGAGGTACAGCAAAGCAGAGCATGGGTAATCTACTTCATTTCCATGCACTTCCGTTAGCTCTGTTTTCTATAACCAAGAGCACCCTCCACTTAGAGATATTCTGAGTTTTAAAGTAAATTGAGTATGTGAAAAGGAATAGCAATAAGCCTAACATGATATGGTGGATGCTCAGTAAATGCCAGCTCTCTTCCTTTTATCCTTCCTAGATGAGCTGTTTGGATGAGATGATTCAGTTGTCTATGATTTGGGCAATCTATTTTGATACAAAATCAAGTTCTTTTTAATATATTACCATATAGAATAGTTCAGAACCATCATATTTACCAGCACATGCATCCTGATATGACTCAAGGACTAATGCAGTCTCTGGGGTCATGATTAATCTTTCTGTATTTTTAAGGAGCAAACTTTAGGTATTGGGCCAATTCCCAAAGCCTTAACTGGTAGATTTCTAAATCAGTTTGTGTTGCCGTTTAATCTTCTCTTTGGTTTGCTGGTAAAATCTGATGGAACTAGAGCTTAAATCACTTAGCTTAGATCACTAAATCTCCCTTTTTCTGTTTGGAATCACATGGGATTTCATTCCATCCTTGCAGCAGACAGACTGTTTCATCTCAAGGTTTCAGGGAAAGGAAATGATCCCTCTCCTTGTACACAAGTTAGGGAATCCTTGCACATTTCATACATTCTCAGCTTGACTTACAATAAATATCAGGTTAACATGTCATCAGAAGGATGGGTATTACTTCAGGTATAAATAAAATGTTTGCTCTATGGTGTGACTATTTTATTGATAACGAAGATTTGGCTGGAGATTTAGTTTGTTAATCATACAACACCATTTCCGCTGCTAAAGCTGTGATTGGGTCATTATCATGGTAGTCAGGGCCTTTCCTTTTTTACACTTATGTTGGCCACCAAATGTCTTTCAGTATCCAGCTTTGTTTTTCTCAGGCATCTATTTGCTGGTGTCCTTTTTTTGTTTTTTTTCCCTTAGCAGATATCTGTCATTTCAGGGTTCAGCCTGGGAACTTTTCTTTTCATTAGATTAATAAACATATCCATGTGTCAGATCTTGCAGAATATCTTAAAGGAGACAACTAATGAATACGAAGTCCCCTTGGAGAGGAGAAAACAATAGATCACAATTCAATTATGGCAGTTTTAGAGTCAAGGAATACAGAACTTTATACTAACAGCCTTTAAAAGCCAAAAAATAATAGTGACCCTGTTTTCTACAACATAAAATGATGTTAAAACAATTTTTAGTAGAAGAGTATATTTTATAGCACATTTTAATCATAAATAGGTCATGAAATGAACACTCTTATATCCTAAGGAAGAGAATGATTATATTTTGTTTGCTACTTTCAGAAAGCATTTTGAGGAGGATTACAATAAACACATACAATAAAACTGAGCAACAAAGAAAAGAATATTCAGATCAATGGGAATATTATATCAGAAAATGCAAGCTATAGCAACCAAGCTCAAAATTTCACCTGAAGCGTCTTAGTATTTTTATTGCCTAAAGGAAATGTACTAAGGCAAGAGGAGAGAGACTTTTTGCCCTTGTTATAACCACCAAGAAGAATTGCTCATAGAGATATTTATATTTAAAGGGAAAAATGCCTTAATATTTAGAGAAGGGAAAATGGATGTGTAAAACTTTGGATTATTGCCATTTAATATTGACCTCCATTACACTGAAAAAACTGCCTTGTACTACCACATTTAATTTTTTAATCTTGAATAGGTAAACAGTTTAAGAATAGCTGGTTACAATTATCTAAATAACCCATGGCTTGTGGTATGGAATTTTATTACATATTAATGTTAATTTTAATACACCCTATGATAAAATATATTCCAAAGATGGCGACCAAAATCCCTGGAAGCATCTTTTTGATTATAAGTATAACATAAGTATAATCGGTTCAGCAAAACGATATGAAAACATATTGAGATGTATATCATCCTAAAATTTCCAAAGCAAGTAAAAAACACCCAACCTTTTGCTAATTTCATAATTGCTTTATTTTTGTTAAAATTTTTTATTGAGGTATAATTGATATATAACATTATATTAGTTTCAGGTGTACAGCATAGTGATTCAATATTTGTATATACTGCAAAATGATAGCCACAATAAGTCTAGTTGCCATAGTTACAGAACTGTTTTTTTCCTGTGAAAAGAACTTTTATGATTTATTCTCTTAGCAACTTTTAAATATGAAATACAGTATAATTAACTATAGTCACCATGCTGTATGTTATATCCCCAAGACTTATTTACTTTATAACTGGAAGTTTGTACCTTTTGACTCCCTTCATCCATTTCTCCCACTCCTTAGCCCCCTACCTCTGGCAACCACCAATTTGTTCTGTGTATCTATGAACTTGGTTTTTTGGTTGTTGGTTTTGTTTTGTTTTGTTTTTTTAGATTCTGCATATGAGTGAGATCATATACAGTGTTTGTCTGTCTCTGACTGATTTCACTTAGCATAGTGCCCTCGAGGTCCATCCGTGTTGTCGCAGATGGCAGGATTTCATTCTTTTTTATGGCCAAATAATGTTCCTGTGTGTGTGTGTGTGTGTGTGTGTGTGTGTGTGTGTATACAACACACACACCACATTTTCTTTATCCATTCATTTCTCTATGGACACACTTAGGTTGTTTCTATATCCTGGCTATTATAAGTAATGCTGCAATAAACATGGGAATGCAGATAACTTTTCAAGTCAGTATTTTCGTTTTCTTTGCATAGATACCCAGAAGTGGGATTGCTGGATCATATGGTAGTTCTATTTTTAATTTTCTGAGGAACCTCTGTACTGTTTCCATAGCGGCTGCACCAATTTACATTCCCACGAACACTGTACAAGGATTCCTTTTTCTCCACATCCTTGCCAACACTTGTTATTGTTTGTGTTTTTGATTATAGCCATTCTAAACAGGTGTGAGGTGATATCTCATTGTGGTTTTGATTTGCATTTCCCTGATAATTAGTGATGTTTAACATCTTTTCATGTGCCTGTTGGCCATCTGTATGTCTTCTTTGGAAAAATGGCTATTCAGATCCTCTGCCCATTTTTAATCAGATTGCTTGTTTTTGTGGGTTTTTGTTTTTGTTTGCTATTGAGTTATATGAGTTCTTTATATATTTTGGATATTAACCCTTTTTGGATATATGATTTGCAAATCTTTCTCCCATTTAGTAGGTTGCCCATAATTGCTCTGTTGCAAAAGGGGGAAGGGAGTGTTTGGGGTGGGGGGGGAGAAGCCCCTCCCAAGGAGAAAGAAACCCAAAGGAGAGCCATTGAGAATTATTTGTCAAAGGATTCTTTATAAATTCAAAAGAAAGACAAAGCAATGTAGATGTGTGAAAAGTGATGAAATCCCATCTCCCCAAAGGTCTGGGCTTTGTTTGGTTACAAAAAATACCAAACAGGGGACATTCATTTGGTTAATTTACCATTGTCCAGACTCAAGTCTATGGGCTTTGTGGTTCAGATAATAGATCTCAAGAGCATAACAATAACAGATTCATCGCTCAAACTCAGGTTTATATTCACCAAGCTTAGAATTGTGTGAAAAAAATTTTACACAGGGAGGGGAAACAGTAAGCTGGGACAAAGTGAGAGAGTATCATTGACATATAAACACTACCAAATGTAAAATAGATAGCTAGTGGGAAGTAGCCACATAGCACAGGGAGATCAGCTTGGTGCTTTGTGACCACCTAGAGGTGTGGGATAGGGAGGGTGGGAGGGAGGCACAAAAGGGAGGGGATATGGGGATATATGTATATATATAGGTGATTCACTTTGTTATACAGCAGCAACTAACACAACATTGTAAAGCATTATACTCCAATAAGGATGTTAAAAAATAAATTATAAAACTAAAATATAAATATATCTGTATATCTATCTATTTATCCATATCTGTATTCCAGAGTTCATATGCAACAGAGCACATGTGTTGACATGACCAATATATTTTCTTCCTTTAGGCAAATCTATAGTGAGAAGCCAGACTATAACCAAAACACTGCTAAGGAAGCTCGGAATCTGATAAGAGAAGATAGATAATCTGAGGAAGTGTCCTTCAACCATAAGGTAGCTTAAGAACTCTTTCTCGTAATGGAACCCTAATAATATTTATGATCAAGACTCACTCTAACCTAGACAGTGCTTGGGTGAATTCTGCACATACTTCATTCTTCAACTCCTCTACTCTTAATTTAGTTGCTGGTCAACTTCAACCTAACTCATTTTTTTCTTCATGTAACTCAATACCTCCAGTCAAGTCCCTTTAAAAAAAAAAGAAAAGCAAATACCTTTAATCAAGACAAGGAGCTGTACTAATATTTAAACTAGTTTTATATATCCCCTATGAGCTTCATTATGGGCTTATTTATATATTAAATTTCAGGGCCACATTTTTACACTTTATTTTCAAGTTTCATCTTTTCCCAATAAGCTGTTAAACAACCTAATTAAAATGTATCTTGAATATGATGACATGTAAGGCTTCATGACTTGAGTCATGTAGAAGACTTACATACCTGGAAGTGAAGGGCTTTCTCCCCTCATTCGGCCCTATTTTAAGAAAGGAGAATCAGGGCCTCTGTAATAAAGTGGGATAGAATCAATGCTTTTTATTTTCCATCATCCCTGATTTTAAAATGAGAATGCAAATGGAAAGCTTTTTTACTTTTATAAAACCATTAATGTATCTTTCATTTTGAACCTGAATATATCTTTAGGTGTTTAACTAATGATTTTTTTCCTCTCCATAAATATGAGTGATAGAAAGAGGAAGAAACATATAAGGAGTTATTCCGTTCATATCTTAGAAAAGTAATAGCAATAAAGATCTGATAGTATTGCAGAGGTTATACATTTTTTTGCATGTAACAGCAATCATGTTTTAGTTGGTACTCATGGACATGAATTGAAAGAATGAATGGATATAATACTTTCATCTGTTATTCAGCAAGCTATCAAATGAGGTGTTATGACTTAACCATGAGCAACTTTAACCTATCATTTTGCCAATCTAAAAATCTGATTAAATGTCAAGCAAGTGCAATGTGAATGTGCCTTCCAGAAATGTTCTAAATAAGTAGAAATGGCTGTTTCTTTAGCTTTCATGATTTAAGCAGTATTTTTTTGAGACACAAAGTTATTAGAACTGAGATGGGCACTGTTACCTCAAAGTGATAATAACTGAATTTCAACTCATCAGCCTACCTCACAATCCACTTCACTCCCTTTTCATTATGCTCCAGTCATACTATCTTTTGGCCTCTTGAACACACTTTACATTCCAAGATATGTTGCCCTTTGGAGACCTTACATTTGTTCTTCCTCCAACTGGCTATTTCGACCCAGTTCTGTAATATCTCAGTCACCTGAAGGATTAACAGGGCTAAAAGATCGGCTTCCAATGTGGCTCACTATATGGCCACCAATTTGGTGCTAGCTATCAGCAGGGGAACTTATTTCCTCTTCACAGGGGCCTCTCCACAGTGCTGCTTGAGTGTTCTCAAAACATGGAGGCTGGCTTCTCTCAGAGTGAGCCATCCAAGAGAAAGAGCTACACAGAAGCTATGCCTTTCATGACCTAACCTTGGAGGTCCCATCACTGCCACTACATTCTATATTTTAGACATGATTATTTATACCATCTCACATTAAAAGGGAGAGGAATTAGATTCTACCTTTTGATGGGAAGGCTGTCAGAGAATTTACATCATATTTTAAAACCACCACACTAAAGCTCGTGATTCTTGTTAATCTAAAAAAGTTACTCCTCAGTTAACATAACAGGTATGAGTGTATTGCTCATGAAATTAATACAGTAACAGTAATAGTAGCAATAAGTAGTAATATTTATTTGAACATTATCATTTTTCTGTTAAATATGTGACTTTTCTATACTCCCCTGAATTTTTAAATTTAGTTCAATTGTATCTACTGTTTCAAGTCTTTTCAAGAGAAGTTTTTCTCTAATTTTATAAAGGAAGTACATAGAAAACCATAATTCACTTACAAATTGATTTATAGCAGACAGTGATGGAACACAAATATTCTATTAAGTCCTATAATGGTATCCATAAAATATACATGAATTTTGATTAGTAGTAAGATGTCAAGCTGTATTATATATAAGATTCATG
This sequence comes from Physeter macrocephalus, assembly GCF_002837175.3. NCBI lineage: Eukaryota > Metazoa > Chordata > Mammalia > Artiodactyla > Physeteridae > Physeter > Physeter macrocephalus. Next base: position 11,821,241 of record NC_041234.1, read on the forward strand.
TAACTACATCTCATTTTATCCAATTAAAGTAGAAATTATATTCAAATTCTAGGACCTGTTTTAATATTCAAAGATTTGTATAAAACAGTAAAAAGAAGAAGAGAGATGCTATAACATATAAAAGTGTGTATATTCTTTCTGTATTTAAATGACTTAATAATGGTGATTCAGATTAATGCCTTAACTGAATTTGTTGAATGTTTTTGCACTTACTCTAAACTCTTAGTCTTTTTTTTTTTTTTTTTTTTTTTTTTAAGTTTCAGGTTTATTCAGGGAACTAACTTACTAAGTACTATAATCCGGGAAATAGCCTCTCAGATAGCCCTGAGGAACTGCTCTGAGGAGTAGGGGAGGAGCTGGTATATATATGAATTTTTGGCTAGGAAATACATGTAGTCAGGCATACATCTTGGTAGAAGATTACTGGTAATTATAAAGAACAGGTATCTCGTATTAATGATTTTAGCACCTTTCTATGTATGGGAAGATGCAAGAATCTGGGGTCATTGATATTCATCCTAAGATATGCATCTTAACTATCTAGGGGCCAGTTTATCCAAAGCACAGAATGCTTCATCTCATTTTTTTTCATTTTGAATTTCCTTCAGGGCACACTGGCACTGTTGGTGGGTGTGGGCGACTGCAGTGGGTGGCAGTTTAACCCTTGTATTGCTAAATGATGAGTGACACTCTTCTTTTTTCATTCACAATGGAGACAAAAGATCCAACTCCATGACAACAACTTTCAGAAGTTTCAGTTGCTTTAGAGGTTTTACAGGAATCTGTTTAGTGAAGCAGCTGTACACAATTCTAGATAAACTCTTAGTCTTTAACAGAACTAATTTGATATGTAATTTTTTTTTAAGTAGAAGGTAAAACTCATCATTGGCATCTTATGTTCAGGTGAGACGAGTGTTTACAAATGCCCCTAAATTCCCTATATTTAGGACCTATAGTTTAAGACCTATAATTAATCAGGTCTTAAAACAGCAGAGTCCATTTTTCAAGCCAATGTACAAAACTGTAGATATTAACGGCATTATCATCATCCACTATAATTTATTTATTTATTTATTTATTTATTTATTTATTTATTTATGTAGGCTGCGCCGGGTCTTAGTTGCGGCATGTGGGATCTTCGTTGCGGCGTGTGGGCTTTTTGAGGTTGTGGCATGTGGACTTCTTAGTTGTGGCACGCATGTGGGATCTAGTTCCCCGACCAGAGATAAAACCCGGGCCCCCTGTGCTGGGAGTGTGACTTACCCACTGGACCACCAGGGAAGTCCCCACTATATTTTAAATGTTCATACTGTGGGTAGATATATTTCCTGGAGGTATATTCAGTTATAGGCAAGAATGGAATGTTTTAAATTACTAAAATTATTTCTGTTCTTCAGCTGGAAAAAATTCAGTAATATCACCAGCTGGAATTTAACACAATGCATGGCCTGTGTTGAATGGAAGTAAACTCTTAAAAATGTCTTTTGATAATAGCTAGTAATTGTGACCACTTTATTAGCCAATTTTTAAAGTGTTGTTTTAATTCTTTCTTCTTCTTGTAATTTTATTTCAAAATTCTGGAAGGTGTTTGTCTTCATTGTGAATTATTTTGACTAAGGAAATTTGCTTTGTACTTTGGGTAGCAGCATGACATGTTTGCAAAAAGACAGGTTTTAGAGTCAGTTAACACTGTGTTTGAATTCCACTTATGCCCTTCATTTGCTTGTGCCCTTGACAAGTTACTGATCTTTTCTTGGTTTCAGTGTTCTCATTTGTAAAAAGGGATTAACACCCGATAATATGCAGTGATATTCTGATGATTCAACTAGGCACCATATATGCTTGGCACGTAACAGATGATCAATAAATGTTAGTCCTTTACGCCTTTCCAAAAGACCCTGTCTTCTGGGGCAATTTCTTTTAAACTAAAAAATAAAACAAAATTCTTATAAATCATTATTATTATTATTATTATTTTATTTTGATTCTTTTCTCTTTAAAAACAAATTAATTTCTTTTTGGCTGCAATGGGTCTTCGTTGCTCTGCACGGGCTTTCTCTAGTTGCAGAGACCGGGGGCTACTCTTCGTTGCAGTGCGCAGGCTTCTCATTGTGGTGGCTTCTCTTGTTGTGGAGCATGGGCTCTAGGCACACGGGCTTCAGTAGTTGTGGCTTGCGGGCTCTAGAGCACGGGCTCAGCAGCTGTGGTGCGTGGGCCCAGTTGCTCCATGGCATGTGGGATCTTCCCAGACCAGGGCTTGAACCCCTGTCTCCTGCATTGGCAGGTGGATTCTCAACCACTGCGCTACCAGGGAGGCCCTATAAATCTTTTTAAAAAATGAATTCAAGTTGGTTATAACCTATGATCTGATTTTGACAAAATGAATGGAACAACAGAAACAAACCTGTTTTTTCTGAATCTACTTTAGGATACCCTCTTCCTTTTTTGCCATCACCTGGTAGGTGCCACCACTTACCTGCTGTGAACTTGAAGAAGTTACTTAACATCCCTGTGCCTGTTCCTCATCTGTAAATTATAGATAATAATGCTGCCTACATCATATGGTTGTTATGAAGATCAATGGAATTAATTCAAATAAACATTTATGCCTGTAATATAATAAATAGTCCATTTGTATTAGCCACCAATATTATTTGGAAAGGTTTTGTGATTCTTTTTCCTAATGCTCAAGAACCATCTCCCAACCCCCATACCCTGGCTTGAATCTAATTTTCAAATTTTCATATATTCCCACCACTAACAACATCCAATATAATTCTGCTAAACTCAAGGGCAGATGGTGCATTTAATTTCGGAGGTTCCCACAGCCCTTGAAGTCCATTCTTAGGTCCCTTAACATACTTTTAAAAATTTAATTTGAGAGCTATGCAAAGGAATGTATAATATTTTTGAGTGCAGAATATAACAGAGCTCCAACATTTGGAGTTTATAACAACATTTGGAGTTTATATAAAATGATTTATATTGTATTTAAACATCTTTAATATGCATTTATTTCTATATCTTCCAAGCCAAGTCTCTTAAACTTCCATGGATGCCTTTTTCTGGCTTTTCTATCCAAGTTCATAGCATATATTTTACTACTAAAGTATTCTAATGTATGTGTCCTCATTTTGCTGTTTCTAGCTCAGATGGAAAGTTTCCATTATGTCGAACGTGGCAATTATCTGACTAGCTTTTTAAAAGAGCACTCATTTTCCTCCCTTCAAAAATATGCAAAACAGAAATCTTTCATAATTCTATTTACATAATGGGGTCCTATTGTGTGAGTCAGCATAAGCAAGACATCCCTCTGTGAATCTCTATTTCCTTCTTTAATGAAGGTATTAAGTCCTTGTCTTTTATTGCTATGTCCAAATTTCATCTCCCAGGTAATTGACTAAGGATGAATCACTGGAAATTTGTAACAATTCAAATAGACAAAGAATGTAAATAATAGGTAGGTCTGCACAATAAACTCTGATAAGAGAGGAAGGAGAATGGAAATAGCATCAGAGCAGTACACCTTCTCATTGTAAAATATTTTGTTCCGTTTATTTCAGAACTGTGCCCACTGTCAGGGATGATGAGTAAGCAAGAACATCAATAAATGGAAAAGTCCAGCCCTGATAATTTGTTTTATAGAGTTTTTTTTTAAATATATAATGTTATTCTCCAATTTTATAAACTATGATCAGGATAGTGCTTAAAACAGCAATTTCATGTAGCAGTAATAGAGTCCCCCAGATATACCAGTTTAGCCTTTTCCTCATTGCTATAGAAATGAGAAGGAAAGAGGACTGGATCTTTTCTTGAAAAAGTAAGGGAATGGGTTCCGGTGAGGTAGAAAAATGATTCAGTTTCCTATAATTAAAAATTAGTGGAATCTAAGGAAAACAATGGGTTACTCCATGGGCATGCAATTCCAAATCAGGAAATGTAGTTGTCGTGATGCCCAGGACCTGAAATGCTTGAACAAAAATGCTGCTTTTATCATATGAGTATTTTCAAGAATTGATAAAGTGCTTGGCTTCATATTTCACTCCTTATGCCAACTCTGACCTCAGTAGTGGTAGGAGGCATATCTTATTTATCTGAATATTTTTCAGTAACTGGTATACTTGCCTGGAATATAGCAGACACTTGTTGATATTTTAATTAAATGAAAGAGCCAATAGGGGACTTCCCTGGTGGCACAGTGGTTAAGAATCTGCCTGCCAATGCAGGGGACACGGCTTTGAGCCCTGGTCCAGGAAGATCCCACATGCCATGGAGCAACTAAGCCCGTGCGCCACAACTACTGACCCTGCAAGCCACAACTACTGAAGCCAGCACACCTAGAGCCCATGCTCCGCAACTAGAGAAGCCACCGCAGTGAGAAGCCCATGCATTGCAACGAAGAGTAACCTCCGCTCACCACTAGAGAAAGCCCATGTGCAACAACGAAGACCCAACACAGCCAAAAATAAATAAATTTATTAAAAAAAAAAACAAAAACAGCCAATAAATGAAATTGCTGAATAGTATGCTAAACTTGAAACTTCATCAATAGTAAGTTTTATATGAATATATATGTGGGGGGTGTGGGTATGAGTGAACAAATTTGAGTTTGTATATGAATATGTTTATTTATAAATGTATATAGTTATATATAAATAGAAATGCATCTATATTGTTTGTATAAGTGAAAAGAGAGAGTTGATATGTCTTGTTATTATACTGTTATATCCTGGAAGACACGGTTTCTATTTTCTACTTCCTATGAAGAGGTCTGCATTTTCTAAAGTAATATTCTACATAGGTGAGAGCACACTTTATGTGGATTGAAGGAAATACATTACTTATAAGATTTTAACTTTAAAAATTTTCAATAACTCCTTTATAATTAGCAACAAAATAAAAGTAGTAATATTTCCCACCACTATATATATAATCTTCATTTCTTTAAAAGAATCACTGCATTCTTCCCATTCTTAAAATTATGTGCCATATCTTTTTTTCATTTTGAAGTAAATTGTACTAATTTAAACATATTTGCACATTAAGAGTTTTGGATTCCCTTTACCTTGTATCTCGCAGTTTGACTATTATTTTAGTTAACGCAAAATTACTTTTATCCTCTCACAGGACTTTTAATATGGTCAGGAAGAAAGTACAATACTTATATTTTTATATAGGGTAACAGGTAACTGGTAGTGAAGTTCAGTATTTGGTGTTAAAGCAAAACACGCACACGCACACACACAGAGTAGTACACATACGGGATTTATGTACCATTTCCCTTGAGTTTCACATTCAATTGCTACTTTTTTGATCGCATAAAAAACTTTTGAGTTTAATAAACTATGAATATATGTCCAATATGTCATTCACAGATATGAAATTTTTTGGTGCCTTTGGTGGTTAAAAAACAAATAATGTATAAGCATTTTGATTGTGATTTTAAGTTTAGAAACAGAAATGATTTCTCTTAAGGACTAAGGTGGCTGCCAGCCGGTGGCAGGAAGGAAAGTGGTAGGCATTGCCGCATTCTGCAGGTCAACAAATTTCATGTAAGTCTCTCTGTTACTGTAATCAGGGCTGCTGTCAATTGTCATGGCCGACTGCCAACTGGTGGAGTCAATGGTTGTATTTTATCTTCTTAAGGAAAACTCACTCAGCAAGCTATAGAACATAACTGCTGGCCTGTGACTTGTTTATTTTTTAAATAAACATGTAGTCCAGAGAGGGAATCACCATTCTGTGCCTATTATTTACTTTTGAGTCAGAGAGACATAATCTTTCAGTTGCAGTGTATTTGGAAAGAGAATATTGGGGAAGCATAACAGCAGCTGTATCTAGCTTTTATAATATTTATGGCTTTCCTTCTCGGAGATGAGACCAAGTTCTACGTTTTTTTGAGTTTTGAATTTTGAACATAAAATGGTAGAGAATCGTTGGTACTGAATTTTAAAGAGAAATTGTGGCTAAATGGGACAAAATACAGAAAGGACCTTCAAGCATTCTACTTCCTGATCTTCAGCATTATCAGTTACCTGTAGAGTTATGTTTCCAAGTGTACATAAACTATTGAACAGTTAAAACTATTGGACATCTCTGAAAATATGAAAGCCATACATTATTGTATTGGCTTTAATTCAAGTATGAACAGATGCCTAATACATGTGGTGATAACTGGAGTGTACTTTGAAGGATGTTAAATAATGCTTTATTCCAACTCTTAACCAGGTTAAACTTGAGCATATAAACTAAAGATTTGCCCAGTTAAAAGTGAATATAAGAAGCACAGCATGTTAATTGATTGCTCTCTGGAAGAAAAAGCCATTTGACTAGGATTCCCTTCTTAAATGGCAACCTTAAGAGGAGAGGTTTAGTCCTTTTGACTTGGTGGCCAAACTTTAAGAGGTGATAAGCCATCCTCCGAATCTCCATAAATCTGTGTGACAGTTTCATGATACTGTACTGCCATGGTTGAAGCTGGTCCATTACTCAAATGAAGAATCCTAAATGAATTTAATGTTCTTTCTTTTATCCATGTTTCTTTCATTGATTCTGGCTTATAATTCTGGACAGAAATTTTAACGTAGTAAATGTGTCAAAATAGTGCATCACGTTGGCATGCAAGAAAGGACAGAAGGAAAACAGAAATAGACTGTTACCTTTAGCCAGTTAAGTGTTGTAGGTGAGGAACAACCAGACTCAAGAAACAATAATCCTCATTGGGTTAAGTCAAAGTTTCTATGACGTCATCAAAATTGCCTTCATTAATTTGTTCTTTAGGCATTTGAGTGCCAGATACGTGCCATGTGTAAGTAGTTCACCATCTTAAACAGCATGTACTTGTTAAACTTTCCAAGAGCAGTAACAGATTTACCTAACTCAGCTGTGCTCTCTTGCAGACCTATCTTACAACCAAAGATCTATATTGTGATATAGCTGATCAGTAGAGGCAGTGGAATATAAAAGATGTCAGCAAAATATTTCTAGAGCATGATTTTAGATTCACCAGTACTGCTTTAATGCTCTGACATCTCACTTTCTCAGCATCCTTATGTTTAACTATCATCTTCTATATATAGTCTTATAACTTTTACTGGATCCTTCCTGTTGGCTAGTAAAAATGGTTTTTGTTTTGCTTCTCTGTGCTTGCTGAATATACTTCCTTACCTACCATTCATATTTCAGTAATTTTCCTTTCCCTACAATTTCAATGAAATTATCCTGATTGAAGTCAGTGAAGATCTCCATTTGGGTAAATCCAGTGGAAATGTTCAGTCTCCATCTTAGATTTCCTCTCAGGAGCATCAAACAAGAAAACTTTAAGTATCAGAGAAAATAGGCATCGGAACTATGATTGAAGGACTTGGGGACCATCAGATGTGTATAGTGAAGGAAGGTGAGAGAGATGACATGAAGATTTTAGCTTTGGTTACTCAGAGTATGGTAATGCCTTAAATAAGGCTAAAGCAAATGGAGAAGAGCAGGAATTTTTAAAAAGAATAAATAGCTTGTTTTTAGGTATGTTGAGTGAATTGGAGACAGACCTTTCTATCAGATACAAATATCTACTTGGGAATGGAGTATAAGTAATAAACGAAAGAGAGAGCTGAGACCAAGGTATACAATGAAAAGAAGGGTAAATGATGGGACCCTGGGAGGATACTGAGGTGGAGATGGGAAGAGGAAGCAGTGAAAAAAATTGTACTGATGATAGCAATAAAAAATTCAAGAAAAGTAAGTGCCCTAAGTCAAAGAAACAGAACTTTGAATAATGAGAAAGTGTACAGATAAATACCGAATAATGTGAAGGCTGTCTGGGGACTTTTGGGTGCACTGATTAGACCTAAATTTTGGCTTTGTGAGAGCAGTTTCTTTAGAAATTAGAAAGCAAGTCACTGAGTAAGTGTAAACAAAAGAGATGGATGTTCCTTTTAATAACATTTAAAAGTGAAGTACATGGGAATGGGATGGAGCCACAGATTTAGGGGAAAGCAGAATGAGGGGAAGGTTGTTTTGTTATGCTTTTCATCTGAGTAATAAAAACAAGGTAAAAAAATTAATCAAATGAGAACCCCCTACTTTTAACCTTTTAAGTCTCACTTAAAAAGTTAAGCTGTTTTTAATATTTGTGTTCTTCTGATGAAAATCTACATGTTCAGACAATATACTTCTATTTCTGTTATTGAATTGTGACCATAATGTAAAAGAGATGCTTTTTTTAAAATTCATAAACCATTCATTTATTCCACAACATTTTCTTCATTTCAGCAAAATCACTGATTATGTTTTTTATTAATTTTTATTTTATATTGGAGTCTAGTTGATTAACAATGTTGTGTTAGTTTCAGGTGTACAGCAAAGTGATTCAGTTATACATATACATATATCTATTCTTTTTCAAATTTTTTTCCCATTTAGGTTATTACAGAGTATTGAGCAGAGTTCCCTGTGCTCTACAGTAGGTCCTTGCTGGTTATCTGTTTTAAGTATAGCAGTGTGTATATGTCATTCCCAGTTTCCCAATCTATCCCTCCCCCATCCTTCCCCCTCAGTAACCATAAGTTGGTTCTCTAAGTCTGTGAGTCTATTTCTGTTTTGTAAATAAGTTCATTTTTATTTTTTATAGATTCCGCATATAAGAAATATCATATGATTTTTGTCTTTCTCTGACTTACATAATATGATAATCTCCAGGTCCATCCATGTTGCTGCAAATGATATTATTCCATTCTTTTTAATGGCTGAGTAATATTCCATTGTATATATGTACCACATCTTTATCCATTCATCTGTCGTTGGATGTTTAGGTTGCTTCCATGTCTTGCCTATTGTAAACAGTGCTGCAATAAATATTGGGGTGCATGTATCTTTTTGAACCATATTTTTCTCCAGATACATGCCCAGGAGTGGGATTGCTGGATCACATGGTAGCTCTATTTTTAGTTTCTTAAGGAACCTCCCTACTGTTCTCCATAGGCTCTACCAATTTATGTTCTACCAACAACGTAGGAGGGTTCCATTTTCTCCAAACCCTTGCCAGCATTTCTTGTTTATAGGCTCTTTGATGATGGCGATTCTGACTGGTGTGAGGTGATACCTCATTGCAGTTCTGATTTTCATTTCTGTAATAATTAGTGATGTTGAGCATCTTTTCATGTGCCTCTTGGCCATCTGTATGTCTTTTTTGGAGAAATGTCTATTTAGGTCTTCTGCCTATTTTTTGATTGGATTGTTTGTTTTTTTGATATTGAGCCGCATAAGCTGTTTGTAAATTTTGGACATTAATCCCTTGTCAGTCACATCATTTGCAAATATTTTCTCACATTCAGTGGGTTGTCTTTTCGTTTTGTTGATGGTTTCCTTTGCTTTTGAGTTTAATTAGGTCCCATTTGTTTATTTTTATTTCTATTACTCTAAGAGAGGGATCGGAAAAGATACTGCTGTGCTTCATGTCAAAGAGTGTTCTGCCTATGTTTTCCTCTAAGAGTTTCATAGTATTTGGTCTTACATTTGTCTTTAATCCATTTGGAGTTTACTTTTGTGGTGGTTGTTGTTAAAGAATGTTCGAATTTCACTTTTTTATTTTCTAAACTATAGCTGTCCACTTTTCCCAGCACCATTTATTGAAGAGTCTGTGTTTTCTCCATTGTATAGTCTTGCCTCCTTTGTTGTAGATTTGATTGACCATAGGTGCATGGGTTTATTTCTGGGCTTTCTATCCTGTTCCATTGATCTATATTTCTGTTTTTGTCCCAGCACCATACTCTTTTGATGACTGTAGCTTTGTAGTATAGTCAAAAGTCTGGGAGCCTGATTCCTCTAGCTTCATTTTTTCTTTCTCAAGATTGCTTTGGCTATTTGGGGTCTTTTGTGTCTCCATACAGATTTTAAGATTTTTTTGATCTAGTTTTGTGAAAAGTGCCATTGGTGTTTAATAGGGATTGTATTGAATCTGTAGATTGCCTTGGGTAGTATAGTCATTTTGACAACATTTATTCTTCCAATCCAACAACATGGTATACCTTTCCATCTGTTTGTGTCATCTTCGGTTTCTTCCATCAGGGTCATATAGTTTTCAGAGTACAGGTCTTCTGCCTCCTTATGTAGGTTTATTCCTAGGTATTTTATTCTTTTTGATGTGATGGTAAATGGCGTTGTTTCTTTAATTTCTGTTTCTGATCTTTGTTGTTAGTGTACAGAAATGCAACAGATTTCTGTGTATTTGTATCCTTCAACTTTACCGAATTTATTGATGTGCTCTGGTAATTTGCTGGCAGTGTCTTTAGGATTTTCTATATATAGTATCATTTCATCTGCAAACTGTGACAGTTTTACTTCTTCTTTTCTAACTTGGATTCCCTTTTTTCTTTTCCTTCTCTGATTACCGTGGCTAGGACTTCCAAAACTGTGTTGAATAAAAATGGCGAGAGTGGACATTCTTGTCTTTTTCCTGATCTTAGAGGAAATGCTTTCAGTGTTTCACAATTGAGAATGATGTTTGCTGTGGGTTTGTCATATATAGCCTTTATTATGTTGAGGTAGGTTTCCTCTATGCCCACTTTATGGAGAGTTTTTAACATAAATGGGTGTTGAATTTTGTGAAAAACTTTTTCTGCATCTATTGAGATGATCATATGGTTTTTATTCCTTAATTTGTTAATGTGGTGTATCACATTGATTGATTTGCATATACTG
>NC_041234.1:11833970-11863126 GCF_002837175.3 Physeter macrocephalus
GCACACCTAGAGCCCATGCTCCGCAACTAGAGAAGCCACCGCAGTGAGAAGCCCATGCATTGCAACGAAGAGTAACCTCCGCTCACCACTAGAGAAAGCCCATGTGCAACAACGAAGACCCAACACAGCCAAAAATAAATAAATTTATTAAAAAAAAAAACAAAAACAGCCAATAAATGAAATTGCTGAATAGTATGCTAAACTTGAAACTTCATCAATAGTAAGTTTTATATGAATATATATGTGGGGGGTGTGGGTATGAGTGAACAAATTTGAGTTTGTATATGAATATGTTTATTTATAAATGTATATAGTTATATATAAATAGAAATGCATCTATATTGTTTGTATAAGTGAAAAGAGAGAGTTGATATGTCTTGTTATTATACTGTTATATCCTGGAAGACACGGTTTCTATTTTCTACTTCCTATGAAGAGGTCTGCATTTTCTAAAGTAATATTCTACATAGGTGAGAGCACACTTTATGTGGATTGAAGGAAATACATTACTTATAAGATTTTAACTTTAAAAATTTTCAATAACTCCTTTATAATTAGCAACAAAATAAAAGTAGTAATATTTCCCACCACTATATATATAATCTTCATTTCTTTAAAAGAATCACTGCATTCTTCCCATTCTTAAAATTATGTGCCATATCTTTTTTTCATTTTGAAGTAAATTGTACTAATTTAAACATATTTGCACATTAAGAGTTTTGGATTCCCTTTACCTTGTATCTCGCAGTTTGACTATTATTTTAGTTAACGCAAAATTACTTTTATCCTCTCACAGGACTTTTAATATGGTCAGGAAGAAAGTACAATACTTATATTTTTATATAGGGTAACAGGTAACTGGTAGTGAAGTTCAGTATTTGGTGTTAAAGCAAAACACGCACACGCACACACACAGAGTCAGTACACATACGGGATTTATGTACCATTTCCCTTGAGTTTCACATTCAATTGCTACTTTTTTGATCGCATAAAAAACTTTTGAGTTTAATAAACTATGAATATATGTCCAATATGTCATTCACAGATATGAAATTTTTTGGTGCCTTTGGTGGTTAAAAAACAAATAATGTATAAGCATTTTGATTGTGATTTTAAGTTTAGAAACAGAAATGATTTCTCTTAAGGACTAAGGTGGCTGCCAGCCGGTGGCAGGAAGGAAAGTGGTAGGCATTGCCGCATTCTGCAGGTCAACAAATTTCATGTAAGTCTCTCTGTTACTGTAATCAGGGCTGCTGTCAATTGTCATGGCCGACTGCCAACTGGTGGAGTCAATGGTTGTATTTTATCTTCTTAAGGAAAACTCACTCAGCAAGCTATAGAACATAACTGCTGGCCTGTGACTTGTTTATTTTTTAAATAAACATGTAGTCCAGAGAGGGAATCACCATTCTGTGCCTATTATTTACTTTTGAGTCAGAGAGACATAATCTTTCAGTTGCAGTGTATTTGGAAAGAGAATATTGGGGAAGCATAACAGCAGCTGTATCTAGCTTTTATAATATTTATGGCTTTCCTTCTCGGAGATGAGACCAAGTTCTACGTTTTTTTGAGTTTTGAATTTTGAACATAAAATGGTAGAGAATCGTTGGTACTGAATTTTAAAGAGAAATTGTGGCTAAATGGGACAAAATACAGAAAGGACCTTCAAGCATTCTACTTCCTGATCTTCAGCATTATCAGTTACCTGTAGAGTTATGTTTCCAAGTGTACATAAACTATTGAACAGTTAAAACTATTGGACATCTCTGAAAATATGAAAGCCATACATTATTGTATTGGCTTTAATTCAAGTATGAACAGATGCCTAATACATGTGGTGATAACTGGAGTGTACTTTGAAGGATGTTAAATAATGCTTTATTCCAACTCTTAACCAGGTTAAACTTGAGCATATAAACTAAAGATTTGCCCAGTTAAAAGTGAATATAAGAAGCACAGCATGTTAATTGATTGCTCTCTGGAAGAAAAAGCCATTTGACTAGGATTCCCTTCTTAAATGGCAACCTTAAGAGGAGAGGTTTAGTCCTTTTGACTTGGTGGCCAAACTTTAAGAGGTGATAAGCCATCCTCCGAATCTCCATAAATCTGTGTGACAGTTTCATGATACTGTACTGCCATGGTTGAAGCTGGTCCATTACTCAAATGAAGAATCCTAAATGAATTTAATGTTCTTTCTTTTATCCATGTTTCTTTCATTGATTCTGGCTTATAATTCTGGACAGAAATTTTAACGTAGTAAATGTGTCAAAATAGTGCATCACGTTGGCATGCAAGAAAGGACAGAAGGAAAACAGAAATAGACTGTTACCTTTAGCCAGTTAAGTGTTGTAGGTGAGGAACAACCAGACTCAAGAAACAATAATCCTCATTGGGTTAAGTCAAAGTTTCTATGACGTCATCAAAATTGCCTTCATTAATTTGTTCTTTAGGCATTTGAGTGCCAGATACGTGCCATGTGTAAGTAGTTCACCATCTTAAACAGCATGTACTTGTTAAACTTTCCAAGAGCAGTAACAGATTTACCTAACTCAGCTGTGCTCTCTTGCAGACCTATCTTACAACCAAAGATCTATATTGTGATATAGCTGATCAGTAGAGGCAGTGGAATATAAAAGATGTCAGCAAAATATTTCTAGAGCATGATTTTAGATTCACCAGTACTGCTTTAATGCTCTGACATCTCACTTTCTCAGCATCCTTATGTTTAACTATCATCTTCTATATATAGTCTTATAACTTTTACTGGATCCTTCCTGTTGGCTAGTAAAAATGGTTTTTGTTTTGCTTCTCTGTGCTTGCTGAATATACTTCCTTACCTACCATTCATATTTCAGTAATTTTCCTTTCCCTACAATTTCAATGAAATTATCCTGATTGAAGTCAGTGAAGATCTCCATTTGGGTAAATCCAGTGGAAATGTTCAGTCTCCATCTTAGATTTCCTCTCAGGAGCATCAAACAAGAAAACTTTAAGTATCAGAGAAAATAGGCATCGGAACTATGATTGAAGGACTTGGGGACCATCAGATGTGTATAGTGAAGGAAGGTGAGAGAGATGACATGAAGATTTTAGCTTTGGTTACTCAGAGTATGGTAATGCCTTAAATAAGGCTAAAGCAAATGGAGAAGAGCAGGAATTTTTAAAAAGAATAAATAGCTTGTTTTTAGGTATGTTGAGTGAATTGGAGACAGACCTTTCTATCAGATACAAATATCTACTTGGGAATGGAGTATAAGTAATAAACGAAAGAGAGAGCTGAGACCAAGGTATACAATGAAAAGAAGGGTAAATGATGGGACCCTGGGAGGATACTGAGGTGGAGATGGGAAGAGGAAGCAGTGAAAAAAATTGTACTGATGATAGCAATAAAAAATTCAAGAAAAGTAAGTGCCCTAAGTCAAAGAAACAGAACTTTGAATAATGAGAAAGTGTACAGATAAATACCGAATAATGTGAAGGCTGTCTGGGGACTTTTGGGTGCACTGATTAGACCTAAATTTTGGCTTTGTGAGAGCAGTTTCTTTAGAAATTAGAAAGCAAGTCACTGAGTAAGTGTAAACAAAAGAGATGGATGTTCCTTTTAATAACATTTAAAAGTGAAGTACATGGGAATGGGATGGAGCCACAGATTTAGGGGAAAGCAGAATGAGGGGAAGGTTGTTTTGTTATGCTTTTCATCTGAGTAATAAAAACAAGGTAAAAAAATTAATCAAATGAGAACCCCCTACTTTTAACCTTTTAAGTCTCACTTAAAAAGTTAAGCTGTTTTTAATATTTGTGTTCTTCTGATGAAAATCTACATGTTCAGACAATATACTTCTATTTCTGTTATTGAATTGTGACCATAATGTAAAAGAGATGCTTTTTTTAAAATTCATAAACCATTCATTTATTCCACAACATTTTCTTCATTTCAGCAAAATCACTGATTATGTTTTTTATTAATTTTTATTTTATATTGGAGTCTAGTTGATTAACAATGTTGTGTTAGTTTCAGGTGTACAGCAAAGTGATTCAGTTATACATATACATATATCTATTCTTTTTCAAATTTTTTTCCCATTTAGGTTATTACAGAGTATTGAGCAGAGTTCCCTGTGCTCTACAGTAGGTCCTTGCTGGTTATCTGTTTTAAGTATAGCAGTGTGTATATGTCATTCCCAGTTTCCCAATCTATCCCTCCCCCATCCTTCCCCCTCAGTAACCATAAGTTGGTTCTCTAAGTCTGTGAGTCTATTTCTGTTTTGTAAATAAGTTCATTTTTATTTTTTATAGATTCCGCATATAAGAAATATCATATGATTTTTGTCTTTCTCTGACTTACATAATATGATAATCTCCAGGTCCATCCATGTTGCTGCAAATGATATTATTCCATTCTTTTTAATGGCTGAGTAATATTCCATTGTATATATGTACCACATCTTTATCCATTCATCTGTCGTTGGATGTTTAGGTTGCTTCCATGTCTTGCCTATTGTAAACAGTGCTGCAATAAATATTGGGGTGCATGTATCTTTTTGAACCATATTTTTCTCCAGATACATGCCCAGGAGTGGGATTGCTGGATCACATGGTAGCTCTATTTTTAGTTTCTTAAGGAACCTCCCTACTGTTCTCCATAGGCTCTACCAATTTATGTTCTACCAACAACGTAGGAGGGTTCCATTTTCTCCAAACCCTTGCCAGCATTTCTTGTTTATAGGCTCTTTGATGATGGCGATTCTGACTGGTGTGAGGTGATACCTCATTGCAGTTCTGATTTTCATTTCTGTAATAATTAGTGATGTTGAGCATCTTTTCATGTGCCTCTTGGCCATCTGTATGTCTTTTTTGGAGAAATGTCTATTTAGGTCTTCTGCCTATTTTTTGATTGGATTGTTTGTTTTTTTGATATTGAGCCGCATAAGCTGTTTGTAAATTTTGGACATTAATCCCTTGTCAGTCACATCATTTGCAAATATTTTCTCACATTCAGTGGGTTGTCTTTTCGTTTTGTTGATGGTTTCCTTTGCTTTTGAGTTTAATTAGGTCCCATTTGTTTATTTTTATTTCTATTACTCTAAGAGAGGGATCGGAAAAGATACTGCTGTGCTTCATGTCAAAGAGTGTTCTGCCTATGTTTTCCTCTAAGAGTTTCATAGTATTTGGTCTTACATTTGTCTTTAATCCATTTGGAGTTTACTTTTGTGGTGGTTGTTGTTAAAGAATGTTCGAATTTCACTTTTTTATTTTCTAAACTATAGCTGTCCACTTTTCCCAGCACCATTTATTGAAGAGTCTGTGTTTTCTCCATTGTATAGTCTTGCCTCCTTTGTTGTAGATTTGATTGACCATAGGTGCATGGGTTTATTTCTGGGCTTTCTATCCTGTTCCATTGATCTATATTTCTGTTTTTGTCCCAGCACCATACTCTTTTGATGACTGTAGCTTTGTAGTATAGTCAAAAGTCTGGGAGCCTGATTCCTCTAGCTTCATTTTTTCTTTCTCAAGATTGCTTTGGCTATTTGGGGTCTTTTGTGTCTCCATACAGATTTTAAGATTTTTTTGATCTAGTTTTGTGAAAAGTGCCATTGGTGTTTAATAGGGATTGTATTGAATCTGTAGATTGCCTTGGGTAGTATAGTCATTTTGACAACATTTATTCTTCCAATCCAACAACATGGTATACCTTTCCATCTGTTTGTGTCATCTTCGGTTTCTTCCATCAGGGTCATATAGTTTTCAGAGTACAGGTCTTCTGCCTCCTTATGTAGGTTTATTCCTAGGTATTTTATTCTTTTTGATGTGATGGTAAATGGCGTTGTTTCTTTAATTTCTGTTTCTGATCTTTGTTGTTAGTGTACAGAAATGCAACAGATTTCTGTGTATTTGTATCCTTCAACTTTACCGAATTTATTGATGTGCTCTGGTAATTTGCTGGCAGTGTCTTTAGGATTTTCTATATATAGTATCATTTCATCTGCAAACTGTGACAGTTTTACTTCTTCTTTTCTAACTT
Organism: Physeter macrocephalus; assembly: GCF_002837175.3. Classification (NCBI taxonomy): domain Eukaryota; kingdom Metazoa; phylum Chordata; class Mammalia; order Artiodactyla; family Physeteridae; genus Physeter; species Physeter macrocephalus. The sequence goes on from NC_041234.1 coordinate 11,839,993, forward strand.
GGATTCCCTTTTTTCTTTTCCTTCTCTGATTACCGTGGCTAGGACTTCCAAAACTGTGTTGAATAAAAATGGCGAGAGTGGACATCCTTGTCTTATTCCTCTTACAGGAAATGCTTTTAACTTTTCACCATTGAGTATGATGTTAGCTGTAGGTTTGTTGTATATGGCCTTTATTATGTTGAGGTATGTTCCCCCTATGACCACTTTCTGGAGAGTTTTTATCATACATGAGTGTTGAGTTTTGTCAAAAGTTTTTTCTGAATCTATTGAGATGATCATATGGTTTTTATTTTTCAATTTGTTGATGTGGATATCAAAAAATCCTTGCATCCCTGGGATAAATCCCACTTGATCATGGTGTACGATCCTTTTAATGTATTGTTGGATTCAATTTGCTAGTATTTTGTTGATGATTTTTGTGTCTATGTTCATCAGTGACATTGGCCTGTAATTTCTTTTTTTGTGGTATCTTTGGTTTTGGTATCATGGTGAAGGTGGCCTCATAGAATGCGTTTAGGAATGTTCCTTCCTCTGCAATTTTTTGGAATAGTTTCAGAAGGATAGGTGTTAACTCTTCTCTAAATGTTTGATAGAATTCTCCTGTGAAGCCATCTGGTCCTGGACTTTTGTTTGTTGGGAGTATTTTTTTTTTTTTTTTTTTTTTTTTTTGTGGTATTGGTCTGTAATTTTCTTTTCTGTGTAGTATCTGTCTCGTTTTGGTATCAGGGTGATACTGGCCTTGTAGAATAGAATTCGGAAGCATTCCTTCCTCTTCAGTTTGTTGGAATAGTTTGAGAAGGATAGTTGTTAACTCTTCTTTAAGTGTCTGGTAGAATTCACCTGTGAAGCCATGTGGTTCTGGACTTTTGCTCACTGGGAGGTTTTTAATTATTATTATTATTACTGATTCAATTTCATTACTGATAACCAGTTTGTTTATATTTTCTACTCCCTCCTTATTCAGTCTTGGGATAGTGTATGTTTATAGAAATTTATCAATTTCTTTTAGGTTGTTCATTTTATTGGCATAAGTAATCTCTTATGATCCTTTGTATTTCTGTACTGTCCATGGTAACTTCTCCTCTCATTTCTGATTTTATTGATTTGAGCCCTCTCCCTCTTTTTCTTGATGAGTCTGGCTAAAGGTATATCAATTTTGTTTATCTTTTCAAAGAACCAGCTTTTAGTTTCGTTGATCTTTTCTATTGTTTTCTTTGTCTCTATTTTCATTTATTTCTGCTCTGATCTTTACGATTCATTTCCTTCTACTAACTTTGGGATTTGTTTGTTGTTCTTTCTTTAGTTGCTTTAGGTGTAAGATTAGGTTGTTTGTTTGAGGTTTTTCTTGTTTCCTGAGGTAAGATTGTATTGCTGTAAACTTCCTTCTTAGAACTGCTTTTGCTGCATCTCAAAGGTTTTGCATACTCGTCCTGTCATTTTCATTTGTCTCTAGGTATTTTTTGATATCCTCAGTGATATCCTCATTGGTTGTTCAGTAGCATATTGCTTAGCCTCCATGTGTTTGTGTTGTTTACAGTCTTTTTTATTTCTTGTAGTTGATTTCTAATCTCATAGCGTTGTGTTCAGAAAAGATCCTTGATGTGATTTCAGCTTTCTTAAATTTACCGAGGTTCTCCTTGTGGCCCAGCATGTGATCATTCCTGGAGAATGTTCCATGTGCACTTGACAAGAATGTGTATTCTGCTGGTTTTGGATGGAATGCTCTATAAATATCAGTTAAGTCTATCTAGTCTAATGTATCATTTAAGGCCTGTGTTTCCTCATTGATTTTGTGTCTGGACAATCTGTCCATTGACGAAAGTGTGGTGTTAAAGTCCCCCACTATTGTTGTGTTACTGTCAATTTCTCCTTTTAAGGCTATATTTGCCTTATATGTTGAAGTGCTCCTATGTTCAGTGCATATATATTTAGAATTGTTATATCTTCTTCTTGGATTGATCCCTTGATCATTATGTAGTGTCCTTCTTTGTCTCTTGTAACAATCTTTATTTTAATGTCTATTCTATCTGATATGAGTGTTGCTACTCCAGCTTTCTTGTGATTTCCACTTGCATGGCATATCTTTTTCCATCCTGTCACTTTCAGTTTGTATGTGTCCCCAGGTCTGAAGTGGGTTGCTTGCAGACAGCATATATAAGGGCATTGTTTTTACATCCATTCAGCCAGTCTGTGTCTTTTGGTTGGAGCATTTAATCCATTTACATTCAAGGTGATTATCGATATGTATGTTCTTATTACCATTTTCTTAATCGATTTGGGTTTGTTTTATGGTCTTTTTCTTCTCTTGTGTTTCCTGCTTAGAGAAATTCCTTTAGCATTTATTGTAGAGCTGGTTTGGTGTTGCTGAATTCTCATAGCTTTTGCTTGTCACTAAAACTTTTAATTTCTCTGTTGAATCTGAATGAGATTCTTGCTGGGTAGAGTAATCTTAGTTGTAGTTTTTTCCCTTTCATCACTTTAAATATATCCTGCACTCCCTTCTGGCCTGTATAGTTTCTGCTGCAAAGTCAGCTGATAACCTTAAAGGTATTTCCTTGTTATTTTTTTTTTTTGCTTTTCCCTTGCTGCTTTTAATATTTTTTCTTTGAATTTAATTTTTGTTAGTTTGAGTAATATGTCTCTTGGAGTGTTTCTCCTAGGGTTTATCCTGTATGGGACTCTGCACTTCTTGGACTTGAGTGGTTATTTCCTTTCCCATGTTAAGAAACTTTTCAACTATAATCTCTTCAAATATTTTCTGAGACCCTTTCTCTTTCTCTTCTTCTTCTGGGACCCCTATAATTCGAATGTCGGTGTATTTAATATTGTCCCAGAGGTCTCTGAGACTGTCCTCAATTCTTTTCATTCTTTTTTCTTTATTCTGCTCCATGGCAGTGATTTCCACCATTTTATCTTCCAGCTCACTTATCCGTTCTTCTGCCTCAGTTATTCTGCTATTGATTCCTTTTAGAGTATTTTTAATTTCAGTTATTGTGTTGTTCATCACTGTTTGTTTGCTCTTTAGTTCTTCTAGGTCCTTTTTAAACGTTTCTTGTATTTTCTCCATTCTGTTTATGAGATTTTGGATCATCTTTACTATCATTACTCCAAATTCTTTTTCAAGTAGGTTGCCTATTTCATCTTCATTTATTTGGTCCTGTTGGTTTTTACCTCCCTCCTTTGTCTATAACATATTTTTTGTCGTTTCATTTTTTTTTGATGGGTAGGGCTGTATTCCTGTCTTACTGGTTGTTTGGCTTGAGGCATCCAGCCCTGAAGTTTGCTGGCAGATGGGTAGAGCCGGGTATTGATGCTGAGATGAGGACCTCTGGGAGGCCTCACTCCAATTAATATTCCCTGGGGTCTGAGTTTCTCTTCTAGTTCAGCAGTTTGGACTCAGCGCTCCCACCACAGGAGCTGAGGCCTGACCTCCAGTCTGGGAACCAAGATCCTGCAAGCTGTGTGGCATGGCAAAAAAAAAAGAGAAAAAGGAGCAGTACAATAACAAAGAATAAAAAATAAAATCAGTTAAAAAATGTATTAGGAAAAATAAAAATATAATTGAAGCAACTGCAACAAGGTAAAACCACAACAGAAAAAAGAAAAAAAGAGGGGGCGGGGGAAGAAGCCAAAAGGAACAGAACAATAACAAAGTGTAAAGAATAAAATAAAATTAGAAAAATAAAAGATTTATTAGAAAAAATAAAAATATAAATGAATCAACAACAGCAAGATAAAAAAGAAGCCCAACCTAAAAGAAGGAAAAAAAAAAAAAAAAAGGCCAGAAAGGCCTTGGCTATGGGGCAGCTGATCTTAGGTGTGTGGGGTGGAACTTAGGCAAGGGTGGGGTTTAGGGTGGAGCGGGGCCTAGGCAGGGCTGACATTTAAGCGTGGGGTGGGGCCTAGGCTCAGGACGCAGGCAGCTGGAAAAGACCTTTTGGGTGGGGCTTCAGCAGGGTTTCGTTCAAGTGTGGGGCAAGGCCTCTGCTTAGGACCTGTGCAGAAGGGTAGGGGCAGCACATCTAGAGGGGGCCTCTGGAATGTGGAGTTCCGGAGTTTGGAGGTAGGGCCCTGAGTGAGGGTGTGTGGGTGGGGTTTAGGCCCAGCGCGTTGGAGGGGGTGCCTGAGTGTAGAGGTGGGGCCCTGGGTGGGGGTGTAGGGGTGGAGCTTGGGCTCTGCAAGGCAGGAGGGAGGCTCCGAGGGCAGAGGATTAGGCCTTGGAGCCCAAGAGGCTCCCTGGTGCCGAAGTGGACAGGGAAAGCACTGGCCCCGTTCCCTTCCATGAAAAGGAATTTTTTGCAAAGATGCTTCTAACTCAGTACCTGGGACACTGTTTCCTACCCATTTTGTGTGGTTAATACCTGCTCATCCTTTACAGCTCAGCTTAAATACATACTTTGGCTCTCTAGACTAAGTAAGCTTACCCTGCTGTATACTTTTATAGGACTCAGTACATTTCCTGGATATTATTAGATTATATGTACATCTATTGTTTTTTCAGTATCTTTCTTCCCCACTGGACCGTAAGCTCCATGACGGCAGGGATCATTTCAGCTTTATTATCTACTGTGTGTAGCACAAGGGCTAGTACATAATTAGTACTCAGTAGATATTGGTCACTTGAATTAATGATTAATTTGTTTGGTGGCGTGGTAATGGTTCTAAAACCTTCCAAATAACAATTTTCAGATTTGAAATATATAGTATTCTAATAGTATTTCAAATTTATTTCAGATATGTTATTATGCTCTCATAAAAGTATATATATATCTTTAGATGCTTGTCATTAACATAGTTTATGAATATTTTATATAATAATACAGTTCCTTATATTAACGTTAGTTTTATAAAGGACATTCATATATAAATATAAATTGATGAATTGGTATGATGCAGGCTTACTTACAGGTTCTACTGAAGCAGATGGTGACACAGAGTTTGTGGGAGACAAAATATTTATTTGGAATCAATACCTGTTAAAGGAAGAGGAAGAAGCCAGGACTGGAGAGAAGGAGAAGCTTATCTGTGATACAGGCCTGACAAAGCTTTGGCCAGCCAAGTGAGGGGACTGGAGTGAGTACAGCCCATCAGAGTATCCCACTCTGGGCTGAAATGGCAGGGCCTTCACATCCCACAGGGCCTTTACACCCCTGCCTGACTCAGTTAGTGGGCACATGCTGCCCCTGGGAAGAGAATGGCCTCAGACAAGGCAGCTCACAGCAGCTGAGGCTGACCCTGAATGGGCTGCCAGCTGGAGGCTGCTTGCTGACCACACTTCTCACAGCTGCCAGCAAGCCCTTCCTATACTTAATTGGTAAGTTCAGCATTTTGAGTGCTTAAGCGTTTTGATACTTTGGGTCCACAAACAACCATAAGAACTAACAACTGCTTGTAAGTAGAAGAGCTGGGGTTCAAACCCTGTCATTTTGGCTTCAAAGTTCATGCTTTTAACCACTCTACTATCCTGTCTTCCTACTCTGTTCAGTACAGAAATGCATGCACAGTAGGAATAAATTGACTACCTATCTCCCTGCTAATAACGTATATAAAGAACATGCAGGTTGAGCCTGTGTTGTTATATGGTAAACTATGAAACTGTGTTAATCCTTAAGAGGATATCAAGAAGGCTCTCCATCAAGGAAGATAAAAGTATCATTTTTGGCCAGATCCTTTTTCTGTTCTGTTTTTTAATTGTCCCTGCTAGATACTGTTCTCTGACTCAAGTGGTCTCCTCTATTCCTCAGAATTTCTTGGAGTCCCAAGGGAGTGCCTTACACATTCCCATAAAAATATTTGGTCTTCTACAATACAGTGCCTATGGTGCATTTCTGCTCCCCCTGCTCTTGTCTTTCCCTTCTTTGGCTGTGCATAGGTGTATCCACTAGTTATGTCTATGTCTCAGGCTATTTAGCCTCCAAGAGGGTACTGCTCCCATGTTTCCCACTTCTGATGAAGAGATGGGAAAGTGCATGATACTACAGAGTACAGAGAATTGCTCCTCTCCCCTGACTCCATTAAAGTTTTTTACTGGATCAAGCTGCTTCTCGATCGTCTCTTCCCTAATGCTGAGTTCTCTCTTAGAACCTCAGGTCCTCATCCACGTAGATGTCTGTTGATCCATGGCTATTGATCCATGGCTGCTAGTTCATCAGACAAGTCTTAACATTGGTAGCTATAGGCCAGTTTCAAGCTTTATGCCTTAGGTTATGTTTCCTGGAATTGATTCTGACGTGGAGCTTTGCTGGCAAGACATCGATTGTGGAATGCTCTTAGAATCACTACCTGAAGTGGGAGTGCGGATACCCTCAAGGGGCAGAAGGAGAAGATAGTCTGCATTGTCACTGGAGAAGCCTCCTCTCCCTTGGGGAGCTCTGGAACTGGGATGGCCCTTTAGTGTTGTTCAAATGGTGTGTAGATCAGTCATTGAATGCCCCAGCTATAACCTTAGGTGAAGTATTTCCCTTTGAGCAAAGGGAGAGTCTCCACTATAAGCTGCCATCAGGTAACTCCCAAGAGCAGGAAGAATGAGTGCTTCAGTCCTGAAGGGGGGAGCTGAGTGGCACCTCACACCATCTAGAGCACCATCTCAATTATTTATGCCACTGACCAAAATTTGGTCTTTGAAGTTGTAAGACCGTCTCAGAAATACTTCCTTTTTGTTTGGTTATGGATAGATTTTTTTTTTTCTATTTGCTTTTTTTTTCTTAATTTTTTAAAACTTTTTATTTTTTATTGATTTCTGGGAAGATGTTTTATTTATTTATTTATTTTATTTGGTTGTGCCGGGTCTTAGTTGCGGCAGGCAGGCTTCTCAGTTGCGGCTTGCTGCCTCCTTATTTGTGGCAGGCGGACTCCTTAGGTGTGGCTTGTGAACTCTTAGTTATGGCATGTATGTGGAATATAGCTCCCTGGCCAGGGATCGAACCCGGGCCCCCTGAATTGGGAGCATGGAGTCTTAACTGCTGCGCCACGCGCCACCAGGGAAGTCCCTCTATTTGCTTTTATAATACACATTCACACACACACACACACACACACACACACCAGGGATCGAACCCGGGCCCCCTGAATTGGGAGCATGGAGTCTTAACTGCTGCGCCACGCGCCACCAGGGAAGTCCCTCTATTTGCTTTTATAATACACATTCACACACACACACACACACACACACACACACACACACACACACACACACAGCAGTTACTGTTAGGTTTCTAATGCACATGGCCCTTTTACTCTGCCTGCTCTAAGTATAGTGTGTTTCATTTGTTTTCAAAAGGTTACAAAATATCCTGGCTTCAGGCAAGTGAAAATATTATCTTCTGAGATGAGTGTTTTCTGGAAGATTATCTCTGTGACTCACACATGCTTCCCTACATGCTTGGTTTCTTTCTGACAAAAGAGCTATTTCCCTGGGATCAGATACATATTAGAAAATGCTATCTCACTAAGGCCACTGAATGTAAATAACAAAACTCGCAACAGAAAGACTTCTAAATAAGCTTTTTGGGTGATTATTTCTAATAATTCAAAAGACATTGCCCAGATAATAAGCAATGCACAGGATACTATAGATGTTGTAGGAACACTAAGTATCTCTAGCATATTTACTGTATTAGACAAAGTCCATTCTGTTTAACTTGTTGATAAGTGTGCCTGGATCTCCTCCTGCAAATGTCTTAGAAATATATAAATGAAAAGTTATTTGTTTACAAGAATGTCTCCAGGGTGACTTTGTAGTACACAGTTTCTTTTTGATACTCTCTCACTCTCATTTTCCCATGACTTCCACCAGCATGCCAAAACCCGCTCCCCATTGTTCTATCTCTGTCCCTTGGCTCTCTTTCCGTTCCTTAGAGCTGTAGATCTCAGCTCTAGTGATGAGATCAAACACGTTGACTTTAAGGTGGGAACAGTTTATTTAATCTTTCTAAATATTTGCATATGAAAACATGAAACTCTTGGTGAAATTCAGGGCTGTGAGGCAACAATGAAAAAAGTATCTCTAAAAGTTTGGTTGTGAGGAGCGGGCCATTTCCTCTGCCCCTTAAAAGGCCCTATTTAGGTAATTTCTACTCATACACAATTGGCCTGCTAATTTCTGATTAAGAGCAGGCTTAGTGTGTGATATAGGGACTGGATATGTAGAAATACTTACTTTGGGGATGTAGTGAAAGGAAAATTGCTACTTAAACCTGTGAGGGTTTAGAAAGATGCTGCCACTCTAAGGATTAACCATTGATCAATCTTATCATTTGGTTAAGTATGTAAAATTTGAGTTTTAAACTGTAAATCAAATTATAATGGGGTGTACTTTTTTTGTGAGCTGAGAGCTGAGACAGCTATCTAAATACTCAAGTACTTTATAAGGAATTTAGTCCCATTCAGTTGTATGTTTCACTTTCTGAAGTTTTTATAGCTCTAGAAAGCCATGAGGAAGAAGACCAAACAAATATTTTGTTGATGATACAATGAAAGGAAAAGGTACATCAACCCTGTTTTGGTTAACTAATGCTGGAGCTGTTCATCACCATGCAACTGTTTTTCATATCAGTTTTAAGTTATTTAGTAATTATTATTTAGTAATTCCCTTTAATGTAAATGTATATGTTAAATGTGGTGGCAGGGACTTCCCTGGTGGTGCAGTGGTTAAGAGTCTGCCTACCAATGCAGGGGACACGGGTTCGAGCCCTGGTCCGGGAAGATCCCACATGCCATGGAGCAACCAAGCCCGTGTGCCACAACTACTGAGCCTGTGCTCTAGAGCTCATGAGCCACACTACTGAGCCTGTGTGCCACAACTACTGAAGCCCGCACACCTAGAGCCCGTGCTCTGCAACAAGAGAAACCACCACAATGAGAAGCCCATGCTCGCCGCAGCAAGAGAAAGCCCGTACACAGCAACGAAGATCCAACACAGCCAAAAATAAATAGATTTATTTTAAAAAAAAGAGGACTCTAAGTCTGGAATAAATTATGATAGGAAAATCATGAAAATCTTTAAAATAAATGTGGTTGCAGACAACCTTAGAATCCTTTTTATTTTTAACTTTTTGCAGATTGGAACCAACTGTAAGTTAATGCTTAATATATTGAAGCCACACTTGTGGTTACCTTGAAACTATAGGTTATGTCAGGCAACTTAATCCTGTAGTATTCAAGTTTTTTTAAATAATTATTTTGTAAATAATAATTTTCCCCTGAGTCAAACAATGATAAGCACTAAAGCACAAATAATGACAGTGACTCAATGCAAGGCAGGCTTTCCTTATCAATCTAGGTCAAAGTGAAATAGTGGCTCTGCTTTCCAGAATATGCTGCCATGACTGGGGGTAAAATTTGTAGAAGCTTTTTTTAGCTCTTCAGCTGGAAGTTACACAGGTAAAATGACTATCTGTGTGTGTGTGTGTATATATATATATACATATACATATATATGTATATATGGCACGACAGTGACTATATTATGAGACATTGCTGGTTAAGACGGTGTTCCTGGAGGTCAACTAGCTTTGTAACTTTGGGCAGTTAGCATTAGGTATTATGTATATGTATATGTGTGTGTATGTATATATATAATTTTACATATTATACATATATAAAATATATATTATATATTTAGATATATAAATATATATTCATATTGTATAATTTACATATAAATATATAATTTATATATTTGTACATACATATATATTGCTTAAATATATATATATATTGCTTAAATATATATGACCACATGTTTATACTTTATCTACCTATGTTTTATTTAGGTTTTATCTAATATAACCTAAATTATATGTGTAATAAAATACAAAAATTTTATATTTACTTAGATTTCTTAGATTATTTTATTTGATTATATCTTATCCAATGAATGAAGTTATATGAATTGCATTTGCTAATGTTGTGATATATTTCTTATGGCACAGCTTTTAGTGCTTTGATAAATGATATTATATACTTTCAACCGCTTTTAATTATCCCTAATAACCCCAAAAGGTTTGAAAGTGTTTTCAGCCCTATTCAAAGTGGCTTGCTGCCTATTAAAGGCTGAGTGCCTCTGGCTGAGAGGCCTCTTGGCTGCTAACATGGGTAATTATAGACGTTCCTAAGGCTATTAAATTCATAAGGCTATTAAAATATCTAATGTTTCTTAGTTTTGATTATAAGACATCGGAAATTGCCTGGCTGGATTAGGAGTGTTTTGTATTAAGCATTTAGGTCATAAAATCTCTAGACGAAGTCTTATCTATGTTCTATGATGTAAAACTACATTTCTGCTACTCCAAAAACTTTAGCTAATACCTACTTTTTGAAGACTTAATGTGTCTTCCCATGCTGTAGTTGAGCTCCTTATTTATGCAGCATTCCTACAGACAGTGAGGAATTAAATCTTGTACTTAGATTGCATTACTTGTGGAATTCTTCATTGGGGGTAAAATTGAATACACACACACATACACAGGGAGTTGCTGTTTGTATATCACACTGATATATGCAAATATACATACATAAAGCTCTAGATAATTTTTTAAACTCTAAGTGACCTTAGAGATAATCTTGATCAAACCTCTAATTTTTTAGTTGATAAGCTGAAGCAGATAGAGTTCAAATGATTTATACTGTCACACACCAGGTTATTGGCAATATTGAAGCTGTATGGAACTATAGCTGCCAATTCTCAATAGAGAATAATAGACCATTATGTTAATATAATCCACTCTTTGTAAAGTAGTGATCTCTCCCACTTTTATTTTCTCCTAAGTAAATTTATTACGATGGATGATTCAGTAGTTTGCGTGAATAAACCTGATGTTTGTTATTCAGACAGAATACAAATAAAAATTAATAATAATTAGTTTCTGACAGTTTCATCCTGTCAAATTGCCTGAATCTATTTTAGAGCACATGTAGTTTTTAAAGCATTTAAATCATTTCTCCCTAACATAGTCTGTACATGGAAGTTTCAAGAAGAAAATAATTTGGTATAAAATAGGGATGCATTCTCCATTACCTTCTTTAGGTAAGGGCTTGAAGATGACTGGGTCCTTAGCCTAAATTACAGATATAATTGGAGAGAAGTCAATCAGATTTTATGTACTGGAAAATTCTAACATCAGACAGAGCTTTTTGAGGATAACTACTTCATTGAAACTCAGTTTCTTCACCAGTGAAATGGGGATAATGCTACATCAGGTTTCTATTTTATGAATATTAACTGAAATAATGATTGTAAAGTATGTCACAGAAAATACCCAACACAAGAAGGTGGTGTGGCATTTATTTATTTACCACAGGCCTCCATAAGTAGTTCTCAGATCCTATAAGAAATAATCCTTCACTTTTAGAGACCCAGATTTAAATGGCCACCAGATACCAAGGAGCACCAGGAATGTGGATCAGTCAAAAGTTTCTGGTAAAAAAGAGTAAGCAAATTAAATTTAATTTATTATTAATTTTTGGCCATTCAGGAGATAAGAAGTGACACTGTATATTATAATGATCGTATAATCCTATCATCAGGAATTCAGAAGAAATAGAGTAAGGAAAATTTAAAACCAGCCTGCTATCCATATAAGAGAAAATTATTCACTGACCTTTACTTTAGAGAGGATCTAATTCAAAGCAAAGGTCTCTAATTGCTCAAGTCCATATCTTGTGTGACTGCATAGCATTTAATTATTTCTGAAAAAAAACTTTAGTTTGGAAGGAAGTGATTACATTTCCTACTGGGTTTTGTCACCTCTTTTCCAAAACACCTCCAATTGACTTTGGTTTTGGCATCAATGACTTTTCATGCTTCTGTAGTGCTTCCTAGCTTTTTTTACTCCTTAATCATGGTTCATTCTTTACTTCATTTTTCAAGAAATTTCAAAAACAAGGCTGGTACTCAAGTATTGGTGTTAACAAAGCTGTATTGAAGAATGATATTAGGGAATAATAAAGGTTGTAGAGACCACAATAGAAAAAAATGTAAAACTAAATATCAAAACTTTTTTCCAGCTATGACAGAGTAACTGGTAGTTAGATAAAATATAGTCATACACACAATGATATGACATGAGAGAACAATAATAGTGGCCAATAATTGAAGGACAGTGATCTTGAAAAGAAGGAAAGTGTGTTTAGGTGAGTCCTGCATTCCCCACTCCTTTCCCCCTGGAGAATTTAAAGACTCTCAGTGTAGACTTTGAGACTAAATACAAGTAGGAACTTAGACCTTGTGGCAGTCTCATTGAAAATAATTGGAGCTCAGGACTGGCAGAAAGTCAGAACCTGAGAGTATAAGATGCTGGAGAGGAGGAAACTGCTGAGAACTGAGCTCTGCATAATGTGTGCATTTTAGGCATTTGCCAAATTCCAAGCTGCCCAAATACCCAGGCAAGACATAGAGAAAAGGATGTTACATACAGTGTTCTTGGATTGGATGACACGCTATTGCTAAGATACCAATTCTCCCCCCACCCCCCAAAAACACAATAAATTTAATGCAGTTCCCATACCAGCTAGATTTTGTGTGTAGAAATTAACAAGCTGGTTTTTAAAATGTGTATGAAAATATAAAGAGCCAAGAAGAGTCATGGCTAGCTTGAAGAAGAGCAATGTTAAATATTTTACACTACCAGATGAAGATTTCTTATTAAAGCTTCAGTGATTAGAAGTATAATATTGGCTCAGAAATAAACAAAGCTATAGAATGGGAGTAGATATTTGCAATATGTCAATCCAATACAGGAGTCATATTCAGACATATAAAGAACTTCTACAAATCAGTGAGGAAAGGATTGACAATGCAAATTGAAATTTAGATAAAATATATAAACAAGGACTTCATAAAAGAGAATATAATGGATTGAATGTTTGTGTCCCCCTCAAAATTCATATGTTGAAACCCAAACCCTCAATGTGACTATATTTGGAGGTAGGGCCTTATAAGGAGGTAACTGGTAACTAAGGTGAATTGAAGTCATGAAGGTGGGGCCCTAATCCAATAGGGTTAGTGTCCTCATGAGAAAAAAAAACATAGAGCTCTCTCTCTCCACTATGTGAGGACACAGTACGAAGGCAGCCATCTGCAAGCCATGAAGAGGGCCCTCATCAGAAACTGACCATGAAGGCACCCTGATCTCAGACTTCTATCTTTCAGAGCTTTAAGAAAACAAATTTCTGTTGTTTAAGCCTTTCAGTCTATGGTATTTTGTTATAGCAGAACAAGCAGATAAATACAGAGGATATCCAAATGGCCAATAAGCATATGTAGAAAGATACTAGACATCATTAATCATGAGTGAAATGCAAATTAAAAACACAGTGAGATACCACTATATACTTACCATGGTGTGGGAAAAAATGACAATACAGAATGTTAGAAAACATGTGAAGAAATTGTAATTCTTGACCATAGTTGATGGGATTGTAAATTGGTTCAACGAGTTTAGAAAAGTGTTTTCCAGTGTCTGTTAAAGCTGAAAATGTGTACCCAAGATAAATGAATATATATGACCATTAACATATATGAAGGCTGAATGCAACATATTTAAGAAAAAAGTGGTTTACTTTTAAGGTACTATTATGAAAGTAGTACATCTAGTAAGAGGCAATTTTAATTCAACTGTCACATTCCTGAATTTTCTTTGTTTAATACCCTAGTATTATGGTTATCAAATGATTGGTATAAACTACGTTTTACTAAATTTTATTCATTCACCTATTTTTTTATATTTCTAGACCTTCAAAGCTATGATCCTGATTTCTGCAACTTAAAAGAACAATCTTAAAAATTGATGAATTTCAGCAACACAAACAGTTGGGCATGGAAGAGTTAAATACTGGCACTCAGCAAAGCAAAAAGGGGATGAAGCTGCAGGTGAGTTGTCACTGAGAGAAGAATTTTTAGGGCTTACAAAATGAGAAGACACACAAGGTGACCCAGAGAGGTCCATGTCACCTGGTGAAAGAAGCCAGGCAATATTATAAGAGGCTGCATCTCCTTGGTACCATTAAGAGGCCAGTTGTAGGTTAAGAAATCTAAGTTTTTAAGCATACTGGGAGAAGCTCCATAATTTGCAGTGTACATCCATGTTTCCAGAGGTTATAATACTGATGTATAAAATCAGAATTTTAACATATTAGCTTAAAATACCACAGAAATTGAAGTGCTCAAACATGCCAAGGGAAGCCAAATTACTGGCTAGATTGACTGAAACCAAACAGAGGAACTTCATATATATCTGATGTTTAATGGCTCAAGCTAAGATACCCAGATGCATACAACTTAAAATTGTAAAAACCTTGTCGATGGGATAGAATCCTTAATTTCAGTGGGTATTTCTTTCCCCTCCGTGGTGCTTGAATGTTTACTACTGATGAATTCTTCAGTATCTTTCTCTCACTGTCTCTCATTCTCATTTTATACTTTCATGTCTAACTAAATCCCATTTGGATTGACTCTCTTCAAATACATTAATATATTGAATCATGTTAAAGTCAAGTTTTGCAAGCTGGTTGTCTCTCTTTGGGGTGACTGGCCTGACCAATTTTATATTGATGTTGAAAATCATATTTGTCTATTTTTCAAATTTTTAAGGAAAACGCACCCTCGTACTGAGTGCACTAAGTAATCACATAAACAAGGACTCCTAAAATGTGAAGGTTTTTTTCCCTCTGAACAACAGGTCGGTCTGTAAAATTCATCCTATAGAAGGGGTCAGGGGAGGTATTTTGAAGCAGGTAGGCATTTCTTGAAGAGTTAAATTCATATGTGAAGTAATATATTCAATATTTTATCAGTAAACATTCTTGTGAGAGTATTATGTCCTAGGCATTAGGAACATGGGAATGCAGAGTTTGGGGCATGCGCTTTCTCAGTGCTCACAGTCTATAGGAGGAACAGGAAAGTAATTACATGTTCCAAATTTATTGACTATCTAGTAAGAGATAAATTCAATTTTATGTAATAAATATTATAATAGAAATGAACAGGTATATACAGGAGCATAAAGAAGTTAGATTCCGTATTCTAGCCCATGGATGGAAGATGGGAAAAGTGTTCAAATGCATAAAAATGGAAAACTCAAAGATTTAGGAAAGAGAAAGAGGAAGGATGTTTGATGGAGTAATTTCTCTAAGCAGACCAAGCTGAAAGTTTATTTAATAAATGACTGGAGTGGAGTTGGGGATGTAGATAATAGTGGATGTCTACACAGAATTTGTAGGTCAGTGGTGAAGATCTTAAGAGGTGGGGGAA
The DNA here is from genome assembly GCF_002837175.3 of Physeter macrocephalus. Classification (NCBI taxonomy): domain Eukaryota; kingdom Metazoa; phylum Chordata; class Mammalia; order Artiodactyla; family Physeteridae; genus Physeter; species Physeter macrocephalus. The sequence continues at coordinate 11,855,243 of NC_041234.1, forward strand.
TTTTTCTGCCTGGTGGTTTCTGTTATTTTTGTAAAACAGGGGAGGTAATTTGCTGTAAGTGAAAGGAAGCTGTAATTGGGGAACAGAGGAGAGCCCAGGTGAATTTGAGGACAGGGATTATGGCATAATCAACATAAAGAATTGAGTGTGCTTCTCCAGCAACCATCAGTGGTCCAAATATAGAGAGGGGAAATGTCAAGTTGTCCAAGGTTGGAATTGTACAAGTTATGTGTGATGGAAGAACAAGGGGAAAGAGAGTGATGGCAATGATGGATCACATGATAGATGATAGATAGGAAAGAAGAATTAAATTAGAAAGAAGCTAATAGATTGGAGGAAATTGTGTGTGTGTATCTGTCTGTGTGTGTGTTGAGGGGGGAAAGATGAGACTAGAGGGCATAATGAGCTGGAAGAATGGTGTCTACATTTAAATGAATCTCAGCAGTTGTAAATAGAAATAGAAATAACTAGATCACTAGAAAATATTGACAGCATTCTTCAGTTAAAAGATAACTTTGTAAAATTGCAGACATAGAGACTGGAGACGGTAAGAGTAGATCATTTCTGATACATTGAAGTCAGGGGTCCAACATGGCCCAGTAATAATCAGCATGGGACTCAAAAGTACATAAATGGATAATGCTTGATTAGAAAGATTTAAAACAATCTCAAGAATTTCTCTCTAGTCATCTAGAGAGAAGGGTTATGAATTACTGTGGAGTACTCCAGCTGAGCCACCCTGGGATTCAGAGTCAAGCTGTCTATAAAACTAGTGGGCCATGAACCCTTCTCCCTGTATCCAGCTCCTATTTGTAATAGATTTTGTCCATGAGAATTTCATTTTCTGGAAGAAAGGGGGGAAAAATGGACAGTCTTCACACTTCTGGAAGAATATAAAAGAATATAATGTGACTCCAGTGATCATATTTAATACCGTGAGGATTTTGTAATTTTATGAGAGGAGACAACCCTGGGAGGAAGGAGATGGACCACCGAGTAGAACCTTAGGAGGAAACAGATAACCTTAGCAAGTCTGGAGTGGCAGTAGCTGTGTCATTTGGCCCTGACTTAATTTTTAATTTTACCAGTTAGGTGATATCCACTGGAGAGGAATAAAAGGCTTGTTGGAGGGTGAACTTTTAAGAGGGTGGATGTCCTGCTAAACACAAACTGGGGGTCACTGTTTTGTATTTAATTTTTAACAATTCCCCCTTTTTGGTCATTCTCTCAGCAAGCTGAGAGTGTAACCAACTAGTATAGTGTTACTCTCAGTTACCACTGTTGATGTAGCTATGCTGAAAAATCACATATTCAGTGCTTCCACTAGTTGAGTAGTCAGGATGGAGGGCCATGTGATTGCTGTTACTGACAGTTGCATCCTCACCAGGGACATGGACGGTCAAATCATTGAGTTCCTCAAGTTGTCTAATCTTGATGGCTGTCATTTGATGTGTGAGTGGCTGCCAAAAGGCATTTAAAACCTTTGAGAGGATACAACACACCAGAAACGTTCATACGATGACTATAAGGAAAATAATAGCCAAGGATTGAAAATTTCCCCAGGGCAGATATTCACAGGAGCCAAGATTTAAGCAACTAAATGAATCAAATTACTGATAACATTATTCCAGGACATATAAGATTTTTAGGAATTTCATATAATTTCTGAATTACTTATTTTAATGATACATATCACATATAAACTTGCTGTAAGAATATTAAATGTTACTTTTTATTTGGCAGTGTTTCCCCTCCACATTAACATATCAAATAAGCCTAAATAAATAACATTTCTCTTTTTATAAGGAAAAAGAGCATCTCTTTTGAGATCTCCCGGGGACCCTCTGGAAAATCCCAAAGTTAGTTAGTTCAAGGTCAGAAAGACTTCATTCAGAATTTGATTTGGGGAATTTTGTTCGAAATGTCAAAAGTTTTAAAACACTTGATCAAGTAGGATCACAGGTAACTGGGAAGCAGTACTTAGTTATCCAGTCAACCATAGTGACAACTAGAGAATTCCAAAGGTAAATACAGAAAGTTACGTAGTTGTATTTTAAAAACCTTTGCTCTTTTAATATTGAGAAGACTGTTTTCCTAAATAATCAAATATCTGTTGAAGATGACATGGATCACAGGAATTATTTTCTAAGTCACAGAACCTTTGTCTTCCAGGCAATTTACAGCAAAGGTAAAGAAAAACCTTTTATAATCTTTTATTAAGACCAGACCGATAATCTAAGAAGTTTTGTGATTTTAACAAAGAGGAAATTAAACTCTGCTTTTGTATTAGTACATTATTGAGTTCACTTAAAAAATCCTTATAAATTTATTCAGTTTAGCCGGCTATGACATAATAACATAAAATTTCTTTTCCTCAAACCTGCAACTTTCTACATACATTGAGGTTTTGTCTTATTCTTTTTCCTTTCTTATCCTGGAGCAACCCGTCATTTTATTTAGACAACTTTACTGCCTTTTTCCTTAACAAAATACATTCTATATTTCTTACATATTCTTCATATAAAACTACATCCCATTTTATTCTCATACTTTGTATATACAAAGTTGTTTTCCTTTACCCTTATCATTTTTACATATTGATTATAAAATTTAATTATCAGTAACCTTTACTTTCCAGGGAAAATTAGGAAGCAGGCAGTTATGAACTGTCTATCATATATTAACATCAGTATTAGGTTAACAAATTTATAAATACATAATTATAAAATTTAAAATTTTTAGAGACTTGTTTTTCATAGCACAGTTTTTCAATGTGGCAAAAGACATTTATTAATAGACTCTAATATATTTTGTCTCTGTAAAAACTAAAAAGGCAAAAGTAGATAAATTTAAACTTCTGTTTAGCAATCAGTGTCTCAGTATATTATTTGGAAAGGATTTAAATTTGCCATGAATACCCATTATGTAGTTTAACTTGGTATAAACTTTTATTGAAATTTATTTAAATTACTCATTTTTAACAATCATGCTTAGACATCAAATAGCTAGCCATCATCTTAAGTTATTTTTCTTGTTGACAAATTCTGTAACATGGAGATAGCTTGAGCTTATTTGACTAATAAACCCAGGTAGAAAAAGTTGTATGTTTGCATTACATTTAATATTGACAATTCTGAAAACATGGCTGTTTTTATTAACCCAACAAACTTAAACTCTTATTTATCAGATTATCCCAATCATGTGATTATCCCAATTAAGTAGAACACTTTTTTTTTCTTGTCTTAAACTCTTAGTGAGGTAACATGTGTCCATGGACTGAAAAGCCAACTTTGTGGCAGACATAGGTTTGATAAATGCTGACCATAGGACCACTAAGTTAAGTATGTGGCATCTGCAATCCTTAACTCATAATTGCCCTGACTTTTGATCATTCTGTTTGGTACTTTAGTATTATTAAGCATCTCATTCAGTGAAACATGAAAGAGGTACTGTAAAGAAATTAAACACATTTTTTTCTTTCTACTTCTTCAATTTAATATTTTTTTTCCTTCTTCTGCTAGATTGATGTGACTTTATAATTTGCCCTTCATTTTAAAAAAAATTATTTTATATTGGATATAGTTGATTAACAATGTTGTGTTAGTTTCAGATGTACAGCAAAGTGATTCAGTTAGACATATACATGTGTATGTTTTTTTCAAGTTTTTTTCCCATTTAGCTTATTACAGAATATTAAGCAGAGTTCCCCGTTGCTATACAGTAGGTCCTTGTTATCTGTTTTAAAAAAAGCAGTGTGTGTATGTCAATCCCAACCTCCCAATCTATCTGGCCTCCCCACCCTTCACCCACATAACCATAAGTTCGTTCTCTAAGTCTATGAGTCTGTTTCTGTTGTGTAAATAAGTTCACTTGTATCATTTTTTTTAAGATTCTGCGTAAAAGCGATATCATATGATACTTGTCTTCTCTGTCTGACTTACTTAGTATGATAATCTCCACGTCCATCCATGTTGCTGCAAATGGTATTATTTCATTCTTTTTAATGGCTGAGTAATATTCTGTTATATATATGTGCCACATCTTCTTTTTCTGTTCATGTGTGGATGGACACTTAAGTTGCTTCCATGTCCTGGCTATTGTAAACAGCACAGCAATGAGTATTGGAGTGCATGTATACTTTCAAACCATGGGTTTCTCTGGATATATACCCAGTAGTGGGATGGCTGTGTCATATGGTAGTTCTATTTTTAGTTCTTCAAGGAACCTCCATACTGTTCTCCATAGTGGCTATATCAATTTACATTCCCACCAACAGTGCAAGAGGGTTCCCTTTTCTCCACACCCTCTCCAGCATTTATTGTTTGTAGATTTTTTGATGATGGCAATTCTGACCAGTGTGAGGTGATACCTCACTGAAGTTTTGATTTGCATTGCTCTAATGATTAGTGATGTTGACCATCCTTTCATGTGTTTGTTGGGAATCTATATATGCTCTTTGAAGAAATGTCTATTCATATATTCTGCCCATTTTGGATTGAGTTGTTTGTTTTTTTTGATATTGAGCTGCATGAGCTGCGTGTATATTTTGGAGATTAATCCTTTGTCAGTTGCTTCGTTTGCAAATATTTTCTCCCATTCTGAGGGTTGTCTTTTCAATCTCATTTATGGTTTCCTTTGCTGTGCAAAAGCTTTTAAGTTTCATTAGGTCCCATTTGTTTATTTTTGTTTTTATTTCCATTTCTCTAGGAGGTGGGTCAAAAAAGGATCTTGCTGTGATTTATGTCAAAGAGTGTTCTGCCTATGTTTTCCTCGAAGAGTTTTATAGTGTCTGGCCTTACATTTAGGTCTTTAATCCATTTTGAGCTTATTTTTGTGTATGGTGTTAGGAAGTGTTCTATTTTCATTCTTCTACATGTAGCTGTCCAGTTTTCCAGAACCACTTATTGAAGAGGCTGTCTTTTCTCCATTGTATATTCTTGCCTCCTTTATTAAAGATAAGGTGACGGTATGTGCATGGGTTTATCTCTGGCCTTTTTATCCTGTTCCATTGATCTATGTTTCTGTGTTGTGCCAGTACCATGCTGTCTTGATTACTGTAGCTTTCTAGTATAGTCTGAAGTCAGGGAACCTGATTCCTCCAGCTCCATTTTTCTTTCTCAAGATTAATTTGGCTATTCGAGGTCTTTTGTGTTTCCATACAAATTGTGAAATTTTTTGTTCTAATTCTGTGAAAACTGCCAGTGGTAGTTTGATAGGGATTGCTTCGAATCTGTTGATTGCTTTGGGTAGTAGAGTCATTTTCACAATGTGACTCTTCCAATCCAAGAGCATGGTATATTTCTCCATCTGTTTGTATCATCTTTAATTTCTTTCATCAGTGTCTTATAGTTTGCTGCATATAGGTCTTTTGGCCCGTAAGTAGGTTTATTCCTAGGTATTTTAGTCTTTTTATTGCAGTGGTAAATGGGAGTGTTTCCTTAACTTCTCTTTCAGATTTTTCATCATTACTGTATAAGAATGCAAGAAATTTCTGTGCATTAATTTTGTCTCCTTCTACTTTACCAAATTCATTGATTAGCTCTAGTAGTTTTCTGGTAGCATCTTTAGGATTCTCTATGTATAGCATCATGCCATGTGCAAACAGTGACAGCATTATTTCCTCTTTTCCTATTTGGACTCCTTTTATTTCTTTGTCCTCTCTGATTACGGTTGCTAAAAGTTCCAAAACTATATTGAATACTAGTGGTGAGAGTGAGCAACCTTGTCTTGTTCCTGATCTTACTGGAAATGGTTTCAGTTTTTCACCATTGAGAACGATGTTGGCTGTGGGTTTGTCATATATGGCCTTTATTATGTTGAAGTAAGTTCCCTCTATGCCTACTTTCTGGAGAGTTTTTATCATAAATGGGTGTTGAATTTTGTCAAAAGCTTTTTCTGCATCTGTTGAGATTATCATGTGGTTTTTATCCTTCAGTTTGTTAATATGGTATATCACATTGATTGATTTGCGTATATTGAAGAAACCTTGCATTCCTGGGAATTCCCCACTTGATCATGGTGTATGATCCTTTAAATGTGCTGCTGGATTCTGTTTGCTAGTATTTTGTTGAGGACTTTTTCATCTATGTTCATCAGTGATACTGGTCTGTAGTTTTCTTTTTTTATGACATCTTTGTCTGGTTTTGATATCAGGGTGATGGTGGCCTCATAGAATGAGTTTGGGAGTGTTCCACCCTCTGCTATATTTTGGAAGAGTTTGAGAAGGATAGGTGTTAGTTCTTCTCTGAATGTTTGATAGAATTCGCCTGTGAAACCATCTGGTCCTGGCCTTTTGTTTGTTGAAAGATTTTAAATCACAGTTTCAACTTCAGTGCTTGTGATTCATCTCTTTATATTTTCTGTTTCTTCCTGGTTCCATCTCAGAAGGTTTTGCTTTTCTAAGAATTTGTCCATTTCTTCCAGGTTGTCCATTTTATTGACATATTGTTGATGTAGTAATCTCACATGATCCTTTGTATTTCTGCAGTGTCAGTTGTTACTTCTCCTTTTTCATTTCTAATTCTGTTGATTTGAGTTTTCTCCAGTTTTTTCTTGATGAGTCTGGCTAGTGGTTTATCAATTTTGTTTATCTTCTCAAAGAACCAGCTTTTAGTTTTATTGATCTTTGCTGTTGTTTGCTGCATTTCTTTTTCATTTATTTCAAATCTGATCTTTATGATTTCTTTCCTTCTGCTAACTTTGGGGGGTTTTTGTTCTTCTTTCTCTAATTGCTTTAGGTGTAAGGTTAGGTTGTTTATTTGAGATGTTTCTTGTTTCTTGAGGTAGGATTGTATTGCTATAAACTTCCCTCTTAGACCTGCTTTTGCTGCATCCCAAAGGTTTTGGGTCGTCGTGTTTTCATTGTCATATGTTTCTAGGTATTTTTTCATTTCCTCTTTGATTTCTTCAGGGATCTCTTGGTTACTTAGTAGCATAATGTTTAGCCTCCATGTGTTTGTATTTTTTACAGTTTTTTTTTTCCTGTAATTGATATCTAGTCTCATAGCATTGTGGTCAGAAAAGATACTTGATATGATTTAAATTTTCTTAAATTTACCAAGGCTTGATTTGTGACCCAAATATAATCTATCCTGGAGAATGTTCCATAAGCACTTGAGAAGAAAGTGTATTCTGTTGTTTTTGGATGGAATGTCCTATAAATATCAAGTCCATCTTGTTTAATGTGTCATTTAAAGCTTGTGTTTCCTTATTTATTTTCATTTTGGATGATCTGTCCATTGGTGAAAGTGGGGTATTTAAGTCCCCTACTCTTATTGTGTTACTGTCGATTTTCCCTTTTATGGCTGTTAGCGTTCTGCCTTATGTATTGAGGTGCTCCTATGTTTGTCTGATAAGAGAATTGCTACTCCAGCTTTCTTTTGATTTCCATTTGCATGGAATATCTTTTTCCACCCCCTCACTTTCAGTCTATATGTGTCCCTAGATCTGCAGTGGGTCTCTTGTAGACAGCATATATATGGGTCTTGTTTTTGTATCCATTCAGCCAGTCTGTGTCTTTTGGTGGGAGCATTTAGTCCATTTACATTTAAGGTAATTATCAATATGTATGTTCCTAGTACTGTTTTCTTAATTGTTTTGGTTTTGCTTTTTTACATCTTTTCCTTCTCTTGTGTTTCTTGCCTAGAGAAGTTCCTTTAGCATTTGCTGTAAAACTGGTTTGGTAGTGCTGAATTCTCTTAAGGTTTGCTTGTCTGTAAAGGTTTTAATTTCACCATTGAATCTGAATGAGATCCTGCTGGGTAGAGTAATCTTCGTTGTAGGTTTTTCTCCTTCATCACTTTAAATATGTCCTGCCACTCCCTCTGGCTTGCAGAGCTTCTGCTGAAAGATCAGCTGTTAACCTTATGGGGATTCCCTTGTATG
>NC_041234.1:11863332-11863577 GCF_002837175.3 Physeter macrocephalus
CCTTACTGCTTTTAATATTTTTTCTTTTTATTTAATTTTTGATAGTTTGATTAATATGTGTCTTGGCGTGTTTTTCCTTGGATTTATCCTTTATGGGACTCTCTGAGTTTCCTGGACTTGATTTACTGTTTCCTTTCCCATGTTAGGGAAGTTTTCAACTATAATCTCTTCAAATATTTCTCAGACCCTTTCTTTTTCTCTTCTTCTGGGACCCCTATAATTTGAATGTTGGTGTGTTTAATGTT
>NC_041234.1:11863587-11886710 GCF_002837175.3 Physeter macrocephalus
TGGGACCCCTATAATTTGAATGTTGGTGCGTTTAATGTTGTCCCAGAGGTCTCTGAGACTGTCCTCAATTCTTTTCATTCTTTCTTCTTTTTTCTGCTCTGTGGTAGTTATCTCCACTCTTTTATATTCCAGGTCACTTATTTGTTCTTCTGCCTCAGTTATTCTGCTATTGCTCCCTTCTAGAGAATTTTTAATTTGATTTATTGTGTTGTTCATCATTGTTTGTTTGCTCTTTAGTTCTTCTAGGTCCTTGTAAACATTTCTTGTCTTTTCTCCATTGTATTTCCAAGATTTTGGATCATCTTTATTGTCATTACTCTGAATTCTTTTTCAGTTAGACTGCCTATTTCCTCTTCATTTGTTTGGTCGGGCGGGTTTTTACCTTGCTCCTTTATCTGCTGCGTATTTCTCTGCCTTCCCATTTTGCTTAACTTACTGTGTTTGGGGTCTCCTTTTCACAGGCTGCAGGTTCGTAGTTCCCATTGTTTTAGGTGTCTGCCCCTAGTGAGTAAGGTTGGTTCAGTGGCTTGTGTAGGGTTCCTGGTGGAGGGCATTGGTGCCTGTGTTCTGGTGGATGAGTCTGGTCTTGTCCTTCTGTTGAGCAGGGCCATGTCCAGTGGTGTGTTCTGGTGTGTCTGTGAACTTAGTATGACTTTAGGCCGCCTCTCTGCTAATGGGTGGGGTTGTGTTCCTATCTTGCTAGTTGTTTGGCATGGGGCATCCAGCAGTGGAGGTTGCTGGCCGTGGGGTGGAGCATGGTGTTAGTGTTGAGGTGGAGATCTCTGGGAGAGATCTTGCTGATTGATATTACGTGGGGCCAGGAGGTCTCTGGTGGTCCAGTGTACTGAATTCAGCTCTCCCATCTCAGAGGCTCAGGCCTGACACCAGGCTGGAGCACCAAGATCCTGTCAGCCACTCACCTCAGAGGAAAAGGGAGAGAAAAAGAAAGAAAAAGAAATTAAAAATATAAAATAAAATAAAACAATTAAAATGAAATATTTATAAAGTAACAGAAAAAAAAGAAGAGAGCAACTAAACCAATAAACAAATCCACCAATGATAACAAGCGCTAAAAACTGTACTAAGATAGACATAAAAATCAGAAACAGGTCAGTCACAGACAGCAAACCCCAAGTCTACAGTTGCTCCCAAAGTCCACCACCTCAATTTTTGGTTGATTTGTTTTCTGTTCAGGTATTCCACAGATGCAGGGTACCTCAAGTTGATTGTGGGGATTAATCCGCTGCTCCTGAGGCTGCACGGAGAAATTTCTCTTTCTCTTCTTTGTTCACATAGCTCCTGGGGTTCAGCTTTGGTTTTGACCCCACCTCTGTGTGTAGGTCGCCCTCAGGCTTCTCTTCTCACCCAGACAGGACAGGGTTAAAGCAGCGGCTGATTAGGGGGCGCTGGCTCCCTCAGGCCAGGGGGAGGGAGGGGTATGGTAGTTATAATTGGAATGTGGGGCGAGCCTGCTGCGGCAGAGGCCATCGTGACACTGCAACAGCCTGAGACGTGCCATGTGTTCTCCCGGGGAAGTTTCCCTGAATAACGGAACCCTGGCAGTGGTGGGCTGCACAGGCTCCTGGTGGGGGGGAGCGTGTAGATAGTGACCTGTGCTTGCACACAGGATTCTTGGGGGCTGCAGCAGTAGCGTTAGCGTTTCATGTCCATCTCTGGTGTCCGAGCTGATAGCCACGGCTCGTGCCCGTCTCTGGAGCTCATTTAGGTGGTGCTTTGCCTTCTGTGGGCAGACAGAGAAGGAATCCTCTCTTCACACACCCTGAAACAATGGTTTCTTGCCTCTTAGGCAGGTCCAGAGTTTTTCCCAGAATCCCTCCCAGCTGGCTGTGGTGCACTAGCCCCCTTCAGGCTGTTTTCACATAGCCAATCCTAGTCCTCTCCCTGGGATCTGACCCCCCAAAGCTGAGCCTCAGCTCCCAGCCCCCACCCGCCCCAGCCGGTGAGCAGACAAGCCTCTCGGGCTGGTGAGTGCTGGTCAGCACCTATCCTGTGGGTTAGGAATCTCTGCTTTGCCCTCTGCACCCCTGTTGCTGCACTCTCCTCCTTGGCTCTGAAGCTCCCCCCTCCCACCCCCCACCCCCATCTCCACCAGTGAAGTGGTTTCCTATTGCGAGGAAGTTTTTTCTCCTTCACAGCTCCCTCCCAAAGGTGCAGGTCCCATCCCTATTCTTTTGTCTCTGTTTTTTCTTTTTTCTTTTGCGCTACCCAGGTATGTGGGGATTTTCTTGCCTTTTGGGAAGTCTGATGTCTTCTGCCAGCATTTAGTAGGTGTTCTGTAGGAGTTGCTCCATACGTAGATGTATTTTTGATATATTTGTGGGGAGGAAGGTGATCTCCACATCTTACTCCTCCACCATCCTGAAGGTCTCCCCTCTGCCTATGTTTCCTCTAGGAATTTTATAGTATCTGGTCTTTGATTTAGGTGTTTAATCGATTTTGAGTTTATTTTGGTATATGGTGTTAAAGAATGTTCTAATTTCATTTTTTGTTTTTTACCTGTAGCTGTCCAGTTTTCCCAGCACCATTTATTGAAGAGACTGTCTTTTCTCCAATGTGTTTTCTTGCCTCCTTTGTTGTAGGTTGATTGACCATAGATGCGTGGGTTTATTTCCTGGCTTTCTATCCTGTTCCATTGATCTATATTTCTGTTTTTGTGCCAGTACCATACTGTCTTGATTACTTTGTAGTATAGTCTAAAGTGAGGGAGCTTGATTCCTCCAGCTTATTTTTCTTTCTCACGATTGCTTTGGCTATTCGGGGTCTTTGGTGTCTCCATACAAATTTTAAGATTTTTTAATTCTAGTTCTGTGAAAAATGCCATTGGTAATTTGACAGTGATTGCATTGAATCTGTAGACTGCCTTGGGTAGTATAGTCATTTTGGCAATATTGATTCTTCTAATATAAGCACATGGTGTATCGTTACATCTGTTTGTGTCACCTTTGATTTCTTCCATCAGGGTCTTATAGTTTTCGAGTACAGGTCTTTTGTCTCCTTAGGTATGTTTTTTCCTAGGTACTTAATTTTTCTTTTAATTTATTTATTTTTGGCTGCATTGGGTCTTCATTGCTGCACATGGGCTTTCTCTAGTTGCGGTAAGTGGGGGCTACTCTTCATTGCAGTGCGCAGTCTTCTTATTTGGTGGCTTTTCTTGTGGAGCGTGGGCTCTAGGCACGTGGGCTTCAGTAGTTGTGGCATGCAGGCTCAGTAGTTGTGGCTCGAGGGCTGTAGAGTGCAGGCTCAGTAGTTGTGGCACACAGGCTTTGTTGCTCTGCAGCATGTGGGATCTCCCCAGAACAGGGCTCAAACCCGTGTCCCCTGCACTGGCAGGCGGACTCTTAACCACTGCGCCACCAGGGAAGCCCTGTTTTATTCTTTTTGATGCAGTGGTAAATGGGGTTGTTTCTTTAATTTCTCTTTCTGATATTTTGTTGTTAGTGTATAGAAATGCAATAAATTTCTGTGTATTTATTATATTTCCTAGAACTTTAGCAAATTCATTGATGAGCTCTAGTGGTTTTCTGGTAGCATCCTTAGGATTTTCTCTGTTTAGTATGATGTTATCTGCAAACAGTGACAGTTTTACTTCTCTTCTAATTTGGATTCCCTTTATTTCTTTTTCTTCTTTGATTGCCATGGCTAAGACTTTCAAAACTATGTTGAATAAGAGTGGTGAGAGGGGATCTCCTTGTCTTGTTCCTGATCTTAGAGGAGATGCTTTCAGCTTTTCACCATTGAGTATGATGTTAGCTGTAGTCTGGTCATATATGGCTTTTATTTTGTTAAAATATGTTTCCTTTATGCCCACTTTCTGGAGAGTTTTTTTCATAAATGGATGTTGAATTTTGTCAAAAGCTTTTTCTGCATCTATTGAGATAATCATATGATTTTTATTCCTCAACTTGTTGATGTGATGTATCACACTGACTGATTTCTGGATATTGAAAAATCCTTGCATCCCTGCGATAAACCTCACTTGGTCATGGTGTACAATCCTTTTGATGTGTTGTTGGATTCTATTTGCTAGTGTTTTGTTGAGGATTTTTACATTTATGTTCACCACGGATATTGGCCTGTAATTTTCTTTTTTTGTGGTATCTTCGTCTGGTTTTCATATCAGGGTGATGGTGGCCTCATAGAATAAGTTGAGGTGTGTTTCTTCATCTTGTTTTCATATCAGGGTGATGGTGGCCTCATAGAATAGCTGAGGTGTGTTCCTTCGTCTGCAATTTTTTGGAATAATTTCAGAAGGATAGGTGTTAACTCTTCTCTAAATGTTTGATACAATTCTCCTGTGAAGCCATCTGGTCCTGGACTTTTGTTTGTTGGTTGTTTTAAAATTACTGATTCAATTTCAGTACTGTCAACTGGTCTGGTCATATTTTCTATTTTTCTTCCTGGTTCAGTCCTAGGAGATTGTACCTTTCTAAGAATATGTCTCTTTCTTCTAGGTTGTCCATTTTATTGGCATATAGTTGCTTGTAGTAGTCTCTTATGATCCTTTGTATTTCTGTGGTGTCCATTATAACTTTTTCCTTTTTCATTTCGAATTTTATTGATTTGAGCCCTCTCCCTCTTTTTCTTGATGAGTCTGGCTAAAGGTATATCAATTTTGTTTATCCTTTCAAAGAACCACTTTTAGTTTCATCGATCTTTTCTATTATTCTCTTTGTCTCTATTTCATTTATTTCTGCCCTGATCTCTATGATTTCTTTCCTCCTCCTAACTTTGGGATTTGTTTGTTGTTCTTTCTATAGTTGCTTTAGGTGTAAGGTTAGGTTGTTTGTTTGAGATTTTTCTTGTTTCCTGAGGTGAGATTGTATTGCTGTAAACTTCACTCTTTGAACTGCTTTTGCTGCATCTCAAAGGTTTTGGATCATCTTCCTTTTGTTTTCATTTGTCTCTAAGTATTTTTTGATATCCGCTTTGATTTCTTCAGTGATCCATTGGTTGTTTAGTACCATACCCTTTAGCCTCCATGTGTTTCTGTTTTTTTACAGTCTTTTTTTCTTGTAGCTGATTTCTAATCTCATAGTGTTGTGTTCAGAAAAGAACCATGATATGATTTCTGTTTTCTTAAATTTACTGAGGCTCGCTTTGTGGCCTAGTATATGGTCAATCCTAGAGAATGTTCCATGTGTACTTGAGAAGAATGTGTATTTTCCTGGTCTTGGATGGAATGCTCTATAAATATCAAGTCCATTTGGTCTAATGTGTCATTTAAGATCTGTGTTTCCTATTGATTTTGTGTCTGGATGATCTGTCCATTGATGAAAGTCGGGTGTTAAGGTCCCCCATGTTATTGTCGATTTCTCCTTTTAAGGCTGTTAGTCTTTGCCTTATATATTGAGGTGCTCCTATGTTGAGTGCATATATATGTACAATTGTTATATCTTCTTCTTGGATTGATCCCTTAATCATTATGTAGTGTCCTTCTTTGTCTCTTGTAGCAGTCTTTATTTTAAAGTTTATTTTGTGTGATATGAGTATTGCTACTCCAGCTTTCTTTTGGTTTCCATTTGCATGGAATACCTTTTTTTTTCCATCCCCTCAGTTTCAGTCTGTATGTGTCCCTAGATCTGAAATAGGTCTCTTATAGATATCATATACATGGGTCTTGTTTTTGTATCCATTCAACCAGTCCATGTCTTTTGGTTGGAACATTTAATCCGTTTACATTTAACGTATTTATCTGCTATTGATTCCTTACAATACATATTGATATGTATGTTCTTATTGCCATTTTGTTAATTGTTTTGGATTTGTTTTTGTAGGTCTTTTTTCTTCCCTTACTGTTTTGTTTTCTTATGTGTTTTGATGACTAACTTTAGTGCTGTGTTTGGTTTCCTTTTTCTTTTGTGTGTGTTATCTATTGTAGATTTTTGGGTTTTGGTTACCATGAGATTTTGATATAGCAGTCTGTATATAAACAAGATTGTTTTAAGTTGCGGATCTTTTAATTTCAAATGCATTTCCAATATCTTCCATTTGTACTTTCCTCAGAATTGCCGGTTGTGATATTTGTGTGTGGATGATTTCCTACATTTACTGTATGTTTTCATTTACAGGTGAGCTTTCCCATCCGTAATTTTCTTGTTTCTAGTTGTGGCCTTTTCTTTTCCTCCTGGAGAAGTTCCTGTAGGATTTCTTGCAAAGTTGGTCTGGTAGTGCTGAATTCTTTTAGGTTTTGATTTCTTCTTCGAATCTGAATAAGAGGCTTCCTGGGAAGAGTATTCTTGGTTGTAGGTTCTTCCTTTTCATCACTTTAAATGTATCGTGCCACTCTCTTCTGGTCTGCAGAATTTCTGCTGAGAAATCAGCTGATAACCTATTGTAATATCCTTGTGTGTTATTTGTTGCTTTTCCCTTGTTGCCTTCAGTAATTTTTTTCTTTGTCTTTAATTTTTGTCAGTTTGATTGCTATGTGTATCTGTGTGTTCCTCCTTGGGTTTATCCTGCCTGGGACTCTCTGCACTTCCTGGACTTTGGTGACTGTTCCCTTTTCCTTGTTAGGGAAATTTTCAGCCATTATCTCTTCTAATATTTTCTCGGGTCCTTTCTCTCTCTCTTCTCCTTCTGGGACCCCTATAATGCAAATGTTTGTGTGTTTAATGCTGTCCCAGAGGTCTCTTAGGCTGTCCTTATTTCTTTTTGTTCCTTTTTCTTTATTCTGTTCCATGTCCGTGATTTCCACCATCTGTCTTCCAGCTCACTTATCTGTTCTTCTGCCTCAATTATTCTGCTATTGATTCCTTCTAGTGTATTTTTCATTTCAGTTATTGCATTTTTCATGTCTCTTCATGTGTTCTTTAGTTTTTCTAGGTCCTTGTCAAACATTTCTTGTAACTTCTCCATCTGTGCCTCCATTCTTTTTCCAGGGTCTTGGATCATCTTTACTATCATTACTCTGAATTCTTTTTCAGGTAGATTGCCTATCTCCACTTCACTTAGTTGTTCTTCTGGGGTTTTATCTGGTTCCTTCATCTGGGACATATTCCTCTGCCTTCTCATTTTGTCTGACTTTCTGTGATTATGGTTTCTGTTCCATAGGCTGCAGGGTTGTAGTTCTTCTTGCTTCTCCTGTCTGCCCCCTGGTGGATGAGGCTGTCTAAGTGGCTTGTGTAGGCTTCTTGGTGGGAGGTACTGGATCCTCCCCACTGGTGAGTGGAGGTGGATCTTGTCCCTGTGGTGAGCAGGGCCGTGTCAAGTGTTGTTTTTATCAAGCAGCTGTGTGCTCAGGAAGGCTTTAAGCAGTCTTTCTGCTGATGGGTGGTGCTGTGTCCCCACTATGTTGGATGTTTGGCCTGAGGCATCTCAGCACTGGAGCCCACAGGCTGTTGGGTGGGGCCAGGTTTTGGTGAGAAAACGGCAGCCTCTAGAAGAGCTCACACCAATGTGTGCTCCCCAGAACTTCTACCACCAGTGTCTTTGTCCCCACAGTGAGCCACAGCTGCTCTTTATCCTGCAGGAGACCCTCCAATACTAGCAGGTAGGTTAGGCCCAGACTTTTTTCCCTGGGTTCTGGTGCACATGAGAACTTGTGTGTGCCCTCCAAGAATGGAGTTTCACTTTTCCCCCGTCCTGTTGAATTCCTGCGATCAAGCCCCGCTGCCTTCAAAGCCAGATTCTCTGGGGGCTCCTCCTCCCATTGCTGGACCTCCAGGCTGGGGAGCCTGACGTGGGACTCAGAACTTTGACTCCTGTGGGAGATCGTCTATGGTATAATTATTTTCCAGTTTGTGTGTCACCTACCCAGTGTGTATGGGATTTGATTTTTTTTCAATTGCACCCTTCCTACAGTCTTGTTTGGGCTTCTTCTTTGTCTTTGAATTCAGGATATCTTTTTTGGTAGGTTCTAGCAGGTTTTTTTGTCAATGGTTGCTCAGCAGCTTGTTGTGGTTTTGGTGTTTTTGTGAGAGGGGATGAGCTCACGTCCTTCTACTCTGCCATCTTGTCTCTAAGTAGAACTCTTAAAAATGTCACATATACATAATATGCATACATATATATGTATATATACATAAACATATAGACAGACCCATACAAAGGTCTTATAGCTTTCACTTACAAATTTCATCCATGTCTCAGGTATAATAATACAAATTTTAAAAGAATAAATGGATCCAAATTATGTTTCTGGCAGATAGACTAAGTTAAGGTTACCTGCTCAGATGGCCAGAGTTTTTTGCTAAAGATTTGTATTTGACTGCTGTAAACATTTTTTAGAAAAACTATTTTTGGAGTCATTTTGTCTTTGTAGAGCTTCTGCATACCAATCAAAGAATGCATTTCATTGTCTCTTTAATGTTTAAGATCCTCTCTTTTGAAGGGTGCCCCATAATGTGGAATTACCTAAGTTAACCTTTCCCCAAAGTGGCCGCTATAATTGCAAATTATCTAAAAGTTCACCCATTTTCCAAAAAGGCAAAAGATCCTGGTTCATAGTGAGTATAGATATAGGAAGCAGGAATTTTTGAGAGAAGTAGAGAATTTTAGACCAGGTGGAACCCATCTTTGCCTTTATATCTCCTAAACCCCAAATAACCTATGGAGAGCCTGGTAATCCTATCGCTCCCTAAAACCCAGGGAATCACAGGTTTCTCCCTTTATAGATAGAAGGATGACTTACCAAGAAACTTCAACAAACAAAATACAGCTATGCACAATAAAATCAGAGAGCTCAAAAGACAAAGAGAGCAGAGCTCAGATCCAAGAGAGACTCTACCCTCAAACTCCGGGTTTGGCATAAAGCAGTGAACTCAGTGGGTCCTTTGGGTACCAGCACCTTTTGCTCACTGACCTCAGAGTTGTTGAGGGTCTTTGGGTCCCACTTCTGATGCCAGAAACTGTCAAAAATCCAGAAATAGCAAAATGTAAACCAACAAATCAATGAATAGTATTTAAGTAAGTGTTTATTGTGCATATAAGAACACTTCACAAACTGGGAGCTTCTGAACTCAAAGACTGATATGAAGCTCAGGGACATTAAATTACAACATGGCTTATAAAGTAGAAATGAGGAAGTTTTTAACCTTTTCAATGATTGGTTATTACTGTAGGGGTTTCCAGATGGCCATGGATTGGTTAAAAGTGATTTTCTCATACCATTTTTAGGAAGATGACTTAAGTTTCTTTTATGATTATCAGAGGCATTTACAAGATGTAATCTAAGTTAAATTTCACTTATGTTCATGAAATAAGCTAGATTTAGTTTTACTTACATGGCTTCAATGGTTTTGTCTGCTCAGGGAATTCTTAAGACTGGTCTCAGTTTTGTGTTTAATTTTAACACTATCATGTAAACTTTTGGTAGAAATATATCATCACTTGTACCCACATAAAATTAAACAGAGCCACACCACGTTTATATCTGTATATAATCTACATTTTACAGTACATCTGAATTTACGATTCAGCTAATTACTTAGGTCATTATAGATATTTAATTTCTTGAATGTATTTTTTAATATCATATTAAGCTCCTGTTATTATTAAAGCTTGTTATTATTAGTATAAAGTCCTGACTTAGAGAGTTTTTTCATATTACTTTTACATAAGAATCTCAGATTGACCTCATCACCTTTATAACCAAGACTCCAAGGCCCACCATGAGAAGGATGGTGGGCAGATATGTCTTAATACACACGGTAGAATGCTATCTAAAAAGTGTCTTCTCCTGTTTGGGAGTATATTGATTTCTTCTTTCTGCTGTAATAAGTTACTGTAAATGTACCAGCGTAACATAACATAAATTTATTATCTCACAGTTCTGGTGGTAAGAAGTCCTAAAATCAAGATGTTAGCAAGGCTGGGCTCCTTCCGG
Organism: Physeter macrocephalus; assembly: GCF_002837175.3. Lineage (NCBI taxonomy): Eukaryota > Metazoa > Chordata > Mammalia > Artiodactyla > Physeteridae > Physeter > Physeter macrocephalus. The sequence continues at coordinate 11,873,432 of NC_041234.1, forward strand.
AGCCTCTAGGGAAGAATCCATTTTCTTGCCTTTTCCAGCCTCTAGAAGCCAATGGCATTCCTTGATTTATGGCCCCTTCCTCCATCTTCAAATATCTTCAAATCTCTCCCTCCTCCTCCTTTTCCTTCTCCCTCTCCCCCTCTCCAATCTCTGCTTCTGTCCTAACATCTCCTTCTCTGACTCTGACCCTCCTGCCACTCTCTTATAAGGACACTTGTGGTTATATTAAGCCTACCTGGATCATCCAAAATAATCTTCTCATCTCAAGGTCCTTAACGTAATCTCACCTGTAAAGTCCCTTTTGCCATGTAAGTTAACATATCCACAGCTTCTAGGAATTGGGACATGGGCTTCTTTGGGGTAGGACATTATTCTGCCTACCATAGGGGGGTTATTTCCTAGTACACTTATCAACTGTGAAAAATTCTTTTCATTTCTTTTTTTTCTTTCACATATATTTCCTGATCACCTACTAGGCACCTGGCCCCTAGTCGAAGACACTAGGCAGATACTGAAGGCACTGTCCCTGTCGTAAGGAAGCCAGATGTCTATTAGTAAAATTAAGTGAACTTTAGACTTCTGAAGATTTTTTTAAATCATTTTTAGGTTGTACAGCAATCTTGTTTATATTTAAGCCCTATTTATTGGTAATAATAATATTTCATACCACATTTGTGCTTATGACACAAACATTAATGCCCTTTAGCCAAAGACCTCCAAGAACATAACTATAGTGGAACAAATTGAGTTTATTATTCATTGTAGTGAGGGAGAATACACACCATGGGAAATATGTGGTGTCTCAGTAAGAGGTTGTTAGAAGAGACTTATTATAGGATTTGGGTTTTGGCTAGGAAATTTGGAGCAAAGTCTAAGATAGTAGAGACTCACTCTAGATTGGGTGCTGTTAGTAAGCCAGGGTAATTTTGTGATTGGGTATCTCAAACATCTTGTCTGTAGGTATAGCAGACCAGAGTAGAATAAAGCTGTAATAGGCAAAGAAGCAACAGTCACTCATATTAGCCAAGACAGGGGGATGTTCAGTATTCTTTGGATGACACAGTGAACTTGTTTATATCTCACTTATTTCTGGCCTCAGAGTAACCTAGTCTGATGTTGGTGTTTGAGATTATGCCCAACAAGGAAAAATATGGCCTAGCAGTGAGCCTCAATCCTGCTTCTAATACCTTGGAGGCCTTGGTCATTCTAGTTCCCACATGCTTGACTCATGGTGTTTCCCATCCCTGTCCCATCTGTGGCACTTGTTAAACATGCAGAATTCCAGATCCACCCCACAATCACTGCATCAGAATATCTGAGTATTGATTTGACCAGGTGATTCTTAGACACACTAAAGGTTCAAAATATCTTTATTTAAAAAAGCAAAAAAAATCAAATATTTATCAGTGTTAAATGTTTGTGATTACTGTCTTTAGTAATGATTTTCTCACATCTTAGTCTTTTATTTTCATTATTTGTTCTTGTGTTGACTGAGTATCACCTGAAATCAGCACTGCAGTCTGCAGCAGGACTGAACAACTGTTGCTGTTTGGGTTCTGAATGCACACTTCACCATCATCTCTCTGTATTGTCTTCCTGTTGGCAAGCTTTCCCACGTGCTTTACACCTGAAACCACATACGCCTTACAACTTCACTCTGATGAGCATGCCTTTTAAAAGCTAAGCTAACGGTGTTTTCCTAGTTACCACGTGAAAACATGAAGAATGCAGGGCCTTTAGGATGGAGTCTGTGCCTTCAAAATAGTATCCATGACACTCATGCCTCAATTTCTGGGGTTTTTTTGTGACAGTATAAATATGCACAACAGAAAGACAAAATCAAATGTACAATCTGACATTTATTGATAATTATTAATACTAGTACTCTAAAATATGGCTCCAGGTCCTCAAAATAAATTTTTCTGAAGCAATAATAATTTCAATATCATGCTTTAATTATGTTTGTATGTTTATAGGTAATTTTAGAGAAATGAATTTTCACAGAGGACATGCTAAAGCTCAACATAAATTAAGAAGATAGATATATAAAGTGTGTATTTACCCATAATTTGTTGCAACTTGTAATTCCAGAAGAAAATCTGAATTTAATAGGCATTCTGGAAGAATTGCCATATTCTGAGTGTCAATAAAGTGTCCTATACTGGTGCTTTTTTAAGTGTTCTAAGCAGAGGACCAGTAGTTTTTATTTATTTATTTGTTTGTTCACTTTTTAAATATCATTACCGATTTTTCACAGGTGGATAATTTTTAATAGAGTAATACTGAATTTATAAAAATAATTGAAAAGAAACATAAAAACTGCAAATCTATTCTTAAATTATTATTAGATTCAACAAGTATAAAATTACTCTGTCAAATTGGTATAAAAATTCCTGAGATTTAGTCTCAATTTCTGTGCTTACATCATGGTAGATTAGTAAAAAAAAAAAAAAAAAATCACAGATTACTACAGTTTCAGTGGTACTGTCTGATATCATACTTAAGCACTGGGTTTTTAATGTTTATAGCATCATAATTTGTTAGAGCTATGCTATAAGGAAACTAAGAAATTTAACCTCAGATTTTTTTCCAGTTTTATTGAGAAATAATTGACATACATCACTATATAAGTTTAAGGCATACAGCCTGATGGTTTTATTTACATATTTTAAAATGAGTAAGAGTGGTGAGAGTGGGCACCCTGTCTTGTTCCTGATCTTAAAGGAAAAGCTTTCAACTTCCCATCGTGATGTTAGCTGAGGGCTTATCATATATGGCCATTATTATGTTGAAATATTTTCCTTCTGTGCGTAAATTATTAAGAGTTTTTATCATGAATGGATGTTAAATTTTATCAAATGCTTTTTCAGCTCTATTGAGATAATCATATGATTCTTTTATTCTGTTAATATGAAGTATCACATTGATTTGCATATGTTGAACAATCCTTGCTTCCCATGGATAAATCCCACTTGATCATGGTGAGTGATCCTTTAATGTGCTGCTGAATTGGGTTTGCTAGTATTATATTGAGAATTTTTGCATCTCTATTTATCAGGGATATTGGCCTGTAGTTTTCTTTTCTAGTAGTGCCCTTTTCTGGTTTTGGTATCAGGTTAATGTTGGCCTCGTAAAATGAGTTTGTGAGTGTTCCCTCCTCTTCTTCTTCTTCTTTTTTTGGAAGAGTTTGAAAAGGATTGGTGTTAATTCTTCTTTAAATGTTTGGTAAAGTTCACTAGTGAAGCCGTCTGGTCCTGGGCTTTTCTTCCTTGAGAGATTTTTGATTACTGATTCAATCTTAATAAGAACATTGAAAGAGGTAAGATTGACGTTCTTGGTCGGGGACTTGGCAGTTCCAAAGCAAAGATAGCCAGTTAATGAATGGAGCAGGAGAGGCTAATGGACAAGAAGGAATGAATATTATTTGGTTTATTTTGAATATTTAGAAAAAATAAAAATGAGAGTATGGTGCTATTTATAATTTTTAAATTTTAGTAAGAATGAGTTAATTACAGAAAGAGTAATTTGAGTTTTTGATATACCAAATATAGAGGTTAGCAACAAAGCTAAATAGAACTGTGATCCATTTTTACTTCTTCTCAGAAAACTACTCTTGCTGCTGTGACTGAGCTCATCCTTCATTTGTCTTTTCCCTCCCGTCCCACTACCATTGTGTCATTACGTCCCACTGAGATGGCTGACTAATGTTGAATGCCTCACATCTGTAATAGTCTCTGCTTTGTCCTTGGGACCGCTAATAGTGCCTGACACATAGTAAGTGTTGAGTAAAAATTTTTCAGAAGATCAGATTAAAGTATGTTCCCCAATGCATGCCACAATACTATGTTTTTCCTTGTGATTTTTAACGTAAGTTTCTCAGTTTGTATATAATGTTCTTTTCTAAAATCCTTGAAGGCAGGTTCTATTCAAATGGCACAGTTTCCTTTAATATTTCCCCCAAATCCCCAGAAAAAGGTCTTAACTCTATTCTGAGCCTAGATGTATTATTTCATTGTAATTATTTGCTTATACATGTCTTCCATAGTGGTGTAAATGATCCTGAGTACAGAAGTTTTGTCATTCTTCTAACCTTCTTCCTCTGTACCCTAGCACGGTGCCCCCAAATCCTAGGCAATCAATAAAAGTTTATTCTACAGATGAATAAGTGAATTACTCAGTGAGATCAAGAGAAACTGTCAAATAGCTTTAGTTTTATTTCTCATACATAGAATTTTGTATTTTGCTTCTCTATTTTGGGTAAAGCTTCTAACTCCTAAAGTCTAATAGTTATAATTTTCAATTTGATTGATAATAAGTGTACTAGACTTCTCTACCCAATCTTTTTGTCATGTTATTTGTTTGTTTGTTTACTGTTCTGAAACAAGGAAGAATTTAACCAAATTCATAAGACCTGCTCTCATTAATATTCTAAAATATACAGCCCTCTCTCCTAGAAATAATTATGGAGGATGCACTATCTACATTATGTTTTCTAGGGTCTGGGATGCTCTTCTAAATAGGAAAGATTTCTTGCCTCAGTACTGACCCCAGTTTTATCAGAAGATGTTTATAATTGGGGGCACACTCAACTGATCCCTAATCTCTGTTAAGGTTGCTTCCCTTAGGTTAATTACCCAGTACTTAACTCTTGCATTTGACCCTCATACAAGAGCATATTCAAAAGGATTCCAACCTTACTGAGTTAATGAATTGCATCTTTACGTAATTCTCTACTAGTTGGATAATAAAGTAGTTTGCAACAGAATTTATTCTCTTCATAACTTTATCTCCTTTGCAATATTATGAGATAAATCTTCTTTGAAGATCACTTATATGATGTCACGTATTTTTCAGCAATCAGTTTCACTAATTTATAGTCCTAACTCCTATTCTCCCATTTTATCTTCTGCTGAGTAAATAGATTAATAGAATCACAGTCCTCTGGTTTACACTGGATATTTCACAGTGAAATTTAGGCGAAATATTTCCTTTATTTTATAACACATTGCTAGGCCACCTGTATCATCAAGTCACACATTTGGATTTGTCAGTTTAAGTTTTTCTTAGAGCACTCTTCCAAATTAATCTTGCAGGAACCCATCCTATTTTGATATATGGCCAACACACAAAATGCAAAATATCAATTTAACTGTAGTTCTTACACTCATTTATTAATGTGCCTATTCAGCAAATACTTTTTGAGGTCTTGCTACAGAACAGGCTCTAGTTTTAGTCTGGGGATTCAGTGTTGAGAAAAACAAAACAAGTTTCCCACATTGGAACTTACATTCCAGTAGTTAAAGGTAAATAACAAAAAATGGAAAACTGCATAGACAAGATGTCTTGCAATTATGTATTGTGTAGCATATACAGGGAAATGTGATAGTGACTAAACATTTTCTTTATATAGGTTGTTTAGGGAAGGCATTTCTGAAGAGGTAGTCTTTGATCTGAGAGTTGAGGGATGAGAAAAGTCAGCTACAGAAAAAGGAAATTTTTTAAGTAGAGGAAACTAGCAAATGCAGAAGCTCTAAGGAAGGGATACCCTAGGCATATTCAAGGAACATTAAGAAGGCCAGTGTGTCTAGTGGGTAGTAAGCAGGGTTTTCAGGGAGAGGAGTATATGAACTGGATGTCTAGGGTTAGACCAAAACCAGATCACATAGGGTCTTAGAGTGTAAAGGGAAGTCATAAGAGGATGTTAAGCAAGAACATGATACAATTAAATGTATGTTATCAAAAAATTTCTCATACTGCTATAAGAAGAATGGATTTTAGGGCATGGAAGCAGGAATCCCAATAAGAGGTTGTGGCAGTAGCTCAGGAATAAGATGATGGTCACTTAGACTAGGAGAGAATTGGACTCATTTGAGATAAATGCTGGAAGTAGAATAGATAGCATTTGCAGATGGATTGATTTACTGGGTAAATAAAACATAAGAATAAAAAAAGATGGCTAAATTTTTTACTTGATCAATTAGTTAAAGAACCGTGCCTCTTACCGACACATGTACTTTGGGGAAATGTAGAGGATAACCATTACTTTTTTTCCCGTTCAACTTCCACTCCTACTTTTAAATATAGCATCCTGATTTTTCATTGGGCATTCTCCCTCCTCCTACTGAATCATATTATTTGTATGGGCATTCCTCCATTTCCTAGCTCAGATATGGGTAATGAGATGCAAGTTTGGCTAGTCACTGTTTTCAAATCTTCCATCAAAGTGATTGACTTAGTGACCACATTTGGCCCAGTCAGATGCAACCCTGAGACTTTGGATTGAACTAAAAGAGTTGAGGTGCTCTTTTTCCAAAGTGAATGGCAAATTAGGAGGATTTCATTTTGGAACAACTAGAGGTTATCACACTGGGAGAGCATGCCAGAGAATGAGGCCAGTGCAGAGGCGAACCAGGTCAAATGGTAGAGTGAGAAACCAAGTCCTGATGGTATTTTTAATCCCCTAAAGCCCCATGCCTGAAGCGAAATTGACTCCGGGAACTTGCAGTTATCTGTTCCAAAAATTAGTTTTTGTATGCTTGAGATGATTTGAGTAGGGTTTCTCTTCCATGTAACCAAGAGCTCTTATTAATACAGGTGAGAAATTTGATTTAGGTATATTAAGATTGAAATGCCTGTTTAAGTTTGCCAAATTAAAATACAAGATGCCCAGTTTAATTGGGCTTTCAAATAAATGATGAATAATTTTTTTAGTGTAAGTGTGCCCCAAATATTGCTATTTCTGGCAAGCCCATACCAATTAGATAACAAAGTGGAGATGTGAAGTGGGTTGTTGCCTCTATAGAGCTAGCGCTCAAGAGAGAGGTCAGGGATTTTGATGTATATTTGGAAGTTGTCACATTAGTGACAACATTCAAAGCCATGGGACTAAAGAATTAAATCTTGGGAAACAAGGCAGATAGAGTTGAGGCAGTATCCAGGGCTAAACCTAAGGAAGGCCCATTCTGTTGAAGTCTGGAAGAGAAGGAAGAAATTGTAAGACTGAGAAGAAACTGCCAGTGAAGGTGGAAATAGTGTCAAGGAAAGTTTTTACTTTTTAGAAATGAGTTTCAAGGCTGGAGTCCTCAACATCTCCAACAAAGATTAGCAAAGTTGCCTGTCAAAACAACGGACACCCTTTCCTCCTTGGCACTTACCTGCTGAGCCCTTTCAACATTTCCAGTATTTCTTGTAACTATCCCAATGTCCAGGCCCCTTTGGCTATTGTTGGAGACATCTAGAAACTTACCTCCTCTTTTTTTTAATTGGTGCAGAGATGTGCCTTCTCTGCTGCCTCTGATATTTTGGGACTTAAAAATCCCTTTTCTGTTTCTGTCAAATAGCTCAAGACTTTAAAGATAAGGAAGAGTTAGAACTGATATGTGCTATGACTAACTACTAGTTCAAAGTACTGTGTTCAGGTGTGAGAATAGGGAAACAAACAGCTCTAGTGAACAACTGTTCATGACCACAGTGTTACCAACATTGCAGAGCCTACTGACTTCTTTTTTTGTCAGCCTCACTGTCTGACTTGTCTTCCATCTTCACTCTATCCAGGTGTCCTTATAGGGCCAGCAGTCACCCTCTTTGTTTCTCCCCAGTTACCTTCCTTTTCTTCCTTTAACTTCTCCCTTAATTAACCGTGAAATGGAAGTGTACTGTGAGAGGAGTTTTTCTTTCTTTGTTTTGTGATTCTCTTTTTATTTTTAACCAGATTGTTTATAATTATAAAGTAATAAAACTTGCACAAAAAGAAAAGAATTAAAGCAGTCATATAAGGGACAAAAAGTAAGAACTAAAAGTCCCCTTCTGCCACAGCCCGTCTTCTTGAGATAATTGTTAACAGTTTTTGTCTATCTATCTAATTACTTAAATTTATTGTACATTACACATTACTTACTATGCTCCAGAAGCTATTAAAATGCTTCAAATACAGTCATTTATTTAATCTTCACAAAGGCCCTGTGGCAGATAAGGAAAGCGACCTACAGAAAAGATAAATAACTTCTCCAGAGTCACAAAGTAAGTATATATATGCATCTTTAATATGCATGATATAAATATTCTCTGACAAAAGTAAAATACACAGATGACTTCAGTGATATCCATTTAAAAAACGTGCTGCTGTAGACGTACTGTTTATTGATACAAACACTAATACAACTTTTGGGTCTGCAGAATTTCTTTAGTGGCATTGAGCCCCACGTCTGTTACTGTTCTTGTCAGTGAGCTCAACTTCCACTAAAGTTATCATTCTACAGAACTTTTCTCCTTTGTGTGATCTGAGTGGGAATCTTTTTATGGGAGTAGCTGGAAATACCCAGAAATTCAATTTTTTATATTTCAGGCCTGCGTTTCCACACAAAGTGGACAGCACTTGCTGGGCCACACCTACAGCATTGTCACAAACTTAAAATTCCCATTCATCCAAAGATAATTTTTCTCACCCATGATATGGGGCAGGTGGCTTTTGATCGGCAAATAAGCCGCTCAGTTAATTGGCAGAGATTTGCAGGTTACTTCTCAGGAACAAGAAGCATAGACTGGGCTTCGGCTTCCTGCAGGGAATTCTGTTCTGACTTCCAGCAGCACTGGGGCTTGTGGCCTCCATTTTTATCATGAAGCAGGCATTAACACCATAGCTTCCAATGTTTGTTTTGTGTTACTTTCTTTATTTCCAACACTCTGAGAATTCCGGTCTTTGCTTGTGTATTTGGAATTGGAGAGAGAAGTTAATGCATGTGCTCAATCGTCCACCTTGACTCAAAAGTTTTAGTACCACTTTTATGTTACAGGTACATAAATCTTAAAAACATGTGGTCCACTCACTTTCTTAATTACTCCTTGATTTTTAGTATTTGATAAGCTTCAAAACTTGTTTCACAAGTCCCTTCCCTTTTTGCTATCCTCCTCCATTCACAACCTCCAAACTAAATGTTTTAACTTTGGCAGAATATGGAAAGACTTACACAAAAGGGCCGATGTATTTCACTGTGTTTTGTTTATAAGTTTAATAACAGTTTCAGTTATGCAAAAAATATTTATCTTAGTGTAAGACTGCATATATTCCCTCACTTCTTTAACTAGGAAGAGTACTAAAACTGAACAAAGTCTCCTCACATTGAGAGAATGTAGGAAGTAACATATACTTCAAAGTGAAATGGCACATAGAAAGATTTTTTTGTGCCTCAAGGAGAAATAAATTTCTAATACAATTTAAATATTCTTATCCACAAGGAATAGGAAATCTAATAGTTTGCTTGTGTTTGAGCAGCAAGCCCCTTCACAAGATGGGCTTAGGAAACGTTATAAAGGCAGACATTTGATTATAAGTTGGGCGATTTGATTGCATGACACCCTGGTCAGGCGGCATTAATATATCTGTTTTTAAAATAGCTTTCCTGACTATTACATTTCACTTGATTCTCTGAAAAGCTTAACTTGTTTGAGACGCTATGAGGGCAAGGTCAGAATTTGGGTCACTATCTTATTTAATACCTAATGTTTCCCTTAATGATAAAGAAGATATTTTTGAGCCTAATGCCTTCAACATTCCAAAATATTGGTTGAGCACCTACTACAGGAAAAGCACATCATTAATTAATTCCAATTTCTTTCTTAGAAGCCTTTCCCATTCTAAACTTGCCTTTGATCCAGGACTTTTTGCTTCTTAAAGATTGTGACCTTCAGTAAGTGCCTGCTTAGCCACTTCCTAGACTTTGGCAAATGATTCTATAAACACTAATTTTCTGTAGGTGTAAACCAGATTCCCATATGCTGTGATATCTGAAAACAATGAAAAGGAGAAAAGGTAGTGGACTGAAAAGGAACTCAAGAGAAGCGATTAAAAGGTCCACACTAATTCACAATGATAAAGAGTGTCAGATAATCTTGCTGACAAATTCTCTATAAGTAGACTCCTTAGTTTTTCAGGGGAAAAAAAAAGTACCTGTTTTGAGACCATAAAGCCTTGGCATTTATTGTGAGAGGCATGGAAACTTCCACACAAAGACATAGAGGTAGTCCAAAAGTCTTTTATTGACCTTAAGATTTATATGTCATGTATGTTATTTATATTTATATTTCTATATCATGATATATATTTTTATTTGTTTAAAAACATTAAGCACCTTTCTATGCTAGAGCGAATACTGAACAACTCATATCTGTTCCAATTTTATTCTTCCATCTAAAGTTAGTAAGTCGATAATATTTTTAACTTCTGTGCATATAGTTTCAATATTTACACAGTTTTTATTACATCCCAGGATTTCTGGAATGATTATCAGATGGTATTTTTATAACAATATTTTCCAGGGATTTTGACTGCTTCTACAGTTAGCAAACAAATACCAATTTTTGTTTGCATTGATGAACACTGCAATATGATTTCACCTGAGATAATGGATAGTTTTTTCTATATTTGATAGCTTTTCCTATCCTTTTCTTACAATTATAACTTTTAGATGAATCCTTATTTATATTGTCCTCCATTCTAACATAACACCAACTAAAGTGAAAAACAGCATACTGCATTCCAAAGTCAAAGTGTCAGATAGTTCTCCAGGATGACTCGATGATCCCTGTCCCTAAATATTTGCATTCATTTCAGGACTCAGGAAAATTGCCACAAATAATGGCTGTAATTATTACAGTATATTTGTTCCCTAAATCGACTTTGGGAGAAAAAGTTATGCTGTTATTTTTAGCGATGATATAAACTAGGCTGTTGAATTGAGGGATCACTCCCGAAATGACCTGGAAAGGAGACATAGCTACGGCGGCTTCAATTACATTGATACGGAGTACCTGACTATTTTAAGAGCTATTTAGTCTTATATTTGGAGGCCAGGAATCACAAAGTTGCCACCCCTTCAGTAATTTAAATGCCCAAATAAAGAAGGAAATGTGATTTATTTATCTATTCTACATATTTATTATTATTATTGTTATTTTAATGTAATCCATTTTAATTGTTTATTAATAAATACTGAAATTTTATTTGGACTTTTGCAGGTGTAAAGCTAAGTGAATTCAGGATTTAAGTCACAAAATTAAGGTAAGGTTCTTTTATAGACTATTTTTAGTGATAAAATCAAACGCTTCTAAATCAACTGAGACTGTATATATCTTTCAGTGAAGTCCCAAACTGGTAGCTTTATTGTCTGTGTCAACCTTGGAAGAGTCAGTCCAACAAAAAGGGTGATAGTAATTTGATTTTTAAATTGACTTCAGTTTTCTTTATTATAATCTTAAATTCCTATTTCCCATCGTACTAGTATATCTGAGTTAAAACAAAATATAACATGAATGGTGTTTGCATATAAACCATCCTTAAAATCTTTCAATTTTGCTTTTGTCACCCTTCAATTGTTATTATTTTTGTTTGGTGATAAGTTTTTTGTTTGTTTGCTAAGCTGATTGTTTGTCCCCCGCCATTCCAAATTATTTGTATAAAACTGAATTATCTATCTTACCGGCTACAAATAGTTTTTTTCATTTTTGAAAGTAGAGAATATTTTCAGATACACAGTCTAAGTTAAAAAAAAAACATGGTAGGAGGAGAATAACACCAAAAGGGAAGAGGAATAGTGATTTATATGGTTACACTATTAAATAACAATAGCAACAACAACAATAATAGTGTTATTAGGTACCATTTATGTAGCATTTATCATGAGCTCTATACTGTTCTAAGTGTTTCATGTACACTAACTCATGTAATCCTCACAACAGTGGGAAAAAAGTCAAAAAGTTGTTAAGTAATTTGCTAAAGGTCACAATGGAAAAGTCACAAAGGAAAAATGCAAAAGTCAAGTTTAAGCAGAAGATTTCTTTTTTTAATTCAAGAATGTTGTTAAGTGCAGCTACTTGAGGAATGCAGCAATGAAAATTCTAAAAATATTGAGATATCAGGAAAAAAAAAAAAGCTTACCTAATTTTCAGGGACCTGAATGCAAAAGAAAGATATCATGAGTTCCTAGAAATAAATCAAATTAGCCTGATTAGCCTGTCAGTGAATTTTATGTTGAAAGACCAGACTTTTGAGGCTCAGTTCCAATCCCATGTTTGCTAGTTTCATTGGGCAAGTCATGTTAATTCTAGGCCTGGATATTTTTCACTCTAATAAAAGGGATTTGATAAATTTCTAAAGACCCTTCCCCCTGATCAAATAGATTACCTTTACTTAATACTATACCAGCCATGGATTTTTTTTGCCAAAAGAAGTTTTAAAAAGTGGGATCAGCTAAGTATAATGCATTGGAAGGATACTGGAAGAATTCAGTGTCTTGAAGGGAAAGGCAAAGAACCAGGTGTGGTCCAGACTGGAACCCGGTGGCTAGCTAGCTAGCTAGCTTGCTTTATTTATTTATTTATTATTTTGGCTGCGTTGGGTCTTCGTTGCTGTGCACGGGCGTTCCTCTTCGTTGCAGTGTGTGGGCTTCTCAGTGTGGTGGCTTCTCTTGTTGCAGAGCATGGGCTGTAGGTGCACAGGCTTCAGTAGTTGTGCCTTGCAGGCTCTAGAGCACAGGCTCAGTAGTTATGGCGCACGGGCTTAGTTGCTCCGCGGCATGTGGGATCTTCCCGGACCAGGGATCGAACCTGTGTTTCCTGCATTGGCAGACGGACTCTCACCTACTGCGCCACCAGGGAAGTCCCAGAACCTGGGAGCTTTAGAAGACCTTGATAATGTTTATGTGGCAATCCCACCATCCTTCACCACTAGAGCCAATAAATCCCAAAGATTTCTTAAAACTTTGTATCACAGACACTCTAGTTCTAAGAGAGAGTCAAATCAGCCATGGTTTTGTCCTGTGTCCAAATATTGGTGACACCAAAGCAGTAAGAGAAAAAAATGTGGTGGGAGGAGCCTTACAAAGAAAAAGGCAAGTTTACCCAATGGAATTTTTGTCTGCTATGGTTTAATAACTGGATACTCTAGGACTCCTGTACTAGAATTTTCTTAATGTGGGCCTTTAATATATGACTCTTTCCCTTGAGATAATTAATAACTAAATTGGAACAAATATATTAATAATGAAAAATAAGATGTTAGAATTATTGTGCACTTCTTCCTCAGATTTATATAGGAGGGTTATAAAACAGATGAGCGATATCTCTTAAAAATCTTCCCCTTCGGGCTTCCCTGGTGGCGCAGTGGTTGAGAGTCCACCTGCCGATGCAGGGGACGCGGGTTCGTGCCCCGGTCCGGGAGGATCCCATGTGCCGCGGAGCGGCTGGGCCCATGAGCCACGGCCGCTGAGCCTGTGCGTCCAGAGCC
>NC_041234.1:11886804-11906927 GCF_002837175.3 Physeter macrocephalus
GGCCCGCGTACCGCAAAAAAAAAAAAAAAAAAAAAAAAAAAAAAATTACAAAAAGAAAATATACTTTTAAAAACTGAAGAAAATATCTGAGTGGAAAAATGGCAACCCTTAATTGAGAATTTTTATATTATTACAAATTAAGTGAATGATTAACAATGCCAGAGAACAGAAGATTGTTTCATATGGCTCTCTGTTCAGTGCAGATTGCCAGTGTGGGAGAAAATCCTTGTAAATCTTAGCATTGCTCCCACACAACCACCTACACAGATGATCGCTTGACTTTCATGCTAACAATAGATGTGTTAGTAGAACTCTCACCATCTGCAAAATGAAGTGCACTTTAAAAAAAAGTAACTGCAGCAGACAGTAGTAATTGCTTATATGTTGTGATTAGCATTTTATATTTACATTTAAAAGGTATGAATTTAAGCAGTGACTCCCAGTTTAAATAAGGTCAGTCGCTGTGATAGCTCCCAGATTAAATAAGGTCAGTCGTAGATAACAGATAAATTTGTTAGAAAACTTGATTTTGAATTAATTTCTACTTAAAATTTATCTATATCCAAGAATGCATAATAAAATGTGAATTAAATGAATTTTGATATACTCACTTCTCCTCCAATAATAATACTTAGAATCATGTACATTAGTTATAAAATTCTCTACAAAGTCTGTCACAACTGTCCTAATTTTTTTATAGAATTTCTTCACAGGCACATTTATTTGGGTTTCCCTGTTCTTAAATCTATTTTATTATCAGTGCAGGATGAGTATTGTGGAAAATAAGCTTTATATCATTGGAAAATACAGTCTTTGGCCTCTTTTCCCACATTGATTTTTTTGTCAAAGATGGAAGGGTCCACGATTCCATTATTGGGACTTAGTGGAGGATTCTAAGGCAAAGTGTTAAAAAATGAATTATCTGGTTTCTCCATAGGGAATAAAGTGGTTAAGGGCTCATGTGTAGACCCTGCTCATGCTTGGAAGATTGGATGTGACAGAGAGGAGAATGGGCATGTGGCTGATGGAAGGTGGGATGAGTCCCATTTTTCTCAAATCAACACAAACAGGTACAACACCACTCTATATTGGCAAGGCTCCCATGTGTTTCTAACCCATGTGTCTCTAACATTTGGCCTGAATAATCTTGTCCTTTCATGTAGATGATGGACACAGTCTACATGAGGTATGAGAGCTCCTGTAACCCCAAAATATCATCCTAAATAGCATTGCCTAAAATTCTGTGATGAAATGTTTGTTTCTTTATTATAAACATGGCCTTTTCCAAGCCTATTTTAATGCAGATTATTTTAGAAAGAGGGGTACATTAAAATAGTAAAAACTTAGTATGATTTAGTTTTGTCCATTTTAAATAAATTACAGTTCTAGAAACTTAATATTAGAAGGACATTTAAGATTAGAAGGAAAATGAAACATCATCTAGTCCAAACAGTGCATTTTACAGATGATAAAATTGAGGCTCAGTTAAGACTCACACACCTAGTTAAGCACAAGTCCAGAACTAATCCCTAAGACTTCTGACTCCCGGCCAGTGCTTTTTCCATTATACTGTCATAAAACATTGAGAGAACAGTGGTCCCTTGGGGTGAGGAAGGCGTGCTGGAAAGGAATAGAAAGCAGGAGAAGAGTAGAGAAAATTAAATGTGGTGATCCCGTACAATTATTTTTCTAGGGTTGATTCACATAACAGGGTCATTAGCAGGATTGAATTTAATTAAATCAATGTTAGATATGTAGGTCAGTTAGCCCCACAAATCACTGGTACCTTTTGACTAAAGTTTAGCAATAGGAAAACGTCTCATATGTCAGGGCTGGGGAAATCTGCACTCACATCAGTCCCATCCAAAAAGCTATGAACCTAGAATAAGATAGGAGGAGTTGTTCAAATATCTTTTGTACTAGCCAGTTCTGCTACAAAAGCAGATTGCTTAGGATTGGGAAGTATATAAAAGGAAGATCATCTTTTCTAAGGTTGGAGGTATATTATTTCTCCTCTAAGTCAGAAAATAAATAAATAAAAAGACTTAGGCTCAAAGGTATACAATATAACCAAAAAAATTCAGTTCTTATAAGTACGTAGTTTATTCATTTCAAAAATATCTATTTAGTAAGTTCAATGAATAAGAGTAGGCAGAAAACTTGAAACATGCAATAACTAATCCATATCATATATTTGGCAAGTCAATACATTTGAAATGATAAAATATCTTTTTACTCATGTTTTATTATTCATGTTATATTATTCTGTTAATCAATTTTTATTCTAACACATGAGGTGCACCCATGTGACGTTAGGAAATTAATTTCATCTTCCTTGTATGTGATGAAAAATAAACTCATAAATTGAGTAAAACCAGTTAATGAAAACTGCATTGTGTATAGTGGATAATTAATAAAGATTTGTTAGGTAAAATGTTTCTTGAAAGCTGAAAGTAAATTTACTTCGTTTAGTTTTTTCATTTCCTAATTGGAAATCGTATCTCTCTTGGTTTTCTCTGCTTAGGAAATTGACATCTAATAAGGTAATGCAATTAGAATCAGAATAGCCTAGGATAAGACAACAACTTCGAAGTCTCAGTGGCCCAACTTTAGCCAGGAAGGAGTCATTAGAGTTTGTTTTTTTTTTAACATCCTTATTGGAGTATAATTGCTTTACAATGGTGTGTTAGTTTCTGCTTTATAACAAAGTGAATCAGTTATACATATACATATGTTCCCATATGTCTTGCCTCTTGCGTCTCCCTCTCTCCCACCCTCCCTATCGCACCCCTCTAGGTGGTCACAAAGCACCGAGCTGATCTCCCTGTGCTATGCGGCTGCTTCCCACTAGCTGTCTATTTTACGTTTGGTAGTGTATATATGTCCATGCCACTCTCTCACTTTGTCACAGCTTACCCTTCCCCCTCCCCATATCCTCAAGTCCATTTTCTAGTAGGTCTGTGAAGCTGAACTTATACTACACCCATCTCTCGTGAGGCAGTGTGAGTCAGTGCCCCACTTTTGTCAGGGTGGTGTCAGTGGGGTCCAGTGAGAAACTGAACATACACGTCCACCCAGCCCTCATGCTACACCTCAATGGGAGACTGTTGATGGGCACTTGGATTGCTTCCATAATTGGCTATTGTAAATAATGTTGCTATGAACATTGAGGTGCATGTATCTTTTTGAATTAGTGTTCTTGTTTTATTTGGATGTATACCCAGCCTTGGAATTGCTGGATCATATGGTAGTTCTATTTTTAGTTTTTTTGAGGAATCTCCATACTGTTTTCCATAGTGGCTGTATCAATTTACATTCCCACCAACAGTGCAATAGGGCTCCCTTTTCTCCACACCCTCTCCAGCATTTATTGTTTCTAGATTTTTTTGATGATGGCCATTCTGACCGGTGTGTCTGCCCATTTTTGGATTGGGTTGTTTGTTTTTTTTGATATTGAGCTGCATGAGCTGCTTGTATATTTTGGAGATTAATCCTTTGTCTGATGATTCATTTGCAAATATTTTCTCCCATTCTGAAGGTTGCCTTTTCATCTTGTTTACACTTTCCTTTGCTGTGCAAAAGCTTTGAAGTTTTATTAGGTCCCATTTGTTTATTTTTGTTTTTATTTCCATTACTCTAGGAGGTGGGTAAAAAAAAGTTTACATTCCCTCCAATAGTGTGCTAGAGTTCACTTTTCTCCACATCCTCACCAACATTTGTTTTTAAGTTTAATTAGATCCTATTTGTTTATTTTTGCTTTCATTTCCTTTGCCTTAGAAGACAGATCAAAAAAAAGTATTGCTACGATTTATGTGAAAGAGTGTTCTGCCTATGTTCTCTTCTAGGAGTTTTATGGTTTCAGGTCTTACATTTAGGTCCTTAATCCATTTTGAGTTTTTGTTTATGGCATGAGGAAATGTTCTAATCTCATTCTTTTACTTGTACCTGTCCAGTTTTTCCAGCACCACTTATTGAAGAGACTGTCTTTTCTCCATTGTATATTCTTGCCTCCTTTGTTGAAGATTAATTGATCATAAACAGGTGGGCTTATTTCTGGGCTCTCTATCCTGTTCCATTGATCTGTGTGTCTATTTTTGTTCCAGTATCATGATGTTTTGATTACTGTGGCTTTGTAGTATAACCTGAAGTCAGGAAGCACGATACCTCTGGCTTTGTTCTTTTTTCTTAAGATTGTTTTGGCAGTTTGGGGTCTTTCATAGTTCCATATAAATTTTAGGATTATTTGTTCTAGTTCTGTGAAAAATGTCATGCGTATTTTGATAGGGATTGCATTAAATCTGTAGATTGCTTTGGATAGTGTGGACATTTTAACAATATTCTTCCAATCCAAGAACATGGGATATCTTCCCGTTTTTTTGTATCATTTTCAAAAATTCTTTCATTAATAGTTTTATAGTTTTCAGAGTATAGGTCTTTCACCTCCTTATTTAAGTTTATTCCTAGGTATTTTATTCCTTTTGATGTGATTGTAAATGGAATTATTTCCTTAATTTCTCTTTCTGATAGTTCATTATTAGTGTATGGAAAAGCAGCAGATTTGTGTATATTAATCTTGTATACTGCAACTTTTCTGAATTCATTTATTCTAATAGTTTTTTGGTGGAGACTTTAAGGTTTTCTTTCTATAGTATCATGTCATCTGCCAATAGCGATAGTTTTACTTCTTCCCTTCCATTTTGGATACCTTTTATTTCTTTTTCTTGTTTGATTGCTTTAGCTAGGACTTCCAGTAATATGTTAAATAGAAGTGGCGAGAGTAGGCATCCCTGTCTTGTTCCTGATTTTAGAGGAAAAGCTTTCACCTTTTCACTGTTGAGTATGATGTTAGCTGTGGGTTTGTCAAAAATGGTCTTTATCTTGAGATATGTTCCTTCTATACTCACCTTGATGAGAGTTTTTATCATGAATGTAAGTTGGATTTTGTCACATGCTTTTTCTGCATCCATTGAGATGATCATGTGATTTTTATCCCTTCTGTTAATGTGGTGTATCACATTGATTGATTTATGAATGTTGAACCATCCTTGTATCCCTGGAATAAATCCCACTTGATCATGGTGTGTGATCCTTTTTATGTATTCTTGGAATCTGTTTGCTGATATTTTGTTGAGGATTTTTACATCCACATTCATCAAAGATGTTGGCTTATAATTTTAATTTTTTGTAGTATCTGTCTGGGTTTGATATCAGAGTAATGGTGGCCTTGTAGAATGAATATTGGAGTATTTCATCCTCTTCAGTTTTTTGGAATAGTTTGAGAAGGATAGGTATTAGCTATTCTTTATATGTTTGGTAGAATTCCCCTCTGAAGCCATACATTCCTGGACTTTTGTTTGCTGGGAGTTTTTTTTTAATTACAAATTCAATTTCACTACTAGTGATCAGTCTGTTCAGATTGTGTATTTCTTCCTGATTCAGTCTTGGAAGGTTGTATTTTTCTAGAAATTTGTCCCTTTCTTCTAGGTTATCCATTTCGTTGGCATATAACTGTTCATAGTTGATTAATTGTATCTCTGTGGTATCAGTTGTTATTGTTCCTCTTTCATTTCTTATTTTGTTTATAATAAGATAAACTTTCTTCTTGATGAGTCTGGCTAAAGGTTTGTCAATTTTGCTTATCTTTTCAAAGAACCAGCTCTTGGTTTCATTGATTTCTTTTTCTTTTTTTTGTCTCTATTTTCTTTCTTTCCTCTATGACCTTTATTATTTCCTTCCTTCTGCTGAATTCGGGCTTTCTTTATTCTTTTTCTAATTCCTTTAGATGGAAGTTTAGGTTGTTTATTTGAAATTTTACATGTTTTTTGTTTTCTTCTTTCTACCCTCACTTTCTTATCATTTTCCTTCTGCCCAAAATGGCTTTGTCCCTTCTTCTATAATAATCAAACTCTCACTCACAGTTTTTTAGATAGTCATATGAATCTAGAGTTCCCTTAGTGTTTATTTTTACCCTCTGAGTTCATTTATGTTTTTCACTAATAGGTACAGTACTTTTACATAATTGTTATTAATGTACACATTTCATTTTGTGTCCAGCTTTTGTTTAATTGAAATATAGTTGATTTATAATATTGTGTTAGTTTTAGGTGTACAGCAAAGTGATTCAGTTATATATATATTTTTTAGATTATTTTCAATTATATATATTTTTTCAGATTATTTTCCATTATAGTTTATTAAAAGATATTAAAAATATTATGCAGTAAATCCTTGTTATCTGTTTTATATATAGTAGTGTGTACCTGTTAATCCCCTACTTCTAATTTATCCTCCTCCCCCCTCCTTTCCCCTTTGGTAACCATAAGTTTTTTTTCTATGTGTGTCAGTCTGTTTCTCTTTTGTATATTGATTCATATGCATTATTTTTTAGAGTCCATATATAAGTGATATCATATAATAATTGTCTTTGTCTGACTTAACATCACTTAGTATGATAATCTCTAGGTCCATCCATGTTGCTGTTCTTTTTTCTGGCTGAGCAATATTCCATTGTACACATGTACCACATATTCTTTATCCATTTCTCTGTTGATGGACGTTTAGGTTGCTTCCATGGCCTGGCTATTGTAAATAGTGCTGTAGTGAACATTGGGGTGCATGTGTCTTTTTGAATTATGGTTTTCTCTGGGTGTATGCCCAGTAGTGGGATTGATGGGTCATATGGTAGCTCTATTTTTACTTTTTTAAGGAACCTCCATACTGTTCTCCATAGTGGCTCTATCAATTTACATTCCCACCAACAGTGCAAGAGGGTTCCCTTTTCTCCACACCCTCTCCAGCATTTATTGTTTGTAGATTTTGTGATGATGGCCATTCTGACAGGTATGCGGTGACACCTCACTGTAGTTTTGATTTGCATTTCTCTAATAATTAGTGATGTTGAGCAGCTTTTCATGTGCTTCTTGGCCATCTGTATGTCTTCTTTGGAGAAATGTCTATTTAGGTCTTCCGCCCATTGTTTGATTGGGTTGTTTGGTTTTTTTGATATTGTGCTGCATGAGCTGTTTGTATATTTTGGAGATTAATCCTTTGTCCCTTGATTCGTTTGCAAATGTTTTCTCCCATTCTGAGGGTTGAATTTTCGTCTTGTTTATGGTTTCCTTTGCTGTGCAAAAGCTTTTAAGTTCCATTAGCTCCCATTTGTTTATTTTTGTTTTTATTTCCATTACTCTAGAAGGTGGGTCAAAAAAGATCTTGCTGTGATTTATGTCAAAGAGTGTTCTTCCTTTGTTTTCCTCTAAGGGGTTTATAGTGTCCCGTCTTAAATTTAGGTCTAAAAATACAGAATGCTTCACGAATTTGTGTGTCATCCTTGCACAGGGGCCATGCTAATCTTCTCTGTATCATTCCAATTTTAGTATATGTGCTGCTGAAGCGAGCGCTAGTTGTAGACTTTTTGATGATAGCCACTCTGTGTGTCCAGCTTTTTAATTTTTTGCCTTAACATTATTTCATTTGCACGTGAAACTTATCAATATAGCCCACATATGGCTCAGTATTCTCTTCTATTAATCTTATAAAACACTTCAGAAAGAGATTACATCATCAGAGTCAAGTACTGTCTTTTTGTAATACAGATATATATTCTAGACTAAGAGGTAATTTGCAGCCATTGGAAATGCTAAACAAAATAAATCATTAGGGACATAATTGATCAGGAATGTGACTACAGTTATCTGTTAGTCCGCAGGGTACTGGTTCCAGGACCCACTACGGATACCAAATCCCTGGATGCTCGAGTTCCATAGTCAGCCCTCTGTATCCATGGATTCCGCATCTGCCCAGGTGCAGAACCTGCAGATATGGAGGGCTGACTGTATTTACTGCAGAAAATCTGCATGTAATGGACCTGCACATTTCAAATCCATGTCGTTCAAGGGTCAACTGTATATGCTTAAACAACAGAACAGGTCTGTGAAATAAAATGACTCTGTTACTTTGGGGCACTATACTGTGGTTTTTAAGTATTATTTGGCTAAATTAACAATTAACCTAGATGTTTTTCTGCTGTGTAGATGCTACCTAATTCATGTACAGAGTTAAAACCACAATCTTTTACAAATTGAGAAATTACATATAGAAAGATAGTTCTCTTTCTGCTTTCAGCTGTAGTCAATAATCTTTTTTATTCTCCAGATAGTACAATCTAGCCTTTAGCAGTACAATATTGCTTTGAGTTATGTTCTTGCTGGTTGCCCTGGGGATTAAAATGAGCATCATAATTTAAAACAACCTAATTCAGATTAATACTAACTTAATTTCAATAGTATACTTTGCTCCAATATAGCTCCTTTCCCACCTCCTCCTTCATGCTGTTATTGTCATACAAATTATACCTTTATTATGCATTATATACTATGCATATGTTATACACTATATTTATTATACCTTACAAACTCATTGATACAATTTTATAATTATTGCTTTATGCTGTTGTCTTTTAAACCATATAGGAGAAGAAAAGAGTTATTAAGAAAAATACATTTATACTGTCTTTTATATTTACTGATTTACCTTGTGCTTTTTATTTTTGTATTGAGGTATGATTGACATACACAAAGGCTGCACATGTTTAATGTATACATCTTGATGAGTCTGAAGATAAGCATACACCTGTGAAACCATCACCATATACAATACCATAAACTGAACTATCACTTCTAAAATTTTTCTCCCTGTCATTTTTTTTTCTTTATGAGCATAAGTAAAACTGTGTACCCTTTAATCAACACATCATGTGGAATTGAGTTACTCTCTGGTGTTCTTTCATTTCAGCCTGAAGGACTCTCTTTAGTATTTCTTATAGGGTAGGTCTCCTAGTGACTAATTCTCTTAGTTGTTGTTTATCTGGGAATGTTGTAATTTCTTCTTCATTTCTGAAGCATAATTTTGCCAAATATAGGACTCTTGGTTGACAATCTTTTCCTTTTAGCACTTTGAATATGTAATCCCATTGTCTTCTGGCCTTGATGGTTTCCAGTATTTGGAGCAAGGTTTGACAGTCACTCTCTTAAAGAGATAGAGTTGGTACAAAATCATTGCTCTACAGTGGGGAGCAGGTTGGACTGCTGGGAAACTCATTCTAAGGGGTGATGTAGCAATCTTCAGATGTGACTCATGTCAACTGAAGTCTAACGTCAAGTAGAGGTTTGTTCCCTGAGGTATTCAACTCTACCTAAACATGTCAGACAACATTCCCAAAGATGAAATATCTTGAAATGAGTTGGCATTCACCAAGGAGACACTTCGTAGGTAAAAGAAAATCAAGTTGGGGGGAGCCACATGTGCAAATCAGACGTCAGAAAAGGTGTTGTCTGATTAGGAAATTCAGCTACTATGCAGGAGGACTGTACGAGTGGAGAAAAAGGTGAGAGGTTGGTAGTGACCACATTTTAGTGGGCCTTTCAGTCACCCCACAGAAAGTGGACACAATACGGATGTGTATGGTGGAAGATAAAATCAGATTTACTTTCCAGATGTTTGTTAAAGTAAGGGAATTAGGGACATCCTTGCTAGTTCAGTTACCAAACACTGTGGACTCAATCCCAAAGCAGCCTAAGGACAGCCTGAAGGAAAAAATGAGGGATGTATAGAGACTCAATACTCTGGCCAGTAAGCACATATTTGTTCAAGAAATGAGACAGGATTAGGCCCCCTTACCGGCAAGCAGGAGAGCAGTGAACCCACACAGTGAAGTAGACTTAAATAGAGGAAAGACCTTTTATGTTTTGTCTGATCATTGCCACTCTACAAGTTACCTGACCAGGGAAACAGAAGTAAGCTAGAGTTTTAAATGAAGTTCACAAACCTACAGATTTGAGGAAGATGGTCATAAAAAGAGGCTATAGAGTAATGTTTCCTCCCAGGGAAGGAAGGAATAAGCTTTGAGGTCATATTGAACCGGTTTTATACGATGACCTGGCCACTTTGTCACTTTGTTAACTTCCTCATAGTTGTGAGGATTAAATTATTTTTAAAATAATACTTGTATATATCACTTATTGCTGTGTATGACATTGTAGACACTCAGTAAATTATTATCATTATTATTCTTCAATCATAGAATATTTCTTTGGAATAAGAAATGGAGTAAAGGTTTTGCTCAAACAAATTATTTTTCTGTAGCAATTATTTCTAGAACCTATGAGGGACATTGTGCTAGATGATGAACAGAAACTCCTGGAAGAATCAATGTTGGTGAGTCACCACACAAACTTAGAATCATGGTGGGAAAGGTCGTCAAAGGAATACGTAACATAATTATCTAATATACAAATGAAACCCTGACAAAATGCAATAGTAAGTCAAATTTTGAAGATAAAATATAAAAGTCAACCCACAGGAAACCAGTGTACTATTTAGTTACTTTAAAGCCATGTTATTAAAAGCCATGTTATTAAAAAATTGAGATAAATGTTTTTAAAAGCAAAAAATAGCTATTCAAAATAGCTTTATTGACCCTTCACCTCCTTCCATTACTATGTTTGATACCCTACTTTAGGCTCTTATTACTTTACTCTTCTCACATGAACTGTGTCAATAATAACCCAATAGTTCTTTATTTCTTTAGACATCCACCATACTGCTCATCTTTCTTTCTGTCCATCCATCCATTCAAATATTTTTCCATCTACTAGGTGCTGTGTTCATTTTGGGGGATCTATTAAAAAAAACAGATCTATTAAAAACAAATACCTCTAGAATTCTCTGTTCTCAGTAAATAGTCTTGTGAGGAGGGCACATACGTCATAAAATTATAATGCAATATGATAAGAATTATAGTATACCCATACATTGAATTACTATGCAGCTACACATATTAGAGAGTGAAAAGGGAGATAATAGAACACAATATGATTTTGATATCATATGATGTTGATAGCAATATATCTACTATATATGTATATGAATTATACAAATACATTTTAGATAACTATTTCTATGCGTATATATATATCTATATATATGCATGAGCACATCAAGAATGATATTCATCCTAGTGCTAACAGTTTTCTGTCGGACTGTCAGAGTTGGGGGAATTTTCACCTGCCTCTTTACTCTTTTGTACATTGTTTGGATTTTTACAATAAGCATATATATATGTGATTAGATTTATAATTTAAAAAGCTGTGCAGACAGACAACATCAACTTGTGCTTGACTTTGGGGTTTAAGTGAATCTCGGACCCACCTTTTCCTATATAAGCTACTTGACCTATCAGTGCCTTTCTTCTTCATCTGAAAAATGGAGGAAATTATAATGCGTTTTGCATAGATTTGATATCATTTTGAGATAAGATAATCCAACTAAAGTCATGTTCAGTGGTATCTGGCAAAGAATAAGTGTTCAAAAAAGTTTGTTAGAGTAAGGAAGAAGAGGAGGAGGAGATGAAAAATTAATCCATTTAAAGTCCCTTCTACCATAGACCTATCTCAACACGGAGTCTCAGTCAAAGAAGCCTAGACTAGAAGGGCTTATCCTCTCCTTTGAGCTAGATTAAGTGTTTTCTCAGGTTTGCCCAGTGTAAGGCCCTGCCACATGTTAGCACGTTTCAGTTCGTTCTCATGATTGTTCCATGTGAACCAATGACCAAAGTTGGCCTGTGGAAAGAATGGAGTAATGGAAAATGGATAGCAGGAGTCATAAGTTGATGTGCCTTTTGTGGGCTCTTAAGGTTCCTGAGGTATCCAAGTGTTCTATTTTAGCAAATAAAAGCAGTATATTCAGAGTATCAGGATAATGAGGAAATAGCATTCATGGGGTTAGAGTTCAGGTGAAAATGGTGGTGTAAAAGTTAGTGTGCAGTGACTCATTTTAGTTAGATTCTGCTATGAAGAGTCAGGGGAAACAGTAATGCTATTGAAGGCAAAATAACAGTAATGTATTCTTCCCCATCATATTGATATGGTTTTCTCATGTTTGTTGAAGAAGTTGAACCATGCTTTCTAAATTTTATGCATATAGTCTTGGGGAAAGATGTGTACCAAACATGGCAGGAAAGCTGCAGAACTTTTGGACCTGAGGCAGTTTATGGAGTCGGGAAATGAGCATCTCAAAGGTAAGCTATGTGGAAAGAAGAGGCTGACTATACCTTGTTGCTGTACAAGACCCCAGGGCTATTCAACATTTCACTTAGAGAAAGAGAGTAATAATGACAGAGGCTGAATATTTCTCTCAACAGTGATGAGATTGAGTCTTAACTAAGAGTTATAATTTTGTTGATACAAGAGACATTAAGGAATTTGCTATTTTTTGATGCTTCTGAGTTTGTGGATTGGAGGCTCTTGTACATCATGTATGAGGACCTCATTCAGGCTTATTAAGAGTTCTTATACAGAACTTATATATATATATAGTTATACAGTTCTTATACTGCATTTTTATGCATCATGGACCAATTTCAACTCCTGGTATTGGCAGTTACTCATTTACTAAGAATCAACCAGAATCAATCTGGTTCTTGGTTCTTTGAAGTTCATCTTCATTTTTCCTGGAATTTATCTTTTTTCCTTTGGCCTTTTATGTACCTTTACAATCTAAGTGTAGTATTTATAATCTGTGGATTATTTCACCTTTAATTTGGCAATTTTATCTTTATTATTTCTTCAAATCTCTCTCTCCCTTTCTACCTTACTTCTTCCCACTTCCCTCCTCCTCCTACCCTGGTCCCTTCCTCTCTTTTCCCTCTCTCTAAAAATTTTCCTCTGATTCTCCTGGTATGTGTTGCTACTATTCTGTATTCTGTATTTTTAAACTTTTCTTTTACACATGCTCTCTATTCTTTCTGTTTTCAGGAAAGGTAATTCTATTTGTTGTTCTACCTCATAAACACACCTATTGTGTTCCATATTTCAATGATCATAGATTTTATGCCCTAATAATTCTACTGAATTCATGATTGTTGTTCTTGTTTCATATTCTTAATATATTTACTTATTTACAGTTAATTTACGTGTGACCTCTACTGCAGGCTTTTAGGGTTTTCTCTTTTTCCTGGAATCCTGAACATTCCTAATGATTTGACATGACACAAGTCCCTTTCATTCATGTTCTAGGCTCTTGGAGAGCCATTTAAATCTGGAGATTTATCATTCAGTTTTGCAAATTTCACTCTTTGATAATTTACCTCCATCTGTTTTCTCTATTCTCTCTTTCTGGTACTGCAATTAGTCATATGTTAGAATGAATCAATTGTTTACCTATTTTTTTATTTTTAGTATCTTATTTTCCATCTCTGTCTCATTCTACTTTTTGTGAGATTTTTCTCAACTTTATATTTCAGCCCTTCTGTTTAATTTTTAATTCTTAATATCTTATTATTATCAAGAACTCTTTGTAATTATCAAGTTCTCTAAGTTTTTTCCTATTTTAATAGAATTCTGTTTTTAATTTTTGGATGAAATGTCTTGTGCTCTGTGGATATTAATATATTCAGTTTTCTTTTACTGTATATGTTGTCTCTGTTTCCTCCGATTCTCTCTTCTTTTTTTTTTTTTTTTTTTTCCAAGATTGAGACTCATCAAGTGCCTACTAATTTGGGGCAGTTGTTTTAAATTAAGAGTGAGACACTACAAAAGCCTGTCTTTTGGTTGCCTTAACTCTAGGGCTTCCATATGTCAATTCCAGCTTTTATTAATAGATCTCCCAAATGTCGGTTCCCAAATGTCGGTTTTAGGACTTTTTAAAAAAATTTATTTTTTAAATTTTTATTTCACATTGGAGTAGTTGATTAACAATGTTGTGTTAGTTTCAGGTGTGTAGCAGTGTTTCAGTTATACATATCAATGTATCTATTCTTTTGCAAATTCTTTTCCCATTTAGGTTATTAAGGAGTATTGAGCAAAGTTCCCTGTGCTGTACAGTAGGTCCTTGTTGGTTATCTGTTTTAAATATAGCAGTGTGTACATGTCAATCCCAAACTCCCAATGTATCCCTCCCCCCACCCTTCCCCCCAGTAACCCTAAGTTTGTTCTCTAAGTCTGTGAGTCTGTTTCTGTTTTGTAAATGAGTTAATTTGTAGCATTCTTTTTAGATTCTACATATAAGTGATATGATATTTATCTTTCTCTATCTAACTTACTTCACTTAGTATGGTAGTCTCCAGGTCCATCCATGTTGCCGCAGATGGCATTATTTCATTCTTTTTAATGGCTGAGTAATATTCCATTGTATATATGTACCACATCTTCTTGATCCATTCATCTGTTGATGGATATTTAGGTTGTTTCCATGTTGACTATTGTAAGCAGAACTGCGGTGAGTATTGAGGTGCATGTGTCCTTTCGAACCATGGGTTTCTCAGGATATATGCCCAGGAGTGGGATTGCTGGATCCTATGGTAGCTCTATTTTTACTTTTATAAGGAACCTCCATACTGTTCTCCATAGTGGCTGTACCAATTTACATTCCCACCAACAGTGTAAGAGGTTGCCCTTTTTTCCACACCCTCTCCAGGATTTATTGTTTGTAGGCTTTTTGACAATGGCCAGTCTAACTGATATGAGGTGATATCTCATTGTAGTTTTGATTTGCATTTCTCTAATGATTAATGATGTTGAGCATTCTTTCATGTGTTTGTTGGCAATCTGTATGTCTTCTTTGGAGAAATGTCTATTTAGGTCTTCTGCCGATTTTTTGATTGGATTGTTTGTTTTTTTGATATCGAGCTGCATGAGCTGTTTGTAAATTTTGGAGATTAAAACCTTGTTGGTTGCTTCGTTGGCAAATATTTTCTCCCATTGTGTGGGTTATCTTTTCGTTTTGTTTATGGTTTCCTTTGCTGTGCAAAAGCTTTTGACTTTAATTAGGTCCCATTTGTTTATTTTTGTTTTTATTTTCATTACTCTAGGAGGTGGATCAAAAAAGATATTGCTTCAATTTATATCAAATATGTTCTGCCTGAATTTTCCTCTAAGTGTTTTATAGTATCCCACTTTACATTTAGGTCTTTAATCTATTTTGAGTTTATTTTTGTGTATGGTGTTAAGGAATGTTCTCATTTCATATTTTTACATGTAGCTGTCCAGTTTTCCAAGCACCATTTATTGAAGTGACTGTCTTTTCTCCATTGTATAGTCTTGCCTCCTTTGTCATAGATTAATTGATCACAGGTGCGTGGGTTTATTTCTGGCTTTCTGTCCTGTTCCATTGCTCTATATTTCTGTTTTTGTCCCAGTGCCATACTGTTTTGATGACTGTAGCTTTGTAGTATAGGCTGAAGACAGGGAGCCTGATTGCTCTGGCTCCGTTTTTCTTTCTCAAGATTGCTTTGACTATTTGGGGTCTTTTGTATATTCATACAAATTTTAAGATTTTTTTGTTCTAGTTCTGTGAAAAATGCCATTGTTACTTTGATAGGGGTTGCACTGAATCTGTAGATTGCCCTGGGCAGTATAGTCACTGTGACAATATTGATTCTTCCAATTCAAGACCATGTATATCTTTCCATCTGTTTGTGTCATCTTTGATTTCTTCCATCAGGGTCTTATAGTTTTCAGAGTACAGATTTCTGCCTCCTTAGGTAGGTTATTCCTAGGTATTTTATTCTTTTTGGTGCAGTGGTGATTTTCTATGTATAGTATCATGTCATCTGCAAACAGTGACAGTCTTACTCCTTCTTTTCCAATTTGGATTCCCTTTTTTTCTTCTGTGATTGTGGGTGCTGGGACTTCCAAAACTATGTTGAATAAGAGTGGTGAGAGTGGACATCCTTGTCTTGTTCCTGTTTTTAGAGGAAATGCTTTCAGCTTTTCACCATTCAGTATGATGTTAGCTGTAGGTTTGTCATATATGGCCTTTATTATGTTGAGGTATGTTCCCTCTTTGCCCACTTTCTGGAGAGTTTTCATCATACATGGGTGTTGAAATTTGTCAAAAGCTTTTTCTGAATCTATTGAGATGATCATATGGTTTTTATTCTTCAATTTGTTGATGTGGTGAATCACACTGATTGATTTGTGGATACTGAAAAATCCTCGCATCCCTGGGATAAACCCCACTTGGTCATGGTGTATGATCCTTTTAATGTGTTGTTGGATTCTGTTTGCAAGTATTTTGTTGAGGATTTTTGCGTCTATGTTCATCAGTCATATTGGTCCGTAATTTTCTTTTTTTATTATATCTTTGTCTGGTTTTGCTATCAGGGTGATGGTGGCCTCATAGAATGTGTTTGGGCGTATTCCTTCCTCTGCAATTTTTTAGAATAGTTTCAGAAGGATAGGTGTTAATACTCCTCTAAATGTTTGAAAGAATTTGACTGTGAAGCCGTCTGTTCCTGGGCTTTTGTTTGTCGGAAGTTTTTAAATAAGTTTCCATTTCAATACTTCTTTTTTAAATTTTTATTTATTTATTTATTCATTTTTGGCTGTGTTGGGTCTTCACTTCTGTACGAGGGCTTTCTCTAGTTACGGCAAATGGGGGCCACTCTTCATCGCGGTGCGTGGGCCTCTCACTATCGTGGCCTCTCTTGTTGTGGAGCACAGGCTCCAGACGCGCAGGCTCAGTAGTTGTGGCTCATGGGCCCCGTTGCTCCGCGGCATGTGGGATCTTCCCAGACCAGGGCTCAAACCCATGTCCCCTGCATTGGCAGGCAGATTCTCAACCACTGCGCCACCAGGGAAGCCCCCCAATTTCAATACTTTTGTGATTGGTTTGTTCATATTTTCTTTTTCTTCAGTCTTAGGAGATTGTACCTTTCTAAGAATTTGTCCATTTCTTCTAGGTTGTCCATTTTATTGGCATATAGTTGCTTGCAGTAGTCTCATGATCCTTTGTATTTCTGTTGTGTCCATTATAACTTTCTCCTTTTTCATTTCTAATTTTATTGATTTGAGCCCTCTCCCTCTTGATGAGTCTGACTAAAGGTTTATCAATTTTGTTTATCTTTTCAGAGAACCAGCTTTTAGTTTCATTGATATTTTCTATTGGGTTCTTTGTCTCTGTTTCATTTATTTCTCCTCTGATCTCTGTGATTTCTTTTCTTCCACTAACTTTGGGTATTGTTTGTTGTTCTTTCTCTAGTTGCTTTAGGTATAAGGTTGGGTTGTTTATTTGAGATTTTTTTTTGTTTCCTGAGGTGAGATTGTATTGCTATACACTTTCCTCTTAGAACTGCTTTTGCTGCGTCTCATAGGTTTTGGATCATCATCCTGTCATTTTCATTTGTCTCTAGGTATTTTTTTATTTCCGCTTTGATTTCTTCATTGATCCATTGGCTGTTTAGTACCATACTGTTTAGCCTCCACATTTTTGTGGGTTTTTTTAGTTTTTTTCTTGTAGTTGATTTCTAATCTCACAGGGTTGTGGTCAGAAAAGATCCTTGATATGATTTCAGTTTTCTTAAATTTACCGAGGATCGCTTTGTGGCCCAGCATGTGCTCAGTCCTGGAGAATGTTCCATGTGCACTTGGCAAGAATGTCTATTCTGCTGGTTTTGGATGGAATGCTCTATAAATATCAAGTCCAACAGGTCTAATGTGTCATTTAAGGTCTGTGTTTCCTGTTGATTTTGTGTCTGGATGATCTGTGCATTGACAAAAGTGGGGTGTTAAAGTCCCCCACTATTATTGTGTTACTTTCAATTTCTCCTTTTAAGGCTGTTAGTATTTGCCGTATATATTAAGGTGCTCCTATGTTGGATGCATATATATTAACAATTGTTATATCTTCTTCCTGGATTGATCCCTTGATCATTATGTAGTGTCCTTCTTTGTCTCTTGTAACAGTCGTTATTTTAAAGTCTATTTTGTCTTATATGAGTGTTGCTACTCCAGCTTTGTTTTGATTTCCATTTGCATGGAATACCTTTTTCCATCCCCTCACTTTCAGTCTGTATGTGTCCCTAGATCTGTAGTGGGTCTCTTGTAGACAGCATACATATGGGTTTTGATTTTATATCCATTTGACCAGTCTGTGTGTTTTGGTTGGAGCATATAATACATTTATGTTTATGGTAATTATCAATATGTGTGTTCTTATTGCCATTTCATTAATTATTTGGGATTTGTTTCTGTAGGTCTTTATTTAAGAAATAAAGGTAAAAAGTAAGATAAGTATTGCTATACATTTGACACTACCATTAAAAGAAACACATCTGAAGTGTGCCTAATGTTAGATAGGAACTATTCATGATTTTTGTGCTTATTAATGCATATAGGCAACTCATAATTTAGATAAAACCCAAGGTACCAAATTTGGAAAAAGCACTGCATGGTAAGATACAGTGTTTGGTAGGCTATAGTGTCAGAGGTGCTTTTTATTTTTTATTTTATTTTATTTTTAATTTTTAAATTTTTTTGGCCAAGCATGTGGCATGTGGGATCTTTAGTTCCCTGAGCAGGGATCAAACCCGTGTCCCCTGCATTGGAAGTGTGGAGTCTTAACCACTGGACTGCCAGGGAAGTCCCATGAGATGCTTTTTAAATTGTTATTTTTAATTAGCTTCTTTGTGTCTGGAATGTTTTTCCCCCCTTTTTTCTTTATTGAGGAATAATTGACCAATATAATTGTATATATTTAAAGTGTATAATGTGATGATTTGATAGACATTGTTGAATGAGGTGATGGATGCATTAATTATCTAGCTTTGCTTTTGATCTACAAAAGATATACCTGACATTAGTATATCTTATTGTAAGTGAAAACAAATGAAACATTGAGACATGCTTAAAAGTTAAAATTCTTTGTAAAACAGCGAAACAAGATTTAAAAAAAATAAATTGCAATAAAAGTTATATACATATTCAGTAACAACATAAAATCTGCTAAGCTGTAATTATTTTAGATCAATCACATGGAAGATAATTGGTAGCAGTGAAAATCAGAGAATTGATAGACAAATCAAATAAAAATTAAAGGAATCATGATTATAATATGGGTGACTTCCAATACAGTATTTAAGTTAGAAACTTGAGATATCACATAGAAAATGTTTCTACAGTTTTAAATAGGTCACTCAAATATTTAGGAGAAACTGGGACTTATTCTTTTCCCAAAACGTAAAGAAATGCAACTCTAATTGTACTTTGTTTCTGAGATAAATTGCTCTCTCTATTCTTCATATTTTCCCTAGGCCTTAGCCTCCCGATCCCTCATTTATCTTCAGTCTTCACTAAGCATTTGTTAAACTCTGTACTGTGATCTTGATTTTTTAAATATTTTATTTATTTTTATTTTCTTTCTAGTTATAGTGAGAAGTAATTGATGTACATCACTGTATAAGTTTAAGGTATGCAGCATGATGGTTTGAGTTACATATATTGTGGAATGACTATCACAATAGGTTTAGTTAACACTCATCATCTTGTATAGATACAATAAAAAGAAAAAAAAGTCTCCTTTTGATGCGAGCTCTTGGGATCTACTCTCTTAACAACTATCCTGTATATCATACAGCAGTATTAACTTTAGTCATCATGTTCTGCATTACATCCTTAGTACTTTATCTTTTTTTTTAACATCTTTATTGGAGTATAACTGTTTTACAATAGTGTGTTAGTTTCTCCTTTACAACAAAGTGAATCAGTTATACATATACATGTTCCCATATCTCTTCCCTCTTGCATCTCCCTCCCTCTCACCCTCCCTATCCCACCCCTCTCGGTGGTCACAAAGCACAGAGGTGATCTCCCTATGCTATGCGGCAGCTTCCCACTAGCTATCTAATTTACATTTGGTAGTGTATATATGTCCCTGCCACTCTCTCACTTCGTCACAGCTTACCCTTCCCCCTCCCCATGTCCTCAAGTCCATGCTTTAGTAGGTCTGTGTTTTATTCCCGTCCTACCACTAATCTCTTCATGACATTTTTTTTCTTAGAATTCCATATATATATGTTAGCATACGGTATTTGTTTTTCTCCTTCTGACTTACTTCACTCTGTATGACAGACTCCAGGTCTATCCACCTCATTACAAATAACTCAGTTTCATTTCTTTTTATGGCTGAGTAATATTCCATTGTATATATGTGCCACATCTTCTTTATCCATTCATCTGTTGATGGACACTTAGGTTGCTTCCATGTCCTGCCTATTGTAAATAGAGCTGCAATGAACAGTTTGGTACATGACTCTTTTTGAATTATGGTTTTCTCAGGGTATATGCCCA
>NC_041234.1:11910678-11911220 GCF_002837175.3 Physeter macrocephalus
CCACAACAGTGAGAGGCCCGCGTACCGCAAAACAAACAAACAAACAAACAAACAAAAAAAAAAAACGGGTCGGTTTAACCCTAGGACAAATGGTGGAAACAAAGCTATACAGACAAAATCTCACACAGTAGCACACACATACTCACAAAAAGAAAAAAGGGTAAAATAATAGTATATCTTGCTCCCAAAGTCCACCTCCTCAACTTGGGATATTTCGCTGTCTATTCAGGTTTTCCACAGATGCAGGGCACTTCAAGTTGATTGTGGAGTTTTAATCTGCTGCTTCTGAAGCTGCTGGGAAAAACCTCCCCCTCTCCTCTTTGTTCGCACAGCTCCTGGGGTTCAGCTTTGGACTTGGCCCCGCCTCTGCGTGTAGGTCGTCCGAGGGCGTCTGCCCTTCGCTCAGACAGGACGGGGTTAAAGGAGCAGCTGATTCAGGGTCTCTGGCACAGGCCGGGGGGGAGGGAGGGGCACGGATGCGGGGCGAGGTTGCGGCGGCAGAGGCCGGCGTGACGCTGCACCGGCCCGAGGCGCGCCACGCG
>NC_041234.1:11911886-11928152 GCF_002837175.3 Physeter macrocephalus
GGTCGGGACCGATCCTCTGTGCGGGAATCTCTCCGCTTTGCCCTCCGCACCCCGCTGCTGCGCTCTCCTCCGAGGCTCCGGAGCTTCCCCCTCCGCCACCCACAGTCTCCGCCCGTGAAGGGGCTTCTAGTGTGTGGGAACCTTTCCTCCTTCACGGCTCCCTCCCACTGGTGCAGGTCCCGTCCCTATTCTTTGTCTCTGTTTTTTCTTTTTTCTTTTGCCTACCCAGGTACGTGGGGAATTTCTTGCCTTTTGTGAGGTCTGAGGTCTTCTGCCAGCGTTCGGTGGGTGTTCTGTAGGAGAAGTTCCACGTGTAGCTGTATTTCTGATGTATCTGTGAGGAGGAAGGTGATCTCCGCGTCTTACTCTTCCGCCCTCTTGCCTCGATCTATCATCCTTAGTACTTTATCTTATAACTGGAAGTTTGTACTTTTTGACTACCTTCCCCCAATTCCCCCTCCTCCAACCCCCCACCTCTGATAACCACAAATCTCATCTCTTTTTGTATGAGAAACAGAATGGTGGATGGTGGTTTCGAAGGGCTGAGGGTTGGGGGAACTTGGGAAATGTTGATCAAATGGTACAAACCTGAACCTAGAATATGAATAAGTTCTAAGGATCTAATGTACAGCATGGTGACTATAGTTAATAATAGTGTATAATTGAAATCTGCTAAAAGAGTAGATCCTAAGTGTTCTAATCACACACACAAAAATGGGAAATGTGAGGTAACGTATGTGTTAATTTACTTGATTGTAGTAAATATTTCACAAGGTCTGTGTATGTCAAATCTTGTTATACACTTTAAATATATACCTTTTTTGTTAATTATGCCTCAGTAAAGCTGGTAAAAATTATTCTTTAGTGCAGATCATTTATTCTGGGGATTTTGTTGGGTTGGCTGGTTGGTTATGTCATAATTTTTATTTCTCTTTTTCCCCTCTTTTTCAAATTATGCTCCTGAATTTCCAGTTTTTTAAATTTTTGCATATATATTTCATTTCACCTTATCCACAAGTAAGGTAGTGGGAAGTTCCATGAATACCATCTGTTTGCTCTAGTTTAATGTGTATGAATGATCTTTGATTCTTTCCTAATATATCTGAGACCTGCTTGTCTCAGAGTTTCTATATAAGAGCTATATACTAAGTATAATGTTCACATTTTTTTTTCTAATCCAGTTACCCTTCAGATCTGGTGGTGGCCAGAGAAAGAGGGACAGAAGCTTCCAGGAATTGGTATAGGTCTTGAGTGTATCATAATTTTGTAGATGACCTTAGCAAGTAGTGGTGGTGTTGGGGGCTGTGAGGAGGTTAATATTTCAATGCATAAAATTTCTGAAGAAATATAATATATGGGGGTATATTATTTTTGTTATAGGTCTAAGGAAGGTAGACTTGATATTCTAGGACTTTTATAGACATTATTTTTTTTCCTTAACTTTCTTTAACTCTAAAGAGAGTAAGTTAGTTTGTAAAATGTCTTAGTCTTCTTTTAATTAGCTCAGCCGATCGTTAGCTCTAAGAATTGTGTGAGGGTATTCCTCACATGCTGTAAATTGTTCCTTCAAATCCAGGTGGAGCCTTGGTAACTTGGCTTTAGATAGAGACGGTTACCCTAAGTTCTCATGCCCCATGCTTCATCGACTTCTTTCCTGAAATTATATTAACTCTCTTCTCAACCAGTGGAGGTAAACATAGGTGAAATCTGTCAGGAAAATTCTCTGAAATTTGAAAATGGGGAAAAGATATTACCGGGCTTGCCTTTCTGTTGTCTGGGCTATTTTATAGTTTTGTAGAGCAGAGGTTAACTGGTAGAGATGAAAGTCATTTCCGTCTGTTGGAACAGATAATCCCTAATGGTTTATGGCTGTGTTAGACATTAACAAGCTTCGTATCTCACCCAAGAATCTAATTCTACCATTTCTTGGGTAAACTGCCTATCTCCCTAACTTTTCAAATGATCTTTGGGCTATTTGCCTTAGAGTAATGATTTTATCTTTTTGAAAATTATACCTGAACCATGTTGGAGGTTTCACTGAGATGCCCCAGTGGACTGACCTGATGGAGACAAGTAAACTAAACCATGTGGGCTGGTTAGTTCCAGGCCTGTCTTCTCCTGACTCCTGGATTGAATTCCAAATAACAATAGTACTTCCACTTTGCTGACCCTCAGTTTTTCCTAAGTTGCTTTTTTTTTCCTTTCTGTTGATTTTGTGTTTTTATATTTGTTTCTGTTTTGCACTCAACTGATAAGTTATTTTCTCTTGGTGACAGCAGCGATTGGAAATTTGGTCTTATGGTCTCATCATTTGGTGATTTAGGTTAGATCAATGACAGATCTATTCTCTGATGTGAGAGAGATAATGGAGAATGTAGTTTGTTAATCTTTTGTGGTTTTTGTTTGTCTGTTTGTGAGCTTATGTCAATTAAGAATTTTGTACCAATTAGAAGGAAAAACATCTCTCTGAGATTTTAACTGGGGAGTTTTGGTGTTTAATGTTCCCCTGTGGCTGAAGTTATGAAACAGATGCTATGGGTACTCTCTGTGTCTATGCACCTGTACTTGATAAAAGGACTTTATCTTTCATGAAGTCAGTGTGAAATGTTTTCCTACTTCAATAGAGAATTAATACGTTCTATTATTATGTCCCTTAAACTTAAAGGAATTCTATTCTGATTTGTTTATAGAGGTAAAAGAGCCCTTTTATAAATCTAATATTCTTCCTTAAAATCATAGGAAAAAAAAAACACCTGACCTAATAACTCTAAATGTGCAACGCACACCAGAAAAATACAGAAATTGCTGGCTTAAAAACATTTTTAATCTAAGTTTACATAATTAAGATGAATCTTTAGACAAAGTAGACTGGGTTAGTAGTTTTGGCTAAAATAATAAATAGTAACTCTCTTGTCTTTTCCTTCAATCTATCAGTATGCTTTCTAATCCAAGCATTTTGTTTTTGATTTTGTTTGGGTTTGCTTTCTCTTGAAGTGACAAGTTGATCTGAACTTCTAGGCTTCTTATATTGGTTTACGGATCAAATAAGTTAATATTACTCCTAGAAAACATTTACAATTATGAAAGAGATTAGTTTGTGTGTGGCTAAATTGAATCATTATTCTGACACTTTTTTATATCAACAGTGATTATGTGGTGTAGTGTTTCAGTTTAAATATAATTTACAAATTTGGATTAACATTAAATTGAGTTAATTACTAGATAATGATTAGATGCCTAGATAATTTCTAAGTAAAAGTGAATACTCAAACATTGATTACTAAACATAATTTTAAGTTTATATTCTTTTACTTATTATTTTTATATGCCTTACAGTGGCTATATCTTTGGGTAATGTTAATGAACATGTTAAATTTAAGGTACTTTATGAAGGTGTAAAAGTGCTATGTGTGGCTGCAGGGAATGAGTTTTCTTAGTCTGCTAAAGTATTTGATAGAGAGTTCTCAAATAATAGACCTCTCACTATTTTTCTGTGAAATAGAAGTTCATTTTCTTTATTAAAAGTTACGATTATTATGGTTGGTTGAGACTATATTAGGAGGAAGAGTACCAAGATAAATATACTTAGTATGTACGATAATAGGATGTGGTTTTGTTTATCAAGAGAAAAAGAGGGTCATTTTGTTTTAAAGGTTCCAGTTGTTCCAGAATGTCAAACGGTTTAGTGAGTGACAAAATTTTAACGGCTATAGAAAATTGTAGAAGGTTTAAAGAAAGGTAGTTTTTACTCAACTTAGTTTATAATAATTCAGCATGAAAAGGAACAATGACATGTATTAAAATTTTGCCAAAGTTGGCTCATTCAGATGAGGTTATTTATACAAAAAAAGAACATTGAAACTTTTACTGCCCAAAATATAAATGCAAGAGTATACTGTGACTTTTACCTTTGTTAAAATGATTAAGGTGTGTTAGAGATCTTAACAGGAAGTGATAAAGGTTATTATTTACCTTCTGTAGGTAATCCCTGTCTCACCAAAATAGTTTTCTGTTTTGCTTTATTATTTAATTAACAACGAAAGCAGCACAGATTCTTCAATTGTCAAAAAGATAAAGTTCCTTACAACTGTGTTACCTTCTTAAATAATTATTTAAAAATATTTTACTGTCACTTTGATTAAATAGGTAACCAGGTATGGTTTCTCAGGCATCCATCATCCTATCTTAAACAATTGATCAGATCTTGACAATTCCTTTGATTTTACTTGCCCAAGATGGGATCTAAGTTGAGAAAAAAAAAAAACTTCAAGTCTAACATTCATATTTAAAGAGATCTTACAGATTCTCCAGGAGGCCCTTGGAAAATCACAAGGATTTATTATTTACCTTATAAAAGAAAAGATGCTATAAATAGGTTTGTTTGATAACACCATCTTAATTAACATTATTGTAAGAATTGTGTGAACAAAATTGTCAAATCAGAAGAGATACTTGGTTTTCCTAAGGTTAAATTTTTATAGTTAAAATATTATCAATGTAAATATTATAGAGATTTTACATTTTATGGGAAGGCTTAGAGATTTGCCAATGCCTGTGCTGCCATAATGCATTCTTATGCTTAGAGGAACTACTGATTAAATCTTTATGAAATAGTTATTTACTGTACCCCAATAGAAAACTATGATGTTATTAGCATTGTGTTAAATTAACCACAGCCTCTCAGTCTCATCAAATGCTTTTCTGCTCCTAGGTGTTTGCCTCAAGTCTCTGGTATAATCTAGAAGCTAAAATTTGTGTCTTCAACAAGGAAGGACAGTCTTAGAGCCTCTTGGAAAGGATTCTAACAGGTACTCTGAACTATTGATACGTCAAAGAATAGACTTTTGGCTACAAGCTGCCCAGTTGGCATTGCTTAACAACTTTGAGTTTATGCTATGGAGTAAGTCAGGATTTCTAGGACCCTTTTTAGTCCAGAAGCAAACAGACTTTGTGAAATCAGATTGCTGACTTGAGTCCCGATGAAACAAAATTCATCATTTAGGACTGAGGAAAACAATCTTATTATAGTTATTTGTTTGGAACATTATTGGAATTATTTTTTTAATGTTTCATTTTTAATGTTATGGAAGGAAGTCTCATGCATTTTTTCTTAAGCTATTCCTAACACTTAATCTAGTAGACTGTGCTTCTATAAAGCAAAATGAAACGTTTTAATGTTATTTGATTCTCACTGGCCTCTCAGAGTTCAGAAACAAATAGTACTTTTTACTTGAGTGCCCTTACCTTTCAGAGCGGTGTTATTTTTTTATTTGTACAGGTTCAATAAGAATTTGTCCTCCTTTATTCCCAGATATATAATTGAACAAATTGCTTGTGCAATCATGGCCATACTTAGAACATCATATTTGCAAGTGACTCTCATCAAATCAGGCATAATAAGCCCACTCTTAAAGAACAAGTATTGACTTCATATGTTGACCAAATGACTACAAAGCCCTCCTAAGAAAACTGACTTGGTATCTGGTTTATAAGGTCCCAGTCTCACAGGTAGTAAGAAAGGTCACTTTCTGACAGGCTAGGGACCTTAGAAAAGTTTGGGGACCATGCCATTTTCTGGAAAATTCTATCTTTCTTTATCCCTCCATGACTAGTTTTTAAAGATAATTGCATTATTTTGTATTTTGTAAATACAAACCATAGTTTCTTGGAGCTGCATTGACAGGATTTCCATCAGTATTCATTTTTCATGTTATAGTAGGCCTTCATTAAATTATGAAAGGATATGTCATTTAACAAAATGATTCAGTCTTCCTCAAATTATTTCATCAATTTGGTAGATTTGAGAAATGATGGTCAATATTTTATTGACTACTTTGATTTTCTTTTTCTCATATTTTTTTTGAAACAGTGAGGGATGGCATTTATCATTTTATAATTTTTAAAACTGTACTATTTAGGAAACTTTTTTAAAAAGTAGGTTCACTATATAAATGTTGGTTTTTATATATAAATCAAAGTATCTTAATTGAAATTAAGAAAGTAGAGTCTGGAGGAAAGTCTTTCAGCATTGAATTTATAGGGAATTTGGAAATTGGGACAGATAAGAAAATATACTGAGACAAAAAACTTTGCTTACCTAAATTATTTGTGTTTCACTAATTCAGTAGTGGAATTCATCAAGTCATTGCAGAATAAAGAATCATTATAATCAGAAAATTAGGATTTTTCAAAATCTACAGGCATTTGTTTATAAATGATCTGTGCATTAATAGTTCTAAGTTTCATTTTACGCTAGGACAAATGTATTTCCATGAATTCTTCTTTAAATAACTCTCGTTTTCAGTAGGAAAGCATGTTTTGGATTTTTAAAAACTTTATTACCACACAGATTTTTAAACTGTTCCCATTCCTAGAATCATAGAATGTTTAAAGTATAAGCAACATATTCTTTAACATACACGTTTTCAAACTAGTGAATTCTACTTATGTGAAATGTTTCAGTCAATTCCTTTAATTTTGATTCAAATACATTTTCCTACCAAATTTTTTCATTAATTGTATTATATTACCTGCCTTCTGATTAAAGAGCCTTAAAGTCCAAAGAGAATCTTTTTGTTTCACATACCAGTGACTTAAATACCTTGCTACCAAGGGATTTTTATCATTCATGCCAAAATTTCTCTCAATTACCACATTTACAAGCAACTAAAATGAATTTTCCTATTGTTTTGTCTTTATGAATTAAATCACATTTGTTTCATAAAATTGCAGTTTTACAACCCAGAGTTTTATAAGTTTCTAGATATTTATAGAAATCAAAAATTCCCTTTTCCTAAAAACTAATGTAATTTGTGTATGTAACATTTCTGGGTTTGATCATAAAATGTAACATATCTACCACTCAAGTAATTTAAGTGCTATATTTCTTGAGATTTCAGCCGAAATATATTTCAGTGTTTTGTACCTATATAAAATTGTTGGTTGCAGCGTCACCATGACTAAGCACCAATATAAATATAGCTTTCAGTAAAAGCTGCAGGCAGAGAAACATTTCTTGGCATATTGTGACATTTTGGAAACAATTTGAGATGTGATTACAAGTACCAGTATAGTTATGGAAGCAATGGCTGGGGTGTTTAATGGTAGGTCTGTATCCTTCATATACTTTGAAAGCAAAAGCTAGTATAGTGTAGTGGGTGAGTTGATGGTCTATGGATTTATTATGTCTGCATTCAGGTCCCACCTAGGGGGGTCACACCAAAAATCTTTGCTACCACTACTGGCGTAGACTAGTGGTACGATGCCAGGGGACTGATATTCTTTATAGCTCATAAAAGCATTTTGGATATTAAACTAATACATGCAAAGCATCTGAAACAGTGTCCGGCTTGTAGTTCATACAAGTGTATTAGTTCTCGATGTTATCATATACTTTTTACCAAAGGAATATTGTTTATTAGAAACATATTAAATCAGAAATCACTTTTATCAATGATGTGTGTATACTACTATGATGTTATATACACATCTTATGTTTTTACCTTTGCCTAACATTCATTTAGAAAGACTCATTTATGCTCTGCCTGTTGACTGATGGCACTCTGTCTGACATTAAAAAGTCATCCCATGGCCTTTTATAATACCCCTTCCTCTAAATATCATCCAAAGAGTGGTTTATTATCAAAACTGCCCTGTTGAGGTGATAAGTAGATATGTATAATAGATAGTCTAATGTAAAAACGTTTCTCATCATTTTTTTCCCTAGGATGGAGTGCTAGAAATGAAATAAGTGAGACTTATAGTATTCTTTTTTTTTCCCCACCCACCACCCCTGATGTTGGCAACCACCAGTCTGTATCTATGAGGTTGGGGTTTTTTCCCCTAAATTCTACACATAAACATCATATGGTATTCGTCTATTTCTGCCTGACTTACTTCACTTAGCCATAATCCCCTCACTGACCATCCATGTGGTCACAAATGGCAAGTTTCATTCTTATTTTTATGGCTGAATAATATTCCACTGCGTGTGTGTGTATAATATAATTACTTTATCCATCAATGGTAGCTCAGATTGTTCCCACATCTTGACTATTGTAAATAATGATACAGTGAACATGGGGCTACAGATATTTATTCGAGTTAGTGTTTTTGTTTTCTTTGGATAAATACCCAGAAGTGGAACTTCTGGATCATATGGTAGTTCTATTTTTAATTCTGTGAGGAACTTCCATACTGTTTTCTACAGCAGCTTCACCAATGTGTGCCAAAACTGAAGCCTGACCCTCAAGCAACAGCCATGATTACTTAATAGGCCTTTCTCACAGAAAGACGGAGCTCTTGGGTCTCTTTCCTCTTGTTGTGGCCTGGGGGTGGTAGATGCTTAAGAACTTTTTCTCCATTGGTTGCAGTCCTACTGGACCCACAAGCGTAAGCCCCACTGGCCACCAGAGCCAGGCAATGTAGAGGTGTCCCCTGGCAGCAACCGCAAAAATCGGGGCACCAGACAGGGGTATGAACTCCTTTCTCTGTGATACTGATTACTACAATCTCATGAGACCAGGAATGCAAGCTCCCTGACCTCCCGGATCAGATGGTCTAGAGGTGTCCCCTGGGTGGCAGCCACAAAAATCATTACACCAGATGTGTAAAAGCTCCCTACCAGGAGATACAGCAAAGGGAGAGTGCAAAGATGGCACCTGCCAGTCTCTGTCCTGGAGAGTGTTCCAGCAGGCTCCTAGATGTGTCTGTTTAATTAGATGTGTGCCCCTGAGGCCGACACTTTAGTATGAGCACATGACCCTCCTCCATTTTAGGTCTGCGCATGATCAGCTGCTTCTGAGCTGGGTGGGCCCTGGGGTCAGTGAGTCTGAGCGTGCGAACCCTGTAAGAGCAGCTTCTGAGATCACTAGTCTTAAATGTCTTGGGACATAAGTCCCATTGGTTTTAAAACTCTGGGGCTTGTCTCTCAGGTGCAGGTCTTAAAAGCTGAGGTGACCCATGTGAGGTTCAAACCTTTCCCTCCTCGGGGAGAAGCTCTGGGTTTTGAGTTCCCTCCTGGTTGTGGGTCACCATGCCAGGGGGTGGGGTTTATGGTGAGATTGGGTTCCAGCCTCTCCTACCTACTTTGATATGTTGTTCATCTTCATCTACCTAGTGTATTGTCATCACTCAGCCAGCCTTTAGGTTTTTGAAGGAGGAAATTGTTTTATAGGTAGCTGTAGACCCAGTTTGTCGAGGGATGGAGGTGAGTTCAGGATCTTGCTAGTCACCATCTTGAGCTAGAACCTCATTCTTTATCTGCAAGATAAAAGAATTTACTACGCATTCATATTCAAATGCTATTAATGAAACTACATCAATATTAAGTAATTCTTTCTAGTGGTAACACGTGGAGTAAGCTAAGTGTTACAGAAACACTATAATAATCCACTTTAG
Organism: Physeter macrocephalus; assembly: GCF_002837175.3. NCBI lineage: Eukaryota > Metazoa > Chordata > Mammalia > Artiodactyla > Physeteridae > Physeter > Physeter macrocephalus. The sequence goes on from NC_041234.1 coordinate 11,921,286, forward strand.
TATCAACAGTTGTATTTTGGTTTTTTTTTGTTTGTTTTTTTTTTGTTTTTTTTTTTTGTGGTATGCGGGCCTCCCTCTGCTGCGGCCTCTCCCGTTGCGGGGCACAGGCTCCGGACGCGCAGGCTCAGCGGCCATGGCTCACGGGACCAGCCGCTCCGCGGCATGTGGGATCCTCCCGGACCGGGGCGCGAACCCGGTTCCCCTGCATCGGCAGGCGGACGCGCAACCACTGCGCCACCAGGGAAGCCCAACAGTTGTATTTTGAAATAACGGGTTTCGAGTAAAACAGAATCTAAATGAACCTATTTCTAAAGGATTTGAGCCTAAAGGATTTGAATTAGGATGTTGTAAAATAGGTTATTTTTAGAAAGAAAGAAAACAGAAAATAATGAAAGAAAGGAAACCAGAAGGGGTACAAGAATGAAAGAAAAAAGGAAAGGACAGAGAGAGAGAGAAAACTATTTTATAGAAAGAAATACAGTTGACGCTTGAACAACATGGGTTTGAACTGCATGGGTCCACCTATGTGTGGATTTTTTTTTTTTTTGGATATACAGTCGGCTCTCCATATCCATGGCTGTACAACCATGTATTCAACTAGCCACAGATCACAAACTTAATATACAATCTGTGGTTGGTGTAATTCGTGGATGTGGAACTCACAGATGGAGGGTCGACTATGGGACTTGAGCATATGTGGATTTTGGTATACACAGTGGATCCTGAAACCAATCCCCTGTGGATACCAGACAACTGTAGTTGTATTATAGATGACCTGTTCTGGCTTAACTGCACAAAGAGTATTGTAAAATTCTAAGTGCCATATTTGCCAAGTGACACTGAAAACCTGGATTACATTCAAAGGTGAGTGACCTGTATATCATACTCTTGAATTTCTGCCCTAAGTTGCCTGAGAACTATAGATTTAAATCTAGCAGTGTAGCTTAGTAGCTATATTCTTGTGGATGGTGAAAACTAAGAGAATGAAATAATCTCCACACCTAAAATTTGTTGGTGAATTTCAAAAAAGGGTAAATTATCCAATTTTACTTATAGTGTGTGGCTTTGTAGTTCATTTAATTTATATACCTCTCTGTGATTAATTACATGAACAGTACCAGTTCAGTGCTCCCCAAGATGTAATCGGCATATGACAAAGTGCTCTCACTTTAAACTCCAGAATAAGCAAGCTCAAACCTTCTTATTTACTGTATTATATCTCTGGGCCTTTACTCTGATCATCTATACAGTGACACTCTAAGAAGGGGGTGTGGTTTGCAGCATTTTCTATATGTATATGACATTGGGACACTTGTTCTCTGGAGAATTTCTTGAGGCTGATATGGAGAATCGCTTCTCTAGTCCAGTCTTAGTGGAATTTTTAATTTGTTCACACTTTTCAGTAGCTCAATAACCCTTGATTGTTTTATTTACGCACTTATATTTTGCCAATATATTCCATTCCAGTCTGATACCATCTTGTCATGAGGTATTTTGAATTCCCTGAAGTTGGAACTGCCAAATCCAATTGAATTTTTTAGAATTTAAAACCTGATTTTACCTTGACTTTAAAGTATAGCCTCATACCTCGTTTCTCCTACCACAGCCACTCTGCTCTGGGTAAAAGGTAGAATGTGGCCAGGTTTGGCCAGAGATGGGGTCAGGGAATTTCAGTCAGGGTCAGCAGTTTATGGAGCAGTAAGTACAATCCCATGTGGCCACAGGGTTTCAAGTTATGGCCCAAAATCCCTTAATAAATCATGCCTGTGCCACTCTATGCAAGTGAGAATAAGAATACTTCTTAGACCAGAGTATGTATAAATGTGGGATGGAAGATATACCTACTGGCTCCCACTATTCTCCAACTTCACCTCCAAAACTAAGCAGAGACAATACTTAACAGAATATCACTAACCTTGATTGCACCTAAGATGGAAAAGAGGGCCTTGAGCCAGGGCGTTCTCTTCTACAGTGAGAGGGTCTCAGCAGGTAGCTGATAAACTCACATACCTGAAAGCTTTTATCATCTCATTAGTTTCCAGTTGTCTTCCAGTGGTCTCACACATCATTTAGCTAAAGCCTCAGCTGGTCTTTGTCAGCTCTCATCAGGAGATCTACATCCCAGTGATATCAAATCAATTTTATATCACAATACAAGTCAACTTGTAAGTTTGCTTGGCCAGCATCTATGAACTACTTTATAATAACTGAAATTCAGCATTTCCAAAATCTGTTTTGAAAATGCTGCCAGGTGAAGACCCATAATGGACTTAGGAAGACCAATTAATTAGGATACTGTTTCATCTGCCAGGATTGTTTAGCAGCATCCAAGTTAACAGCCATGTGTTGCTTCCAGGTGTACTGCTCAATTTCCAAACTTTCTTGTTTGGTATTTTTAGAAGAGTTTAAAGCATCTGTCCTCAACCTTGGCTTCACATTAGAATCATCTAGGGAGCTTTTAAGTATATCCATCCTTAGACTTCACCCCCAGAAATACTGATTTAATTGATCTAGGGTGAATCCCCGGCATTGGTATTGTTTAAAAATCTCCCCAGGTGAGTATAGTTTGAAGTCAGCGTAGAATACCACTGTTTTAAAATAACAGCAGTTGCTTTTTCTACGCTTCATAATAAGCTTCTGCTAGGTTAATTTAAAAAGTGTTCCATCGAGAAAAAAAGAAATTAATATTTAATTAAATGCTTTAGTTTTTTTTCTTAGCCAGTATGTTTCTGTACTGCCTCTAGAAAGTCCATATTTGAATACTCTGTCTTTAGCCTGGACTTGTATCCTTGAAATAAAAGATTCTTTGTTCACCTCAAAAGTGACATATCCATTAAACAACTGCTGATTATTGAGCACCTACTATGAGCAGGTTAAATTCTATGAGAAAAATTCAGACATTTAAAACATGTTATTAACCTCAAGACATATCATTTCTGAAGAAGACATACTTATCTGAAATAATGACCACCCATAATACAAAAATTAAGTGATGCTTGTCAAGTTAGAAATAGATGCCAGTATTTACCAACTAGCCAACACACTGCTAGAATTCTTTCCCTCAGGCCTTGAGGGTGAAACAACCCTCATGGGGATGAGGTGAGAGAACCTAAACTACTATGATGAAGTGGGAAGGGATGTGAGGTGGCAAAAATTGGCCTTATTATTCAAAGACCACTGATTAAGGTTACAGGCATAAGTGCCAGCGGTAGATTGTAAAGCTAGCCCCAATTATTTCCTCTTCCTGTATCTACACATTGTAATGCTGTTCTCCATTAATGCTGCATTTGGCCATGTGACTTGCCAGCTGGTGGTGTGCCACCACTGAGTCTTCCGTACTTCTGCTTTCCTCTTAGGCCTCTGTTGTCACCACGGGAACATGCCCTGGCCAGCCTGTTGCAGGATGAGAAACATGGATGAGAGTAGTCGCCCCAGTGAAGAGTCGGCTGATTCCAGACGTGACTAAACACAGGTAAGTTCAACACAGCCGTGTAGCCAGCCCACAGTTGACCTTGCACCTGTGAGCATTACACTCAAAAAGATGAATAATAATCCAACAAGTAGATTGGAGGAATGGTACAAATATAAGCATGTATCTTTTATTTATCTCTCTGAGTTTTAAAATGTGAAAATTTTCCAGAATAAAATCACCTTTCTAATTGCTATCTACAGTGATCATTATTGCACAAATAGTTTTATTTCACGAATAGTTTTAGGAATGCTTGTTATTCTATAGACATACATCTGCCTTTGTATGTTACCTCCCAGAGAATTACCGAAACTTTTTAAAAGAAAAGCTTTGTTTTGAGACACACGCTTTAAATTTTCCTCATCACCCAGGAAAGTGGGAAGGAAGATGAAGTATCTGACTCCTCCTTAGTCTAGGAGTTGTACTTGGAAGAAAAAGGTAATAATACCTTCTAAACTTAATTTGCTCTTTCCTCCTCCAGGGTTTTCAAACCATGCCCAATTGCTCTTACAAACAGCTCAAAACATCCAGGTTTATTAGAGTGTTGATACTCCCAGGAATAGATCAACCCACACAGCCAGTAGATTTTTGCAGACGTTTGAGGCAAAGTGATATTCAGTGAACCTTATGGAATTAATAAAGAACAAAGTATCAATAGAGTATTTAAGGAGATACACAGTAAAGACAAAGAACTACTTAATTCACCCCCAGTGTTCTTTCAAGTTTGCCATCGGACTTTCTCCATATTCCTATTGCCTGTTGCTAATAGCAATGCATATGGGCTTCACACAGCTAATGCTTAGCATACCACCTAATCGCAGAGGCACAGGATTAAGGATTAATCTTCATCCTTGGTTCCTAACATACAATCACTCTTGGCCCAGGCATGACCTTCTTTTATTATTCACTTAGTTAGATATGCATGTTTGTATTTGTCTGTTTTTTAATTTACCTATGTTTTATAATAAGAACCTGGGAAATCATCACTCTGTGAAAAACAGAACCTGGATGATAACTTAAATTTACGTATGTGATCTTATACAAACCATTCTCCCGCCCGCCACTCACATAATGGAATTGCCATCTGAATCCTGTGTTCATCATTTCCTTAGGTTAAATTGCATAGTTTTAAACTATATGTATTCCTAAAAGTTGTATGCAAGGATATATAGACAGTTTTAGATTTTTATAGATATTTATATGTATTTTATAAATATGCATATTTATGTTATCTTTTAGGATTTTTTAACTTAAAAATTCTGACATATATTGTCTTCTGAGAAATGTGGATGAGAGTAGTCGCCCCAGTGAAGAGTCAGCTGATATATTTCAGCTGATACATATATTTCAATATATGACATATATTGTCATATCTTGATGTAATTTATTCATTTTAACTGCTGTGCAATATTTCTTTGTGGGAACATAAACAGTTCATTCATCTATTCTCTTGATGCATACTGGGTTGTTTCCAGGTTTTTGCTGTCTAAAACTGGTGTCACTATGGATGTTCCTACATATGTCTCCGAATGTAATAAGTATGTGAGTTTCTCTTGGGAGTGGAATTGTTGAGTCATAGATAATGTCTGTGTGTACAATTTTATGAGAGAGTGCCATATGTTTTTCAAAGTAGATGTAGCGATTTAGACTCTTACTGCCGTCTATTAGAAATACTGTGCATCTGTTGGGTTGGCCAAAAAGTTCATTCGGGTTTTCCGTTAAGATGGTATGGAAAAACCCGAATGAACTTTTTGGCCAACCCAATATATTCGCTCCAACATGTGGTATTGCTAGAAATTTTATTTGAATTTATACCAGTCTAAATGGAAAAAAGTTATGTATCACTTTGACACTGATTTGCATTTCACTTATTAGAACACATATTTTCAAATTTATTAGCACAAAGTTTTTTATCATCTGTCAAATGCCTGTTCTTTATTTTCCCTCATTTTTCTGTTTCTGGTTTCCTTAGTGATTTGTAGAAGATTTTTACATATTGCTAATATTTATTGTTTGTCATTTGTGTGATGACAAATACATTCCCAGTTTGTAACTTGACTATTTCTTTTTGGTATCTCTCGATGGCATTTTCAGAACTAAGGAAGAGTTAAAAGAATAGTACAGTGGATACCAGTTGTTCACCATTGTTCACCTAGATTCATCAGTTTTTAACATTTTGCCACATTTTCTGTGTTAACATATATGTTTACGTGTATATTATTTTGCCAAGCCACTTGAAAGAAAGTTGTTGACATCCTACTTTATCCTTAACTGCTTCACCATGTATCTCTTAAGAATAAGGACATTGTCCTATATAACCACAATACCATTATTACTACTTTTAAAATAATAGAAATATATTTCTGTAATATTACATAATATAGTGGCAATACTCTGATATCCCCAGTTGTCCTCAAGTTGTCTTCTAGAGCTTTTAAATATCCAAAGTTCACAAATTTATTTTTGTTTTTATGTCATTTTTAATCTCAAACAGTTCTGCCTTTTTGATTGTCTAGTTGCTTATTTTTTACATTTGTTTGTTTCTCATAGTATTAAATTTTTGAAGAATCTAGTCTGTTATCTTTTATAGCACCCTCCGTTCTGCCTTGTCAGTGAATTGTTGACCCGATGGCTCCACTGTAACGATAATACTTTTCTCTTTGCATTTAGTAAATAATCTGTGATAATGATAAGAGTTGTACTTCAGTACTAAATAACCCCAGTGGTTTTAGCATCAGTCACTTCTTATAGTTATTATATCAGATGTTGCGAGTTGGTGCTTTCTTAATTATATTATTCCTTCTAAACTTATTAGCTAGCAACTTCTGTAAAAAGAGAAAAAAAGAAAACAAAACCTTCACCCCCAACCACATTTAAAAACATATATCATTATGAGCTTATCTATTTTCTTTAAAAATTTAATGTGATATGATCAGTTATTCCCAATATTCTTTTTTAGGATTTAATTTTTTTTAACATCTTTATTAGAGTATAATTGCTTTACAATGGTGTGTCAGTTTCTCCTTTATAACAAAGTGAATCAGTTATACATATACATATATCCCCATAACTCTTCCCTCTTGCATCTCCCTCCCTCCCACCCTCCCTATCCCACCCCTCTAGGTGGTCACAAAGCACTGAGCTGATCTCCCTGTGCTATGTCGCTGCTTCCCACTAGCTATCTATTTTACGTTTGGTAGTGTATATATGTCCATGCCACTCTCACTTTGTCCCAGCTTACCATTCCCCCTCCCCATATCCTCAAGTCCATTCTCTAGTAGGTCTGCATCTTTATTCCAGTCTTGCCCCTAGGCTCTTCTGACCATTTTCTTTCTTTTCTTTTTTTTTTTTTTTTTTTTTTTTTTAGATTCCATATATATGTGTTAGCATATGGTATT
>NC_041234.1:11928510-11951533 GCF_002837175.3 Physeter macrocephalus
CCCACCAGCAGTGCAAGAGTGTTCCCTTTTCTCCACACCCTCTCCAGAATTTATTGTTTCTAGATTTTTTGATGATGCCCATTCTGACCAGTGTGAGCTGATACCTCATTGTAGTTCTGATTTGCATTTCTCTAATGATTAATGATGTTGAGCATTCTTTCATGTGTTTGTTGGCAATCTGGATATCTTCTTTGGAGAAATGTCTATTTAGGTCTTCTGCCCATTTTTGTATTGGGTTGTTTCTTTCTTTGATATTGAGCTGCATGAGTTGCTTGTATATTTTGGAGATTAATCCTTTGTCAGTTGCTTCATTTGCAAATATTTTCTCCCATTCTGAGGGTTATCTTTTCGTCTTGTTTACGGTTTCCTTTGCCATGCAAAAGCTTTTAAGTTTCATTATGTCCCATTTGTTGATTTTTGTTTTTATTTCCATTTCTCTAGGAGGTGGGTCAAAAAGGATCTTGCTGTGATTTATGTCACAGGGTGTTCTGCCTATGTTTTCCTCTAAGAGTTTGACGGTGTATGGCCTTACATTTACGTCTGTAATCCATTTTGAGTTTATATTTGTGTATGGTGTTAGGGAGTGTTCTAATTTCATTCTTTTACATGTAGCTGTCCAGTTTTCCCAGCACCACTTATTGAAGAGGCTGTCTTTTCTCCACTATATAGTCTTGCCTCCTTTATCAAAGTTAAGGTGATCATATGTGCGTGGGTTTATCTCTGGGCTTTCTATCCTGTTCCATTGATCTATATTTCAAAAATGCTAGTGGTAGTTTGATAGGGATTGCATTGAATCTGTAGATTGCTTTGGGTAGTAGAGTCATTTTCACAATGTTGATTCTTCCAATCCAAGAACATGGTATATTTCTCCACCTATTTGTATCATCTTTAATTTCTTTCATCAGTGTCTTATAGTTTTCTGCATACAAGTTTTTTGTCTCCTTAGGTAGGTTTATTCCTAGATATTTTATTCTTTTTGTTGCAATGGTAAATGGGAGTGTTTTCTTAATTTCACTCTCAGATTTTTCATCATTAGTGTATAAGAATGCCAGAGATTTCTGTGCATTAATTTTGTATCCTGCTACTTTGCCAAATTCATTGATTAGCTCTAGTAGTTTCCTGGTAGCCTCCTTAGGATTCTCTATGTATAGTATCATGTCATCTGCAAACAGTGACAGCTTTACTTCTTCTTTTCCTATTTGGATTCCTTTTATTTCTTTTTCTTCTCTGATTGCTGTGGCTAGAACTTCCAAAACTATGTTGAATAAGAGTGGTGAGAGTGGGCAACCTTGTCTTGTTCCTGATCTTAGTGGAAATGGTTTCAGTTTTTCACCATTGAGGACAATGTTGGCTGTGGGTATGTCACATATGGCCTGTATTATGTTGAGGAAAGTTTCCTCTATGCCTACTTTCTGGAGGTTTTTTTTATCATAAATGGGTGTTGAATTTTGTCAAAAGCTTTCTCTGCATCTATTGAGATGATCATATGGTTTTTCTCCTTCAGTTTGTTGCTATGGTGTATCACGTTGTTTGATTTGTGTATATTGAAGAATCCTTGCATTCCCAGAATACACCTCACTTGATCATGGTGTATGATCCTTTTAATGTGCTGTTGGATTCTGTTTGCTAGTATTTTGTTGAGGATTTTTGCATCTATGTTCATCAGTGATATTGGCCTGTAGTTTTCTTTCTTTGTGACGTCTTTGTCTGGTTTTGGTATCAGGGTGATGGTGGCCTCATAGAATGAGTTTGGGAGTGTTCCTCCCTCTGCTATCTTTTGGAAGAGTTTGAGAAGGATAGGTGTTAGCTCTTCTCTAAATGTTTGATAGAATTCGCCTGTGAAGCCATCTGGTCCTGGGCTTTTGTTTGTTGGAAGATTATAAATCACAGTTTCAATTTTAGTGCTTGTGATTGGTCTGTTCATATTTTCTATTTCTTCCTGGTTCAGTCTCGGCGGGCTGTGCATTTCTAAGAATCTGTCCATTTCTTCCAGGTTGTCCATTTTCTTGGCATAGAGTTGCTTTTAGTAATCTCTCGTGATCCTTTGTATTTCTGCAGTGTCAATTGTTACTTCTCCTTTTTCATTTCTAATTCTATTGATTTGAGTCTTCTCCCGTTTTTTCTTGATAAGTCTGCCTAATGGGTTATCAATTTTGTTTCTCTTCTCAAAGAACCAGCTTTTAGTTTTATTGATCTTTGCTATCGTTTCCTTCATTTCTTTTACATTTATTTCTGATCTGGTTTATCAATTTTGTTTATCTTCTCAAAGAACCAGCTTTAGATTTATTGATCTTTGCTATCATTTCCTTCATTTCTTTTTCATTTGTTTCTGATCTGATCTCTATGATTTCTTTCCTTCTGCTAACTTTGGGTTTTTTTTTTTTTCTTCTTTCTCTAATTGTTTTAGGTGTGAGGTTAGGTTGTTTATTTGAGATGTTTCTTGTTTCTTGAGGTAGGCTTGTATAGCTATAAACTTCCCTCTTAGAACTGCTTTTGCTGCATCCCATAGGTTTTGGGTCATTGTGTTTTCATTGTCATTTGTTTCTAGGTAGTTTTTGATTTCCTCTTTGATTTTTTCAGTGACCTCTCGGTTACTTAGAAGTGCATTGTTTAGCATCCATGTTTTTGTATTTTTTACAGATTTTTGTTCTGTACTTGATATCTAGTCTCATAGCATTGTGGTCAGAAAAGATACTTGATACGATTTCAATTTTCTTAAATTTACCAAGGCGTGATTTGTGACCCAAGATATGATCTATCCTGGAGAATGTTCCATGAGCAGTTGAGAAGAATGTGTATTCTGTTGTTTTTGGATGGAGTGTCCAATAAATATCAATGAAGTCCATCTTGTTTAATGTATCATTTAAAGCTTGTGTTTCCTTATTTAATTTCATTTTGGATGATGTGTCCAATGGTGAAAGTGGGGTGTTAAAGTCCACTACTATGTTTGTGTTACTGTCGATTTCCCCTTTTATGGCTGTTAGTATTTGCCTTATGTATTGAGATGCTCCTATGTTGGGTACATAAATATTTACAATCGTTGTATCTTCTTCTTGGATCGATCCCTTGAACATTATGTAGTGTCCCTTCTTTTGTCTTGTAATAGTCTTTATTTTAAAGGGCATCTTATCCAATATGAGTATTGCTACTCCAGCTTTCTTGTGATTTCCATTTGATTGGAATATCTTTTTCCATCCCCTCACTTTCAGTCTGTATGTGTCCCTAGGTTGGAAGTGGGTCTCTTGTCATCAGCATATATATGGGTCTTGTTTTTGTATCCATTCAGCCAGTCTGTGTCTTTTGGTTGGAGCATTTAATCCATTTACATTTACGGTAATTATCGATATGTATGTTCCTATTACCATTTTCTTAATTGTTGTGGGTTTATTATTGTAGGTCTTTTCCTTCTTTTGTGTTTCCTGCCTAGAGAAGTTCCTTTAGCATTTGAAGACTTAATTTCTTAGAGGAGTTTAAGTTACAACAAAAATGAGGAAGATATAGAGATATCTCACATACCCCCCTGCCCCCCGCACATGCATAGCCTCCCCTATTTATTATCAATATCACTTACCAGAGTGGTAGCATTTGTTTTTAACTAAGGATGTACCTACATTGACACGTCATAGTCATCCGAAGTCCATAGTTCACCTCAGGGTGAACCCTTGATGTTGTACATTCTGTGGGTTTGGACAAAAGTGTAATGACATACATGCATCATTATAATATCACTGCCCTAAAAATCGTTTGTGCTTTCCCTGTTCTGTCTTCTCACTCCCCTAGAAACCACTGATCTTTCTTGTCTCCATAGTTTTCCCTTTTCCAGAATGTCATGTCCTGGAAATGGATGTCATCATACAGTATATAGCCTTTTCAGATTGGCTTCTTTTACTTAGTAAGCATTTAAGGTTCTTTCCTGTCATTTCATGGCTGGATAGCTCATTTCTTTTTAGTGATGAAGAATAATCCGTCATCTGGATGTACCACACTTAGTTTTTCCATTCACCTACTAAAGGACATCTTGTTTGCTTCCAAGTTTTGACAATTATAAATAAAGCTGACGTAGGCATCCACATGTGGGTTTTTGTGTCTCTTTAAGTTTTCCACTCCTTTGGGTAAATACCAAGGAGTGCAGTTGCTAGATTGTATGGTAAGAGACTGTTTAACTTTGGAAGATAGGTTGGCAGTTTCTTACGAAGTGGCTGTACCATTATGCCTTCCCACCAGCAATGTATGAGTTTCTGATACTCCACAGCGTCGCCAGCATTTGGTGTTGTCTGTGTTTCAGATTATAGCCCTTCTAATAGGTGCATAGTGATAATCTCCTTGTTTTGTGTTGCAATGTTTTCATGATATATGAGGTGGAATATCTTTTCATATGCTTATTAGCCATCTGTCTATCTTCTATGGTGAGGTGTCTGTTAAAGTCGGCCCATTTCTTACTTGGGTTGTTTGTTTTCTTATTATTGAGTTTTAAGAGTTCTTTGCATATTTTGGATAACAGTATTTTATCAGATGTGTCCTGCAAATATTTTCTTCCAGTCTGCACCTTGTTTTCTAATTCTCTTCATATCATCTTTGGTAAAACAGAAGTTTTTAATTTTAAATAAAGTCCAGTTGATCAGTTATTTTTTTCATGGGTCATGTGTTTGGTGTTCTATCTGAAAAAGCATCACCATACCCAAGGTCATCTAGGTTTTCTCCTATGTTGTCTTCTAGGAGTTTTTTAGGGTTTTTGTTTTTACTGAAGTGTAGTTGATTTACTATGTTGTGTTAATTTCTGCTGTATAGCAAAGTGTTTCTGTTTATACACACACACACACACACACACACACACACACACACACCCCATCATGAAAATAATATTTTTAAAAAGTGTATATATATATATATATATATATATATATATATATACACACACACACACATACACTTTTTTGAAATATTCTTTTCCATTATGGTTTATCATAGGATATTGAGAGTATAGTTCTCTGGGCTATACAGTAGGACCTTGTTGTTTATCCATTCTATATATAAAAGCGTACATCTGCTAACCCCAATATCCTGCTCCATCCCGCCCCCAACCCCCTCCCCCTGGGCAACCACCAGTCTGTTCTCTATGTATGTGATTCTATTTCTGTTTCATAGGTAGGTTCATTTGTGTCATATTTTAGATTCCACATATAAGTGGTGAGCCTGGCCAGAGGTTTGTCAATCTTGTTTATCCTTTCAAAGAACCAGCTCTTGGTTTTATTGATATTTTTCTATAGTTTTAAAAAAATCTCTATTTTATTTATTTCCTCTCTGATCTTTATTATTTCCTTCCTTCTGCTGACTTTAGGTTTTGTTTGTTCTTCTTTTTCTAATTCTTTTAAGTGGTAGGTTCGGTTGTTTGAGATTTTTCTTGTTTTTTGATGAAGGCTTGTATTACTATGAACTTCTAAGAACTGTTTTTGCTGCATCCCATAGATCTTGTATGGTTGTGTTTTCATTGTCATTGTCTCAAGGTATTTTTAAATTTCCTCTTTGATTTCATCGTTGGCCCATTGGTTTTTTAGTAGCATGTGGTTTAGTCTCCATGTAATTGTTTTCTTCTCATTTTTCTCTGGTTAATTTCTACTTTCATGTCATTGTGGTCAGAAAAGATGCTTGAGATAATTTCTGTATTCTTAAATTTGTTGAGGCTTGTTTTGTGCCTTAGTATGTGGTCAGTCCTAGAGAATGTTCCATGTGCACTTGAAAAGAATGTGTATTCTAGTTTTTTCTGATGTAATGTCCTGAAATTATCAGTTAAGTCTAACTGTTCTGTTGTATCATTTAGGGTCTCTGTTGCCTTATTGATTCTATGTCTAGAAGATCTGTCCATTGATGTGAGTGTGGTGTCCTGTCAGTTTCTCCCTTTATGTCTATTAGTACTTGTTTTATGTATTTGGGTGCTCCTGTATTAGGTGCATGTATGTTGATGAGTGTAATGTCCTCTTCTTGTATTGATCCTTTTATCATTATATAGTGTCCTTCTTTATCTTTCTTTCTGGCCTTTGTTTTGAAGTGTATTTTGTCTGATATGAGTATTGCAACCCCTGTTTTCTTGTCATTTCCATTTCTATGAAATATCTTTTTCCATCCCCTCACTTTCAATCTATGTGTGTCCTTTTCCCTCAAATGGGTCTCCTGTAGGCAGCATATTGTAGGCTCTTGTTTTTTATCCAGTCTGCCACTCTGTGCCTTTCGATGGGAGCATTTAGTCCATTGACATTTAATGTAATTATTGATAGATATGTATTTATTGCCATTTTAAACCTTGTTTTCCCATTGATTTTATATTTCTTCATTGTCCCCTTTTTTGTTTTTCCTTTTGTGGTTTGATGATTTTCTTTTGTATTATACTTATGTTCTCTTCTTTTTGGTTTTTGTGACTCTACTGTATGTTTTTGATTTCAGGTTACCCTGTTTTTCAAGTATGTTAACCCCTTCCTGTATCTACTTGCCTTAGACTGGTAGTCATATAGGCTCAAACACATTCTAGAGAAAAAAAAACTACATTTTTGTAGTCTCATCCCCCACATTTTATGATTTTGATGTCCTCTTTTACAGCTTCATGTTCATACTTTTGCTGTTCATTGTGGTTATTATCACTTTCACAGAAATTTTTTGATTTTTCTTTTTAATTTGTGTACTGGCTTATTTCAGTGATTTTTCAATGGTGATTTTTCTCTTTCTTGTAGATTCTTCTTTTCTGTTTAGAGAAAACCTTTTGATATTTCCTTTAGGATAGGTTTAGTATCGATGTATTCTTTTAGTTTTTGCTTCTCTGAGAAATTCTTTCTCTCTTCTTCTATTCTAAATGATAATCTTGCTGGGTAGAGTATCCTAGGTTACAGATTTTTCCCTTTCAGGACTTTGAATATATCTTGCACTCCCTTCTGGCCTGCAATGTTTCTGTAGAGAAATCAGCTGACAGCCTTATGGGGGTTCCTTTGTAATTAACTCTTAGTTTTTCTCTTGCTGCCTTTAGAATGCTCTCTTTAACTTTTGCCATTTTTATTATAATATGTCTTGGTGTAGGTCTGTTTGGGTTTATCTTATTTGGGACCCTCTGTGTTTCTTGTACCTGGATATCTGTTTCCTTCTTTAGGTTTGGGAAGTTTTCAGCTGTAATTTCTTCAAATACATTGTCAATCCCCTTTTCTCTATCTTCCCCTTCTGGAATCCCTATTATGCATAGATTGGCATGCTTTATATTATCCCATAGGTCTTTTATATTGCTTTCTTTTTTTTTTTTTTTTCATTTGGCTTTCTGTCTGCTCTCCTGATTTGGTGATTTCTTTTATTCTATCTTCCAGGTCACTTATTCTTTCTTCTGTATTATTCATTCTGCTATTCATTGCCTTTAGCTCAGCTTTTGTCTCTGCAAAGAGTTTTCTAATTTTCTTGGTTCCTCTTTATCATTTCTAGTTTCTTTTTATAGTACTCTCCATTTCTGTCCATAGCCTTTCTTAATGCCTTCAGTATTTTCATTATCTCCTTTCTGAAATCAGTGTCTGTTAGACTGAAGAGGTCTGTTTCATTGTTTGTTCTTTCAGGGGAATTCTCTTGGTCTTTTAACTGGGGGTGGTTCATCTGCTTCTTCATTTTACTTATATTTCTCTTTCTCTGTGAGTTTAGGAGAAACAATTATCTACTGTGGTCTTGGAGGACTATTTATATGTGGGGGGCATCCCTGTGTAGCTTGTGTGGGTTTAATATATTTGATGAAGGGACTGTTTTTAGTATGGATGACTGTTGCCTGTTTCTTCAGCATGTGCTGGTCGTTATCCCTTCAATAGAGGGTGTACAGAGGCAGCAGCCAGTTCCTGGTCCTGGGGTTCTCGGCAGTGGTGGCAATTCAGGCGTGCCCCCAGAGCACATGATGGGAGCGGAGGCAGCTCGCAACCACTTCTGGAGTCCAGGCGGGTGGCAGTGGTGGATCGCAACGAATCCTGGCATCCAGGAGGGCGGGGTTGGTTGTTTCTGCGCAGCCAACCCCAGTCCCGTCCCCAGGTCTGATCTCTGAAGCCCGAATTCCAGCCCCCACCTGCACCAGTGGACCCACACCTCAGACTGGGGAGTGCAGGGCAGCAGCACTGACCGTCTGTGCATTGCTCCCTCCACTCTGGCTGTCGCATGCCAGCTGCTGTGTTCTCCTCCAAGGCTCTGAAGCTCCCCTTCTATCTGGGCCAATCTCCCCACTCCTGAGGGGGCTTCCCAGGGTGCAGGAACATTTCTTCTTTCACAGTTCCCTCTCAGGGGCTCAGGTCCCATCCCGATTCCTTTCTCACTTTCTTTTTTTTCTTTTTTCCTACCAGGTTACATGGTGGTTTTCTTGCCCTTTCAGCAGCCTGAGGTCTTATGTCAGCATTCAGTAGATATTCTGTGAGAATCATTCCACATGTAGATGTATTTTTGATGTATTTGTGGGAGAAGGTGAGCTTCATGTCCTACTACTCTGCCATTTTTATTGTGCCTCCCTTCTAGTAGGAGTTTTATAATTTTGTGTTTTACATTTAGGTCTATGATCTATTTTGAGTTAATTTTTGTGAACGGTGTAAGGGCTGTGTCTTGGTTCATTTTTTTGCACGTGGACGTCCAGTGTTCTAGCACCATTTGTTGAAGAGACTGTCTTTGCTCCCTTGTATTGCCTTTGCTCCTTTGCAAATATCAGTTAATTATATTTACATGGGTCTATTTCTGGGCTGTTTATTCTGTTTCATTGATCCGTTTGTTCTCTCACCAATACCACACTGTCTTTATTACTGTGAGTCTTGAAGTCAGGAAGCATCAATCAAAACATCAAAGTTAAGACTTTGTTCTTCTTTGTTCTTCCCCTTCAGTATTATTTGGTTATTCTGAGTCTTTTGCCTCTCCACGTAAACTTCTGAATCAGTTTGTTGATATCCATAAAACAACTTGCTGGGGTTTTTATTGGAATTGCATTGATTCTATAGCTCAAGTTGGGAAGAACTAACATCTTGACAATACTGAGTCTTTCTTTCCATTTATTTAGCTCTTTTATTTTATTCATCAGAGTTTTGTAGTTTTCTCACACAGATCTTGTATATAGATTATACCTAAGTATTCATTTTTGGGGGGTGCTAATGTAAATGGTATTGTTTTTAATTTCAAATTCCACTTGTTCAGTGTTGGTATATAGGAAAGCAATTGACTTTTGTCTATTAACCCAGTATTATGGAACCTTGCTATAATCACTTGTTAGTTTCCAAGAGGTTTTTTGTTGATTCTTTCAGGTTTCTGCATGTGGTCATGTCATTTGCAAAGATAATTTTATGTCTTCCTTACCCATCTGTATACCTTTTATTTTCTTGCCTTATTTCATTAGCAAGTGCTTCCAATATGACAATGAAAAGGATTGGCAAGAGGGTACATCCTTGCCTTGTACCTGATCGTAGCGGGCAAACTTTACATTTCCCACTGTTAAGTATGACATTAGCTGTAGGTGTTTTTTAGATATTCTTTATCAAGTTGAGAATTTTTATCATGAACGAATGTTGGATTTGTTTCAGATATTTTTTCTGCATCTATTGATATGATCATGTGATTTTTCTTTTTTAGTCTGTTGATATGATGGATTTCATTAATTGATTTTCAAATGTTGAACCAGCCTTGTATAACTGTAGTAAATCCCACTTGGTTGTAGTGTATATAATTCTTTTCATACTCTTTTGGATTTGATTGCTAATGTTTTGTTGAGGATTTTTGCATTTGTTTTCATGAGAGATATTGGTCTGTAGTGTTGTTTTAAGGTCTTTGTCTTGTTTTGCTATTAGGGTAATGCTGGCCTCCTGGAATGGGTTAGTAAGTATTCCCTCTGCTTAATCCTCTGAAAGAGATTGTAGAGAATAAGAATAATATCTTTCTTAAATGTTTGGTAGGATTCACCAGTGAACCCATCTGAGCCTGGTTCATGTTGTTTGGGAAAGTTATTAATTATTTATTCAGTATCTTTAATAGATACAGACCTATTAAGATTGTTTAGTTCTTGCATGAATTTTGGCAGATTGTGTCCTTCAAGAAATTGGTCCATTTCCTCTAGGTTATCAAATTTATGGGCATAGAGTTATTAGTGTTCCTTTATTATCCTTTTAATGTCCGTGGAGTCTTTTGTGATGTCCCCTCCTTCATTTCTGATTTTAATCATTTGTGACTCTCTTTTTTTCTTAGTTAGCCTGGCTAATGTCTTATTGTTTTTATTGATGTTTTCAAAACACCAGCTTTTTGTTTTGTTGATTTTCTGTATTGATGTCCTGTTTTCAATTTCATTGATTTCTGCTCTAATTCTTATTTTTTCTTATGCTTACTTTGAATTGAATTTGCTCTTCTTTTATAGTTTCCTAAGGTGGAAACTTAATTATTGATTTTAGATCTTTTCTAATGAATGCATACAATGCTATAAATTTCTCTCTAAGCACTGCTTTCACTGAATCCCATAAATTTTGTTTTTATTTTCGTTTAGTTCAAATATTTTTAAATTTCTTGAGATTTATTCTTTAACTCGTGTGTTATTTAGATGTGTGTTGTTTAATCTCCATGTATTTGGGGATTTTCCAGCCATCACACTGTTACTGATTTCTAATGTAATCTATTGTGGTCCAAGAGCAGACAATGCATAATTTCAATTCTTTTAAATTTACTCAGGTTGTTTGTTTTATTGCCAAGAATGTTGTCCCTCTTGGTGAATGTTCCTAGTGAGCTTGAGAAAAATGTGAATTCTGCTGTTGTTGGATGAAATAGTCTATAGATGTCAGCCATATCCAATTGATTGTATTGTTGAGTTCAACTTTTTGCTTACTGGTTTTCTGCCTGCTGGATCTATTTCTGAAATCTATAGAGGGGTGTTGAATTCTCCAGCTTTGATAGTGGATTCATCCTTTTTTCCTTGCAGTTCTATCAGTTTTTGTGTAGTTTGATCCTCTGTTATTAGTTTAGTACACCTTTCAGTTTTCAAATTGTTCCAAAGTAGGTTAGTACAAGCTCATCCAAGTCACCATCTGTCTTTTGACATGAGACCATTAGACTTTGAGCATTTCTTTGGTTTTGGCTAAAAAGGAATCTGAGGCTTACCTTACACGTCCATGACCAAGACCTATAATAACCCATTTCTCCAAAAAGATCTGGTTCCTTTTCATGAAGGATGGTATTTAGAAATCAAGATCTGGTATTGTGCTCTTTGCTACTTGGAGGTGTTGCTCATACATTTCTGGACTATTTTTTTCATTAATCTATGTATTCATGTACTGGTACCATGCTCTTTGATAATTTAGGTTTATGTCATATTTTAATGTGTTACAGCTATCCCTTATAATTGTTTTACTTTTGCATAATTTTAACATCATAATTTTAATATAGTCAAATATATAGTCAGTATTTGATATATAGTCAGTATTTGTAAAAACAAAAAACAAACTACATTATTTTCCCAAATACTTGATGCCCTTCAAGTGAAAGGATTATATATCACTATCCTGGTGAATTTACTCATTGTTGTGTGATTTATTTCAGTCAGCTAGGAGCAGAAGTGACATTTGTCACTCCGTGCAGAATATTTAAGAGGCAGCATGAAATTAAACTTGTTTTCTTTTCCCTGCCCTTATAATTAAGATGAAGCTTTGGTCAGCCTGGGTCCCTGAGTAAGGAGCACAGCTCTTTTGCAAAACTGGACATATAGTGTGTTGTTTAAAGCCTAGCTTATCCTGACTGAAAAATCTTACTTTTGTTGTTGTTGTGGGTGATTGTTTGCAAAGAAATCCTTTTCTTTTCCAAGGTCTAATAAATCGTTACCACTATATTTTACTAAGGGCTTTAAGTTTTATTTTGGACATTTAAATCCTTCATCTATGTGGAGTTCATTTTTTTTTAAACAGTGTATGGTAGGAATGCAATTTTATTTTTTATCATATGTGGATACAGTTTTTTTAGGTCCATCTATTGAGTAGTCACTCTGCTATAATCTGATCTAGTCTAAGACCTCTGATATACCAAAGTTCCATACAAGTGTGTTCGGTTTCTGCACTTTCTGTTTGACTCTACTGGTGAACACGTCTATCCCCATGCCAGTAATATATTTAATTAATACAGGTTTGTAATGACTAACGAGATGTTAGAGCAAGCTTTTACTTCTCATTTTCAGAAATGTCTTTTTCTATAAATACTATAATCAGGTTATTAAATTCTGTGAAAAATCTCTGAAAGAATTTATTTGAAATTGCTGTTGGGATGTGGTGGGAATTCCCTTGAATCTAGAAATCGAACTAAAGAATTTTTTTTTTTTTAATGAGACTGTCTTCCTAACCATGAATATAGCCTATTTCTCCATTTATTTAGGTCTAATTTAATGTCGCTTAACAATAATTTTATAATTATTTTCTGTAAAAGTTTTGCATTTTTAGTCCTACATATGTGATATTGTATGATATTAGTGTAAGTAGCACATATTTTTTAAAATATATTTTTAAAAATACATTTTTGAGTTCCTTGTCTTTTATATATGCAGTGTGATAGATTTCTGTAAAATTAATCTTATATCAAGCTAACTGCTAAACTCACCTATTATTTCTAAGTCATCTGAAGACTTTTTTTGAATTTTTTCTGTAAAATAATTGTATCACCTCTAAATAATGGCAGTTGTATTTCTTCCTCTCTAAGACTTTTGTCACTACTGTCTCTTGACTGCTGTATTTTGCTGACTACAACTTATGGCACAATATTGAATTGAAGTGGTAATAGTGAGTTTTAAAAGGAATGTTTCTAAAATTGGCCCACTTAAAGTAACTGTTTTCTAGTTTTTTAAAAAGTAGATATTCTTTATCAAGTTAAAGAAATTACTTTCAATTCTTCATTTACTGAGTTTTTATTAAAATTTTATGTTGATTTTCATCAAGTATACTTTTCTGCATCTATTTAAACAGTGATTGTTTTCATTTCCAATCCATCAATAAATTGGTTGTCCAAAATTAAATCACTATATATCCAAGATAAAGCCAGGTTGAACACACAGTATGTATATATTTTTATGAACTGTTGGAATTGATTTGTTAATTAATATAGTTTTTAGGATTTTACAAGAGTGAAAAAAGGCCTAACAAACAACATTGTTTGCTTGTAATAATACCTTTGTTTGTTTGGTTTTGGCCTGAAGATTATCCTGGTTTTGTAAAATTAGGTAAGGACTGATAACCCTTTTACTCTCAGAAGATTTTGCTTGAGAGTAACATGAATTTATTTTGTTCTGTTTTGCTCTATTCCTTTTTTAAAATTTTTTATTTTATATTGGAGTATAGTTGATGATTAACAATGATGTGTTAGTTACAGGTGTACAGCAAAGTGATTCAGTTATACCCATACAAGTATCCATTCTTTTTCAAATTCTTTTCCCATTTAGGTTATTACCTAATACTGAGCCAAATGCCCTGTGCTATACAGTAGGTCCTTGTGGGTTACCTATCAATCAAGATTGACATAAATTTGAATGTTTGGTAAAATTTTTCCTGAAATACTTTTAATTATTATAGAAGTAATAATTTGTACAGATTTTTCCAGTTTGTCCACATTTTCATAATTGTTGACATATTGCAGTGGGAAGAATTCTCTTCAAATTCTCTTCAATTTCTACACTATCTATAATTGTCTTCTTTTTAATCATAATACTTTTGTGTGTGTCCTCTCTTAATCAGTCTTAGAAGTTTTTATTTTTTCTAAAGAACTTCAGGTTTTTAAAAACTAATTAAAAACTAATTTCTTTTTTTCATTTAATTATTCTCTTATTATAAATAACTGCTTCCTTCTGTTTTTGACGATATTCTCTTGTTCATCGTCTACCTTTTATTTATTTTAAAATGTTTAATACAAGTTTTAAAGGTTACACTCCATTTACAGTTATTACTAAATATTGGCCATATTCCCCGTATTGTATTGGGTTGGCCAAAAAGTTCGTTTGGGTTTTTCCATAACCTCTCACGGAAAAACCCAAACCAAATTTTTTGGCCAACCCAATAGTTTGTACCTCTCACACACACCCCCAACCCCTATATTGCCCCACTGGTAACCACTAGTTTGTTCTCTATGTCTGTGAGTCGGCTTCTTTTTTGTTACATTCACTAGTTTGTTGTCTTTTTTAGATTCCACATATAAGTGATATCATACAGTATGTGTCTTTCTCTGTCTGACTTACTTCACTTAGCATAATACCATTTTCTACCTCCTTAATTTTGGAACTTACCTCATTCGTTTTGAGCCTGTGTTCTCTTATGAGTTTCGAAGTTTTTCAATTTCCCTCAATACAGCACTTTTCACTGCCTTATTTAAAATTTCCATTATAATTTTATGATTTAGCATTATGCTAAATTTCCAATGTTGTGGGCTTTTATGTCATTTTGTTATTAACTTTAATTATAGAGAGCAAAATGCACAGAAAATATGATGCCTAATCTTTAAAATTTGCTTAGCTTTTCTTTTCACATAATAAATCACCAGTTTAGTATATATTGCATGGGTTCTAAAAAAGGATGTGCTTTCTCTTATTGTTGGATGGAGAATTCTGTGTCTGTTCAATAGATCCAGCTTGTTGTTAGCACTTTTCCAGATATAGTATTGCTTTTTTGTCCACCTGCCATTTAAAAAAAGTCATATCAAAATCTATAATCCCATTTACAATAGCATCAAAAAGAATAAGACATTGAGGAATAAGTTTAACTAAGGCGGTCAAAGATCTGTACACTGAAAACTAAACTAAAATGTTGAGGAAAGAAATTGAAGACACATATAAATAGAAAGGTATCTTGTGTTCATGGATTGAAAGAACTAATATTGTTAAAACATTCATGCTGCCCAAATCAATCTACAGATTTAATGTAATCACTATCAAAACCCCAGTGGAATTCTTCACAGAAATAGAAAAAAACATCCTAAAATCTATGTTGAATCACAAAAGACTACTAATAGCCAAATAAATCTTGAAAAACACAGTGGGAGGCATCACACTACCTAATTTAATACTATACTACAAAGCTATAGTAATCAAAACAAACAAACAGTGTGGTACCTGCATAAAAACAGTCACAGACACCAGTGGAACAAAATCCGGAGAATTTGACAAGGAAGCCAACAATACTCAATGGGGAAAAGATAGCATCTTCAATAAATGGTGTGGGGAAAACTGGATGTCCACATGCAAAACAGTGAAATTAGAGCTCTGTTTTACACCACGCACAAAAAATAACTCAAAGTGGATTAAAGGCTTTGTGGTTTTAGGTCTTCTAAATGGAAGACCTAAAACCACAAGACTCCTGGAAGAAAACATAGGAAAAAAGCTCCTTGATGGGTCATGATGTTTTTGGAAATTGCATCTAAAGTACAAGCAGCAAAATCAAAACTAAGTTGGGACTACATCAAACTAAGAGGCTACACAACAAGACAAACCATCAAGAAAGTGAAAAGGCAACGTATGGAATGGGAAAAAAAAATTTGCAAATGATGTACTTGATAAGGGGTGAACATCCAAACTACATTAAGAACTCATACAACTCAATAGCAAAAAACCCAATAATCCAATTAAAAAATGGGCAGAGGACCTGAATAGACACTTTTCCAAAGAAAATATACAAATGGCCAAAAGATACATGAAAAGATGCTTGAGATCACTACTCACTAAAGAAATGCAAATTAAAACTACAACGAGGTGTCACCAACTACCTGTTTGAATGGCCGTTATTAAAAAGGCAAGAGATAAATGCTGGCAGGGTTGTGGAGAAAAAGGAACCCTCGTGCACTGTTGGTGGAATTATAAATTGGTACTGTCACTGTGGAAAACAATATGGTGGTTCCTCAAAAAATTAAAAAGAACTACCACATGATCCAGCAATTCCATTTCTGGGAATACATTCAAAGGAAACAAAAACACTACCTTGAAAAGATATCTGTATCCCCGTGCTCATAGCAGCATTATTTACAGTACCCAAGACATGGAAACAACCTAAGTGTCCAATGACAGATGAATGGATAAAGGAGTTGTGGTATATATATATATATATATATATATATATATATATATACAATGGAATATTAGCCATAAAAAAAGAATGAAATAATGCCATTTGCAGGAACATGGATGGACCTAGAGATTATCATACTAAGCGAAGTAAGTCAGAAAGCGAAAGACATATGATATCGCTTATATATAGAATCTAAAAAAATGATATAAATGAACTTATTTACAAAACAGAAGCAGACTCACAGACTTTGAAAACAAACTTATGGTTACTTAAAGGGGAAAGGTGGGGGAAGGGATAAATTAGGAGTTTGGGATTAACAGACACACTACTATATATAAAAATATATATTATACACACACAATGGAATATTATTCAGCCATAAAAAAGTGAGGCAATCCTACCATTTGCGACAACATGGATAGACCTTGAAGGCATTATGCTAAGTGAAATAAATCAGAGAAAGGCAAATACTGTATGATCTCACTTATTTGTGGAATGTAAAATGAACAAGAACACCCCACCAAACTCAGAGAAAAAGAACTATGGTTACCAGAGGCTTGGGGTAGGGGTAGGGGGAATTAGGGGAAGGCAGTCAAAAGGTACAAACTTCCAGTTATAAATACTAGGGATGTAATTTACAGCATGATGACTATAGTTAACACTGCTGTATGATATTTAAAGTTCTTAAAGAGAGTAGATACTAAGAGTTCTTATCACAAGAATTTTTTCTTTTTTTGTATCTATATGAGATGATGGATGTTAACGAAACCTACTGTGGTAATCATTTCACAATATATGTAAATCAAACCATCACGCTGTACACTTTAAAATTAAACATATATAGATACCGATTATTTCTGTATAAAACTGGAAAAAAGTTTTAATTAAAAAACGAAACATGATTTTGCCTTCTTTATAAGGTTCTTTGGTCTCTTCAAAAGTGATTTTTTAAAAGTTTCTTTGAGAAAATATTAAAATTCCTTCACATTCAAATTTTACTTAAAAACAATCTAAAATACACCTGTAAAAAGAAGTACATTTTGAGGGTTCCTGTTCAAGATGATAACATAGGAAGATCCTGAACTCACATTCTCCATGGACACACCAAATCTATAGCTATATAGGGAAAAATTTCCTCTGGGAAAAAACTAAACCTGGCAGAGCCACCCCTTCACTTTGAGCAAGGGAGAGGGAAATCACACTGAAGTGGGTAGAAAATGCTGAGCCCCGCAGTCTTGCCATAAACCTCATCCCTGGTACAGCAACCCACAATTGGGAGGGAACTCAAAACCCAGAGCCTCTCCCTGAAGAGCTCTGGCTTTGTACCCCACATTAGGTATTCCAACTTTTAACATCAGCACATGAGAGTTGAGCCCCCAATACATCTGGCTTTGAAGACCAACGGGACTCACACCCAGTAAGCCCACCAGGCTGTGGCAAAGTGAGGAGAAACTCTTAAAATGCCTGAATTCACACTCTCCCACCCCAGGGCACCGCACAGAAGCAGTTCTTTGAAATGCACCCAGATTTTATGTGAAAAAAGGTCCTTTGCTAATTTTAAAGCATTGGTCTGAGAGGCAAAGCCTCCTGGGATACTCTGGGGGTGGGTGCTGGTGGGGACCATCTTCCTGCTCTCTGCCTTGCTAAAGCTGCAGGCACCATCTTTTATTTCCTTTTCTTTTCTCTTTTCCTTTTTTCAACCAGTGCCATCTTTACAATTCCCCTGTACTTTGCTGCAGCCAGTGAGTGCCATCTTCATGCTGTCCCTCTGCCAGTATCTCTTGGAGAGGAGCTTCAACACACGTCTGGTGGCCTGGTTTTTACATCTGGTTACCTTGGTTTAGCAGATGCCACCCAGGGCCCACCCCCTTGATCACCTAGCTCTGCTGCCTGGGGGCTTGCATTCCTGGGTACCATGGTACTGTCCTTAGGGGCAGGCTTCTGTTTTGGCACATCAGTAGGGGCCTGTGGAGCTCCTCTTAGGGAACAGAGGCCAGTGGACCAACCATGGGTTAAAGAGGAAATCCAAAGGGAAATTTGAAAAATACCTTGAGACAAATGAAAATGGAAATACAACATAATAAAATTTGGGGGGTGCAGCAAAAGCAGTTATTAGAGGGGAGTTCATAGTGATACATGCCTACCTCATGAAACAAGAAAAGCCTCAACTTTACACCTCACAGAACTAGAAAAAGAAGAACAAATGAATGTCCAAGTTAGTAAAAGGAAGAAAATAATAAAGGTTAGAGAAGAAATAAATGACAAAGTCACTAAAAAGACAATTGAGAAGACTGATGAAACTAAAAGCTGTTCTTTGCAAAGATAAAACTGAGACGTCTTCAGCTAGACTCACCAAAAAAAAAAAAAACTCAAATAAAATCAGAAATTAAAGAGAAGTTACAACTGATAGCACAGAAATACAAAGGATCCAGAGAAACTACTATGAATAAATATCACCAAATTGGAAAACCTAGAAGGAATGGATAAATATTTTTGGCAATATACAACCGACCAGGACTGAATTATGAAGAAATAGAAAATCTGAACAGCCCAATTACTAGTTACTAGTAAGGATATTGAGTTAGTAATCAAAAACTTCCCAAAACAAAAGTCCAGGACTGACAGCTTCACTGGTGAATTCTACCAAACACTCAAAAAAAGAATTAACACGAATCCTTCTCAAATTCTAATAAAAAGAGGAAGAGGAGGGAACATTTCCAAACTCATTGTAGGAGGCCAGCACTGCCGTGATACTAAAACCAGACAAGGATGCCACAAGGAAAGAAAATTACAGGCCAATACCCCGATGAAGAAAGATGCAGAAATCCTGAACAAAATATTAGCAAACCAAATTCAACAATACATTAAAAGGACTGTACACCGTGATGCAGTGGGATTTATCCCAGGGATGGAAGGATGGTTCAACATTCACGAATCAATCAGTGTGGTACCCCACAAAGCAGGTATAGAGGGAACATACCTCAACATAATGAAAGCCATCATTACAAACCCACAGCTAATATCATACTCAACCGTGAAAAGCTGAAAGCCTTGCCTTTAAGAGCAGGAAGAAGATAAGGATGCCTACTCTTGCAAGTTTTATTCAACACAGTGCTGCAAGTCTTAGCCAGAACAGTTAGACAAGGGAAAAATAAAAGGCATCCAAATTGGAAAGGAAGAAGTAGAACTGTCACTATTTGCAGATGACATGATATTATATATAGAAAACCCTAAAGACTCCACCAAAAAAAAAATCCTGTTAGAATAAATGAATTCAGTAAAGTTGCGAGACACAAAATCAACATGCAGAAATCTATTGCATTTCTATACACTAAAAACAAACTATCAGAAATTGATATTAACAATGCCGTTTACAATTGCATAAAAAACCTTAAAATACCTAGGAATAAATTAAACCAAGGATGTGAAAGACCTGTACACTGAAAACTGTGAGACACTGATGAAACAAATCCAAGAAGACACAAATAAGTGAAAAGCTCTTCCATGCTCACAGACTGGAAGAATTGATGTTGTTAAAATGTCCACACTACTCAAAGCAATCTACAGATCAACACAATGCCTATCAAAATTCCAATGGCATTTTTCGCAGAAATAGAATAATCCTAAAATTTGTATGGAACCACAGAAGGCCCTGAACAGCCAAAGCAATCTTAAGAACGAAGAACAAAGCTGGAGACATCATGCTCCCTGGTTTCAAACGATATTACAAACTATAGTAATCAAATTAGTATCGTATTTGAATAAAAACATATACATAGGTCAGTGGAACAGAATAGAGAGCCCAGAATTAAAGCCACACATATATGGTCAATTAATTTATGACAAAGGAACCAAGAATATACAGTGGGGAAAAGACAGGCTCCTCAATAGATGGTGTTAGGAAAACTGGACAGCCACATGCAAAGGAATGAAACTAGACCACTATCTTATACCATACACACAAAAAAAAACTCAAAATGGATTAACGACTTGAATGTAAGACCTGAAAACATAAAATGCCTAGAAGAAAACATAAGTAGTAAGTTTCATGGCATCTGTCTTGGTGATGATTTTTTGGAATTGATACTAAAAGCATAGGCAAGAAAAGCAAAAATAAACAAGTGGGACTAAATCAAAATAAAAAGCTTTTGCTCAGCAAAGGAAACCATCAACAAAATGAAAAGGAAACCTACCAAATGGGAGAAGATATTTGCAAATCATATATTTGATAAGGGTTAATATCCAAAATACATAAAGAATTCATACAACTCAACAGATAAAAAATAATCCAAGTGAAAAATGGGTGAACAATCTGGATAGACTTTTTTCCAAAGAAGAGATACAGGTGGCCAAGAGGTACATGAGAAGATGCTCAACCTCACTAGTCAGGTAAGTGGAAATCAAAACCACAGTGGAGGGCTTCCCTGGTGGCGCAGTGGTTGAGAATCCACCTGCCGATGCAGGGGATGCGGGTTCGCGCCCCGGTCCGGGAAGATCCCACATGCCGCGGAGCAGCTGGGCCCGTGAGCCATGGCCGCTGAGCCTGCATGTCCGGAGCCTGTGCTCCGCAACGGGAGAGGCCACAACAGTGAGAGGCCCGCGTACCACAAAAAAAAAAAAAAAACCCACAATGGAATATCACCTTACACCTCCTAGAATGGCTAGTATCAAAAAGACAAATTGCATACATAAGTGAGGATGTGGAGAAAAGGGAACCATTGTACACTATTGGTGGTACTGTAAGTTGGTATAGCCATTGTGAAAACAGTATGGGGGTTTCTCAAAGAATTAAAAATAGAACTACCGTAGGATCCAGCAATTCCACTCTGGATATATACCCAAAGGAAATAAAGTAACTATCTGGAAGGAATACCAGCACTTCATGTTCACTGCAGCATTATTTACAATAGCCAAGATATGGAGACGGCTTAGATGTCCACTGATGGATGAATCGATGAACAAACTAGTTTATATATACTGTGGAATATTATTCAGCCACCCAAAAGGGAAGTCTTGCCATTTGCAACAACATGGATAGACCTCAAAGGCATTATGCTAAAGTGAAGTAAGTCAGACAGAGAAAGACAAATACCATATGATATCTTTTATATGTGTAATCAAGAAAAAAAAAATAAACCACTCATAGATACAGAGGACAGGTTGGTGGTTCCCAGAGGTAGGATTTTGAGGTAAGGTGGGCAACATGGGTGAAGGGAGTCAAAAGGTATAAACTTCCACTCATAAAATAAAGAATTCATGGGGATGTAATGCACCACCTGGCCACTGTAGTTAAGGTACTATATTGCATATTTGAAAGTTGCTAAGTGAGTAAATCTATAATGTTCTCATCACAAGAAAAACGTGTAACTATGTATGGTGATAGATGTTAACTAGACTTAATGTGATGATCATTTACACAAAATATACAAATATTGAATCATTATGTTATACATTATATTAGTTTTTGTTGTATATCAATTATGCCTCAATAAAAAATAGAGTTATGTTTCTAAGATAATTTCATAGAATTAAGCTCTATCTTAAAGAATGAAACTGGAACACTCCCTATACCATACACAAAAATAACCTCAAAATGGATTAAAGACACGAATGTAAGGGCGGATACTATAAAACTCTTAGAGCAAAACATAGGCAGAACACTCTCTGACATAAATCGCAGCAATGTTTTTTTTATCCACCTTCTAGGGTAATGAAGATAAAAACAAAAATAAACAAATGGGACCTAATTAAACTTAAAAGCTTTTGCACAGCAAAGCAAAGTATAAACAAAAGGAAAAGACAACCCACAGAATGGGAGAAAATATTTGCAAACGAAGCAACCGACAAGGGATTAATCTCCGAAATATACAAACAGCTCATGCAGCTCAATATCAAAAAAAAAATCAAAAAATGGGTGGAAGATCTAAATAGACATCTCTCCAAAAAAGACATACAGATGGCCAAAAAACATGAAAAGATGCTCAACATGACTAGTTATTTGAGAAATGCAAATCAAAACTACAGTGAGGTGAGGTATCACCTCACACCGGTCAGAATGGCCATCATCAAAAAATCTACAAACAGTAAATGCTGGAGAGGGTGCGGAGAAAAAGGAACCCTTTTACACTGTTGGTGGGAATGTAAATTGATACAGCCACTATGGAGAACAGTATGGAGGTTCCTTAAAAAACTAAAACTAGAACTACCTTATGATCCAGCAATCCCACTCATGGGCATATATCCAGAGAAAACCATAATTTGAAAGATGCACGCACCCCAGTGTTCACTGCAGCACTATTTACAATAGCCAAGACGTGGAAGCAACCTAAATGTCCATCAACAGAGGAATGGATAAAGAAGATGTGGCACATATATACAATGGAATATTATTCAGCCATAAAAAAGAACAGCAACATGGATGGACCTAGAGATTATCATACTAAGAGAAGTTAAGTCAGACAAAGACAATTATTATATGATATCACTTATGTATGGAATCTAAAAAATAATGCATATGAATCAACATACAAAACAGAAACAGACTCACACACATAGAAAAAAAACTTATGGTTACCAAAGGGGAAAGGATGGGGGTGGAGGATAAATTAGAAGTAGGGGGTTAACAGATACACACTACTATATATAAAACAGATAAACAACAAGGATTTACTGTGTAATATTTTTAATCTCTTTTAATAACCTATAATGGAAAATAATCTGAAAAAATGTATATAATTGATGTGTTTGTTGGCAATCTGTATATCTTCTTTGGAGAAATGTCTATTTAGGTCTTCTGCCCATTTTTGGATTGGGTTGTTGGTGTTTTCGTTATTGAGCTCCATGAGCTCAACATCATTAATCATTAGAGAAATGCAAATCAAAACTACAATGAGATATCATCTCACACTGGTCAGAATGGCCATCATCAAAAAATCTACAAACAGTAAATGCTGGAGAGGGTGTGGAGAAAAGGGAACCCTCTT
>NC_041234.1:11951919-11974641 GCF_002837175.3 Physeter macrocephalus
AAGCAGCCGCATAGCACAGGGAGATCAGCTCGGTGCTTTGTGACCACCTAGAGGGGTAGGATAGGGAGGGTGGGAGGGAGGGAGATGCAAGAGGAAAGAGATATGGGAACATATGTATATATATAACTGATTCACTTGGTTATAAAGCAGAAACTAACACACCATTGTAAAGCAATTATACTCCAATAAAGATGTTAAAAAATATATATATATATAATTGAAAATAATCTAAAAAAAAATATATATATATATATATATAACTGAATCACTTTGCTGTACACCTAAAACTTACACAATATTATAAATCAACTATATTTCAATTAAACAAAAGCTGGACACGAAATGTGTCCATTAATAACAATTATGTAAAAGTACCGTACATATTAGTGAAAAAATAACAACAAGTTTTGGCGAGGATATGGAGAAAAGGGAACCCTTGTGCACTGTTGGTGGGAATGTAAATTGATACAGCCACTATGGAGACCTGTATGGAGGTTCCTTAAAAAACTAAAACTAGAACTACCTTATGATCCAGCAATCCCACTCATGGGCATATATCCAGAGAAAACCATAATTTGAAAGATACACACACCCCAATGTTCACTGCAGCACTGTTTACAATAGACAGGACATGGAAGCAACCTAAATATCCATCGACAGAGGAATAAAGAGATGGGGTACATATATACAATGGAATATTACTCAGTCATAAAAAAGAATGAAGTAATGCTATTTGCAACAACATGGATGGACCGTGAGATTATCATACTAAGTGAAGTAAGTCAGAGCAAGACAAGTTTCATATGATATTGCTTATATGTTGAATCTAAAAAAATGGTACAAATGAACTTATTTACAAAACAGAAATAGAGTTACAGATGTAGAAAACAAACTTATGGTTACCAAAGGTGAAAGGAGGGAGGGGAGGGATAAATTAGGAGATTGGTATTAACATGTACACACTACTATATATAAAATATGTAACTAATAAGGACCTACTGTATAATACAGGGAACTCAATATTCTGTAATAACCTATATGGGAAAAGAATCTAAAATATGAATGAATATATGTATATGTATAACTGATTCACCTTGCTGTACACCTGAAATTAACACAACATTGTAAATCAATTATACTCCCAATTTTAAAAAAAATTTTTAATAAAAGCTCTATCTTAAAATGCCAGTGTGTTTGATAATGATTCTACAAACCTATCTATCATCTGCCTCCATTCATTGCACCTTTATACCTTTCCATAAGAACGAATGAAAGCAGATAGTGATGGGAGTATCTGAGCTCAAAATCTCAGAAGTAAAGGAGCAAAAAAAAGATAGAAATAATCTCGAAAAACTAATTTATTTTATAAATCAACTATAAACTGAAAGAGCTCCTATCCTTTAACTTCTAAAAGAAATACTTAGAAATACTTAATAAATGTTTATTCAACTATTAAATAATCAGTGTGATTACATAGATTTGGGGTTATAAAATCTGTTAGTGATAGGAAAATTCAGTTTATTATTGGTATTAAATCCCTGGAATGTTTTACAGTTAACTATCTGAAAAACACTGAGACCATCAAAAAGGGAACAATGAAAAGGAGCAAAGTTTCTAAAAGCTCCTCGTCTTTATCAATATAAATATGCTGAAGGGATGATTGTCATTTCTACAGAGTTTATTGAAAATGTTCATATGATTGCCAGGTCCTAAATTGTGATATTTACTATTATTCTGGTTTTCTAAATAAAGGGCAGTACAGTCCATGAAAGCTGAATATGAGGTATGGACAAACCAAGATCATTTATTCTACACAGTAATTATCCCTAAAGCAAGAGCTCTGCTAGGGTATTCCCTTTGCAACAGAGGGGTCATTTTATCTTAAGGTCATGCCTACCTAAATTTCCCCATTCCCTGACGTTAACATCAATAACCCATGCTGGGACTAATACAGCGTACCTTCCTAAAATAACCTTCTATTACAAGGTTGGATAGTTCTCAAAACCGCCTTCAGTATCAATCTTATGTAATGATGAAAACACAAGGTTAGAAAGTTTAGGTTTAATATGAATCTCTGAGATTCTTCTTCATAATACTATGGGATGATAATGACTCAAGGTAATGGGAGAATCTACAGCTTCCTCTTGATTTCTTCAAATTACAGATAAAATATAAAACTCACAAATTAGGCAGAGTCTTCATAGACAACATACAACTCAGCTTAATTACTGTGCTGGGAGTATAAGTAAGCTCACCTTAGATACTGTATTTCTTCAGAATTTTAGTCGACAGTGGTGTACTTTATCCAGTCTGGAAAATTATTTATTTCGGGAAAGATATGCTATGCGTTATTCCTCATATATAAAAGTAAACGTTACATAAACCACGCTAGGATAACAATATAATACAGTGCAAAAAGAATCACATTTGAGGTAAACACATTTGGGTTCAAATCCTGTGAAGACTTTAGAAAGGTAATTTTCCAAGTAATTATAACCCATTTATAAAGGGTTAAATAGTATGTCTCTCACAGGATTGATGCGAGGATTCTAAGGTTACTTAACATAAATCACCAAGCAGGTAATTGGTGCTCAAATATCTTGTTCTCTTTCAATCTCATCAGTAACACTCTGTGGATTGTTTGAAAGGGTAACTGTGTGTATGACTGTGTAAAAGCTGGACCAGTTTAGAATTTAAGACTATTTTTCAAAATGCAGAGGCAGTCTAAAAACTTTGAAGTGAAATGTGATTAGGATTCTTTCATATAATGTCAGTTAAAGTGAAAGAGAGAGAATGAGAGAGAAAATAATCTTCCAATAATGTGTATAGAGAAAAATATATACTATGATCTAATTATTAAAAAATTATGATCACAAAAGTAGAATACATTTTATAAAATGTCCTATTTTATATATCACTATATACATTATATGAAATATTCCATATAATTATTATAGATGAATTTTATATACTAAATATACAGTATTACATATTATATAATATTCATTAATATATATTATTCACTGTATGGTATATAATTGTTTATTACTATATATCATAATTTGTATTTTTAATATCACTTATAAGTTAACATATTAGTTCATATGTTGTGCTTTATAACATTTATGTTATTGCATGTTACATATTATATGCTATATATGTTTGTGGGGATGGATAGATAGATATTTTGGTGTGTGTAAAATAACCACTTATTACTGCTCTTGTTTTCCCCAATTAATGGAGCATCCTTTAATCCTCGTACACTGTTGGTGGGAATTTAAATTGGTACAGCCACTACAGAGAACAGTATGGAGGCTCCTTAAAAAACTAAAAGTAGAGCTACCATATGATCCAGCTATCCCACTCCTGGGCATATATCCGGAGAAAACCATAATTCATTTTGAAAAAACACATGCACCCCAGTGTTCATTGCAGCACGATTCACAATAGCCAAGACATGGAAGCAACCTAAATGTCCATTGGCAGATGAATGGATAAAGAAGATGTGGTACTTAAATACAATGGAATATTACTCAGCCATAAGAAAGAATGAAATAATGCCATTTGCAGCAACATGGATGGACCTAGAGAATATGATACTAAGTGAAGTAAGTCAGAGAAAGACACTTAGGATATCACTTATATGTGGAATCTTAAAAAAATGATACAAATGAAATTATTTACAAAACAGAAACAGACTCATAGAAAATAAACTTATGGTTACCAAAGGGAAAAGGGTGGAGAAAGATAAATTAGGAGTATGGGATTAACAGATACACACCACTATATATAAAATAAACAACAAGGATTTACTGTATAGCACAGGGAACTATATTCAATATCTTGTACTAACCTATAATGGAAAAGAATATATACATATATGTATAATGGAATTACTTTGCTGTACATCAGAAACTAATACATTGTAAATCAACTATACTTCAATTAAAAAGCATCCTTTATAGAATAAGAAAGTATATTAATACATTTCCAAAGATTTTTTTTTATACCAGTAGCTGCCATGTGTTAGGAAAAATAGGTTGAACATTTCCTAGAATCTCTCATTTATTTTTTTTCTCTAATTCCAAATTTTATACTTGATTTTAAACAAGAGTGGTGGAGTGGAATCCAATCTGTGTATTGATCACAAATATTCTCCCCAGTTGATTTGAAGATTTCTCATATTTGTATATCATAAATGATAACTCTGTAAGCATCCTGTCTACTTGACTTATTTTAATACTACCAAGTACAATTACAGAACATCTAGGTAAATTTAGTATTATGAACACAGACTTTGTGTTCCTAAAACATTATGTAGTGATAAAGCACTCGTATGTCTGCCTTATTCTTAATTTTTTGAGCCATTAAAATCACTTTTTGATATTATAATGTACACTTTTACTACAGTTTACAAATTCAATTTAAAAACTTTCTCTTGTTGCTTCAGGATTGTACTTGCCAGCTCTCAAAATGTCTCTGACCCTAGAAAGGGTCAAATGTTAGCTTTCTGTACACAAAGAAGACACTAATATGTATCTGAAAATAATTTAATCAAGAAAAATGAAAAGCCAAAATAGTTCTTCCAAAGTACTGTAATTACCAGCTCACAAAGTTTCTCCCCTGCATCTCTGCAAACTCACAGTTCATAGGAGGGAGCGGAGTGAGGTGGGAGAAGCACAGGCTGAGGAGTCTAATGGGCAAGCATTAGAATCTCATTCTGGCACTTAGGAGCTGTGTGACCTTGAGCAAGTTACATCACCTCCCTATGCCTCAGTGTGTATTTGTTTATTTCTTTGTTCATTTGCATTTCTGCAAAATTGAGATAATAATGATCACCTGAAATATTTTATGGAGGTATAATACCTGTAAAATATATAGCATAGAACCAGGCCTAAAATCTGCAATGCATAAATTACTGTTTATACCCATCTTGGTTTGCAATAGCCTTCCAACTGGTTTCCCTGCTACTAGTCCTCCTCAGTAATCCATCCTTTGCTGAAACTCCTTACTCTGTAATGGATTCTTAATAAACTTGTATCAACCAGTCACAATCTTTCTATCTTTATCTTTAAACATTCTTCCCCCCATAATAAAATGTATGTTGAAATAAATGGGCTTACTCACTTTTCTTTCATTCAAGTAAGCAATCACCCATGAAATTCAGATATAAATATTTAGAAATTTCCCAAAAGGAATTTATGAAAATGAACTCTGTGTACTAGCACTATGCTAGATACTGAGAAATGATAAAAATACGTCAGAAACAAATGCTATTTTCAGGGACAAGGAGCTTTCTGTCTTTGGAGAATAGCTTTGTTTACTTAATTTTGTTTTTTTTTTTTTTTTTGTGGTACGCGGGCCTCTCACTGTTGTGGCCTCTCCCGTTGCGGAGCACAGGCTCCAGACGCGCAGGCTCAGCGACCATGGCTCACGGGCCCAGCTGCTCCGCGGCATGTGGGATCCTCCCGGACCGGGGCACGAAACTGCATCCCCTGCATCGGCAGGCGGACTCTCAACCACTGCGCCACCAGGGAAGCCCCTTAATTTTGTTTTTAACTTGTATTGTTTAGGACTGAAAATCAAATATAGTTGAATATTTTCCAAATGTTGGTAATATGATAACTGTCCAAGTCCCAGTTTTATTCATCTTACTAATATTAAAAGCAAGGAAGTCTGAAGTGTTAAACTTGATTGTCCCTTTACTCTTTAAGCCAAAAAGCACACAGAGTTTAACTTATTTCACAGTGACAAGCCTTGCAAAGCAGTAGCAATGATGAGCTTTCAGTGCATGGTAATGTAAACAGCATATGCATGAAAATATATGGGTTCATAAATACACTGTTAAGTGAAACTAAGCTCTCTCTTCATTAAACCGTTTATGTAGTCCAAAAAACAGAAATAAAAACATAAAAATTACAAGTTCACAGAGTTAATATTCTCAACTCTTGAGATACACATATAGTGTGGAACACTACAAAGGGAGATATTGTTTGTAAGCATGTACTGGTTTTAAGTGTGTTTCCAAAAATTCCCACATATGTGACATTTGTGTGCCATCTGTGGCAGAGAGAAAGAAGGCAGAGCACAGTGCAGAGGAAACTTATATGTGTGTATTTTACACATTGACAATAAATAAATTAAAAGGCCAGACTCATTCATTACGATATAGATAACTTACACAGAGAGGTTGGAAATTGGATTCCTAAGTCTTGCCAAAAATATTGTAAAATGTATCCAGATTCCTCCAAATTAGCAAGACGATTTGTTGGAGATACTATATTGCCTTTCCATATGCTCAGGCTGCCCTCTTAGCAGCTCAAGAGAAAAGGGAGGAGGCATAGAAATTGGGTTAAAAATGGCTATTCAACTGGGCTCTGCTTTCTGCCCATTTCCTTGTCTTCTCTCTGAAATCAGTTGAAAGACTAATATACCTTCTCTGCTAATGGAATTCTTTCCTAATTCTTTATTTTCTCCTGGACCATATAAAATCATTTTATAGTGCCTTGGACATTCCCAAGTGTAGCTTTAGTTTTTATCACCTGTGGTCTCTAAAACTCCATTACGTACCAGACAGGTAGCCTAAAGTGTACAAGAGAATCAGGCCTCTGCCCCAAGGAATTTTGCAATCTATAAGGACTGCTAAGGCAAACATTTCAACAAAGGGATTAAAAGTCAGAAGGGCTATAAGAGCTCATCTAGTCTAACCACCCAACAAAACTAGCATCTGTATTTACACATTCCAGGAAGGTGAGAAACCCACCAGTGATTGTACTTTTCCAGAGAGGACAAGTTCAGTTCCTCATTTCACTTTGGCATACCTTCAGTTACTAGACAATCCTAGCTTACGCGGACCAGAAATTAGCTTTCCTCTAACTTCTACCCTTTGGTACCCTCTTGTGTGTCAAAGGATCATTTCCTTTCTCTCTATACTAATACATTCTGAAGTAAAATATATTTATACAAACAGAATCATGTGCATTAACATCTCAAATGTTTAGTGTCATGGAGTAATTTAGAATCAAAATTATGTATATTAATTTTTAAGGAAATATTTTTATATTAAATAGAAATTCAGCATCTTAAATAGAGTATTCTGAACATAGTTTATATTTTGCTCAATGGGTGTAGGGTATCACCATTATTAAAAGAAATTTTTGTATTGTGTTCTTATGTGTTGATGCCTTCAGGGTTTGTGGGAGTTGGTAGAAAAAACTGTCCCTATACTGCATGTTCTCAGGATGTTTACCTTTAGGGCTTTGTATATTTTTTCCATAGATTTTTCCCTTTTGTTTCTTAGTATCATATTGTATGATCTTGATCCTGCCACTGTGCCTGCCTCTAGCTGAAACCCTGTGCTTCTAATCTTATGTGACTTTAGAAATTAGATAACCAAACTCATTACAAAGATATCTAAAAGTGCCTTTGAGGGAGAATTCTCATAAATACATAAACTCATACTATGGTGGACAGACTCTGAAGGGGCCCTCATGATCCCTGCACCTTGGTATCTAAGCCTTTGTGTATTCCCTTCCTCTTGACTGTGAGCAGAACCTGGGACTTCTAAACAATAGATTATGGCAAAGGTGACAGGAAGCCACTCCCTTGATTAGGTTACATCAGTGTGCTGTGAAGGGATTTTATAGATGTAATTAAAGATGGTCAATCAGTTGATTCTGAGCTATCAAAAGGGAGATGATCCTGGATGAGCCTGACTTAATCAGGTGAAATCCCTTATGAGAGGGACTTGGCCCTCCCTGAAGTTAGAGGCTCTCTCTCCAATGCTGGCTTTGAAGAAGCAAGCTGCCACGTTGTGAGAGGGGCTATGGGGAGGCCCATGTGGCAAGGAACTGCGGGTGGCCTCTAGGGCGTAGGGTAGCTCAGAGCCAGCAAAAACGCCAGGGCTGTCAGTCTTACAGCTCGGAGAAAATGAATTTCTCCAACAACCCAAAGGAGGTTGGAAGCAGATCTTTCTTCAGTCATACTTGTGATGAAACCAAAACCCTAGTCAGCACCTTGACTGCAGCCTTGTGAGACCCTGAGCAGAGGACACAGCTAAGCCATGCCCAGATTCCTGCCCCACTGAAACTCTGAAATAACAAATGGGTATTAGTTTAAGTTGCTAAGGCTATGGTAATGCATTCAGCAACAGATAAGTAATATTCTGTAACAGCCTAATTGGGAAAAGAATATGAAAAAGAATAGGTATATGTATGGCTGAGTCACTTTGTTGTACACCTGAAGCTAACACAACATTGTTAACCAATTATAGTCCAATATAAAATGTTAAAGAAAAGATTCAAGGGGGAAAGTAAAAACTACAGATAAGTAATACGTATAATACATATATGCTACATGCCATTTTGTGTGTACAGAGAAACTTTTGGTCAATTTCTTATCCTTTCCTGGGTTCAAGTTGGTTAAACTTATCTTCACTAATTAAAGTATTAACCAAAAGATATAATATACACATGTATGTGGTACAAATGAATGTATGAATATTCAGCACCTTTTTCAACCAAGATATGTGCCTTGAAAACATAAGCATACGCTGCATGTGTTGTAATTATTTAACGACTGGTGGAGTGAAAACAAAGAGGCTCTTTTGAACAGAAGTATACACAGGTATAAGTAAAGGTACCTTATACAAAGGTACTCAATAAGACGATGTAACATACGTAAACAAAGAGCTGAATTTAGAACATATAAAGTGTGCCACAAATTTAACTGCTTACCCAGGCTAGGCATTTCACTTAAGTGAGTGAATCTCACCATAGAGTAAAGGACAAGAGGTGGTGGAGACTGTGGTAAAAATGCCCCAGCCAAAAGAGACAGCTATCATTTTGCCCTTAGCAGATAATTATCATGTAGGTATACGAACACAGTGTTGTCAGATACACTATTTTTCAAAATGAATGTAGAAATTTAGATGCTCATGTGGTATCTCCATATTTCTAAAAGTTGATTACAAATGCAAATTAAAACATAAATTATACTGGCCAAATAAGAGGACTGTAGGCCCTATCTGGTTGCCAGTTTGTCACATCAATTAAAATTAATAGCTTATAAGCCAGAATAATGGAGCATACATGTCTAATTTCCTTAGATCAGCAGTAATGAACATGTCAGTGGGGTAGAGAACGTCTACGTGGGTTTGTCCAAATATAATGAGGGATACAATATCCTCTGCCTTTTGTTATTCCCTGTGTTCTATTTCCATTGGAATGCTTGAGTAAAGAGAGCCTATATCTGACAAAACTTTGTCCATTCTCAATATTTTGGTAACAGTAAATGAGGGCACTGAGAGGGAATTAGTAGGAGCAATGAGAAGTTAAGGTACATCCTTAAGTATTCCTAATTCAGTTCCAGAAAGTGATGTCCACACCTTGACTCTCCTTTTCCAATAAATTTTTGCGTTAAATGGAACCCCAAATTAATGGATTTCAGACACAGGTTTCCAAGGAGAGAATAACCTGTGTTTCTTGAAGTCATATTTGACCAGGGTTTAAACGGTATCAGAAAAACAGTAACTACTCATATTTCTATAACGCTTGCCACAAGCTGCTATGAGAGACATCCATCCTGCTACAAATTCCACCATCTCCCCCTACCCCAAGTTATATATGGTAGTTCCATATGGCTGTTCTATGTGAGATTATGCAAGTACTCTGTCAGCAATCACAGAGTATCTTCCAAGTCCTTCCCCTCTTGCTTCAATGACATCTCACCCTAAGCCCAAGAAGCCTATTATGTTATATGAACACATAAGCCACTGTTACCACTGTCATTTCCTAATGCTGGTGCTGATACCAATCAATGTGATCTAGAGTTGGCACTGTGTCAGTGACAAAATGAGGTGTGTGTAGCTTGGGGCCCCTGCCTGACGTGGTGCTCCCCAAAGAGTGCTACCTTGAGCAAACCACAATTGGTGCTTAGTATTCCTCTTGCCTTAGAACTCAACTTCTGATCCATGAAGGTTGGCTAAAGCCTTGTCCCCTGCAGCATCAGCATCACCTGGGAGCTTGTTAGGAATGCAGAATCTCAGGCCATATTCTGGACCTACAGGCTCAGAGCCTGAATTTTAACGGGTGATTTGTAT
Source organism: Physeter macrocephalus (assembly GCF_002837175.3). NCBI lineage: Eukaryota > Metazoa > Chordata > Mammalia > Artiodactyla > Physeteridae > Physeter > Physeter macrocephalus. The sequence continues at coordinate 11,962,019 of NC_041234.1, forward strand.
GCATCTTAAAGTCTGGGCTAAAGGACCAATACCCGAGACAGATATGTTGGCATTCTCTAAATCTGTCATAAATAAGCTCCTCCTGCAACCCATGTTCCCCTTACCACTTTATATCATCCTTATGTCTTCCAGAATTTTATGTTTTGAAACAACTTGCATTTCATTTTTCACTCTGCAAGGTTATACTAGAAGCTACTGAATTTTTCACTAGAAACTGCCCTTTGTAGCTAATATAAAATGGGACATATTATTTCCCATTATAATTGTGAAACCACGTTTTCTCTCTCTTTAAAATTTAAAATGTGCACACCTTTTAATCTAGCAATTACACTTCAAGGAATTTATATTAAAGATATACTCACACAAGTGCAAAAGGATATATGTCCTAAGATGTTCACTGTAGCACATTGATAATACTACTGATATCTAAATGTATAAATGCCCATCAATCAGGAACTGGTTAAAATAATTATGATATATCCATATAATCTGTGCCTTTAAAAGTATGAAGAAAATTTGCACGTGGCCAATTAGGAAAGATGTCTAATATTTAAGGGTCCATCCAAGTTATAAAATTATATATTGTATGCTATCATTTGAATAAGTCCTATATTTAAATACATGTATCTACATGTGTTCGTGTGTGTACAGCATGTAGAAGCTATATATAGAAACTGTATAGCTGTCATTGTATGTTGGCTTATCTGACCTCATTGTCAACTCTTCTCTCCTACCTACCTCTCCTGTGGAGGCTGTAAAAGATAAAAACTTGATTTCCCAGATTCCCTTGCAGCTAAGGTTGAGCATGTGCAACAGTTACGGCTAATAATCTATAATCAGAAGTCTACTACTGCTGCCTCTTCCTCTTCTTTTACCCTGCCTGGAATACCACTCTGAAGCCTGGAGGTGAAGCAGCCATCTGGTGACCATGAGATAGCAAGCATTAAGGACCAGAACCAACACAACAGAGTGAGAAAAAGAATAATGTGCTTGGCCTCTCATGGCATCCCATGTCAACAGCACCAGTACTGAGATACCTACCTCTGTTTTTCGCTTTGAAAGATAATTAAATCCCTGGATATTTAAGCCACCATATAGGGGGGGTTTTGGTGGTGGTGGTGGTTATTATTATTATTACTATTATTGTTAAAGTTAGGCAACCCATCCTTGATACAAGTGTTAAGTCTCAAGAGTCGGATGAGAGGCAAAGGCAGTATTTATACTTTTCAAAATTTTTACTCTTTCGTGACGTTTGAATTCTGTAATCAAAGAAATGACACATATACACAAACATAAAAAAAAAGATTTTAAAATGCAGTTGAAGTCAATGAGTTTTATGCAGAGTTGTTTCAAGCCCTGGCTTAAAAGAGAACTAGTTTTTCACAAAATTGTTTCTAGTATTTAAACTGTATGGATAATAACAGGAACAATTTAATATGTCATACCATAACAGAATGATTGCTAAAAGGACAAATATAATTACATTAGTGATTGTACAACTTAGTTGACAAACAGTTACCCTTCTGAGGAAGACGAGGTAATTTCTCTTATTTAAAAGAAGATTAATTAAACATCCCTGTTTATAGAAAAATGATAGTGATAGGGTTTCATAGAGTTGAATGATAATGCCCTTCTTTTTTTGTTCTTGCTTTTTGATGTTTAGAGAAAGATGAAAACAGAACTCAGAAGAAGAAAGAGCTAAATATTTAGGGGATTGTTCTTCATGAAGTTCCCAAAAGCAGTGGTCACAGGATGTGTTCCTCTGTAGGAAAGAACTAACTTGGTAAGTCTGAATTGTTCAAGCGCTGCACATTCAGAAGAAAGGCCTGTTTCCAGGACTGGCCCATGGCTGGCTCCTAGGATCTGAGCTCTGGGAATTGAATGTTCTACCTGTACATTTTGACCCTATAGTTAATGCTAACAGTGTGATTTACAGTAAACACCTGTTTCTGCTCTGAGAGTGTGGAGTCTGAGTAGCTGAAGTCAGATGTGCAGGTACTACGTGCCTACGTCACTGACCCTGGATAAAAACCGTGAACACCAAGGCTTCCGGTGAGCTTCCCTGATTGGTGCAACTTTGTATGTGTTGTTACAAGTTGGGAGAATTAAGCACATCACGTGCAACTCCAACGGGGGTGGGGGGTGAAATGTGGAGAGACTTGGCAGCTTGCACCTGCTTTCTGCTGGACTTCACATCATGAGCCTCTTCCCTTTGCTGATTATCACCTGTATTACTTTTGCTATAGTAAATCATAACTGTGAATACAATAGCTTCTGAGTCCTAATAAAAGCAAAAATAAACAAAAGGGATCTAATCAAACTTACAAGCTTTTCCACAGCAAAGGAAACCATAAACAAAACTAAAAGACAGCCTACAGAATGGGAGCAAATATTTGCAAACAGTGCAACCAACAAGGGCTTAATTTCCAAAATGTACAAACAGCTCATACAACTCAATAACAGAAAAACAAACAACCCAATCAAAAAATGGGCATAGGGCTTCCCTGGTGGCACAGTGGTTGAGAACCTGCCTGCCAATGCAGGGGACACGGGTTCGAGCCCTGGTCTGGGAAGATCCCACATGCCGTGGAGCAACTGGGCCCATGTGCCACAACTACTGAGCCTGCGCTCTGGAGCCTGCGAGCCACAACTACCGAACCCACGTGCCATAACTACTGAAGCCCACGCGCCTAGAGCCCATGCTCCGCAACAAGAGAGGCCACCGCAATGAGAAGCCCACGTGCTGCAACCAAGAGTGGACCCCGCTCGCCGCAACTAAAACCTAAATAGACATTTCTCCAAAGAAGACATACAGATGGCCAACAGGCACGTGAAAAGATGCTCTACATCACTAATTATTAGAGAAATGCAAATCAAAACTACAATGAGTTGTCACCTCACACCAGTCAGAATGGGCATCATTAAAAAGTCTACAAATAACAAATGCTGGAGAGGGTGTGGGGAAAAGGGAACCCTTGTTCACTGTTGGTGGGAATGTAAATTGGTGCGGCCACTATGGAAACAGTATGGAGGGTCTTCAAAAAACTAAAAATAGAACTACCATATGATCCAGAAATTCCACTTCTTGGTATTTATCTGAAGAAAATGAAAACACTAACTTGAAAATATATCTGCACCCCCATGTTCATAGCAGCATTATTTACAATAGCCAAGATATGGAAACAACCTAAGTGTCCACTGATGTATGAATGGATAAAGATGTATCCATTGTGTATATCCATGTATATACACAATGGAATATTATCTAGCCATAAAAAAATAATGAAATCTTGCCATTTCTGTCAACATGGATGGACCGTGAGGGCATTATGCTAAGTGAAATAAGTCAGAGAAACAAATACCATATGATCTCACTTATATGTGGAATCTAAAAACTAAAAATAAAACAAGTTCGTAGATACAGAAGAGCAGAAGATTGGTGGTTGCTAGAGGTGAGGAAGGTGAGTGAATGCATGAAGGGAATCAAAAGGTACAAACTTCTAGTTATAAAACAAATAAGTCATGGAGATGTACGGCATGGTAACTTCAGTTGATAATACTGTATTGCATATTTGAAAGTTGCTAAGAGAGTTCTCATCAGAAGAAAATAATTTTTGTAACTGTGTGTCAGCTGATGGATGTTAACTAGACATTGTGGTGATCGTTTCACAATATGTACAAATATCAAATTATGTTGAACACCTGAAACTAAAGTTATATGTCAATTATACCTCAGCAAATTAAAAAAAAATTTAAGAGACAAAGTGGGAAACAACTTCAAGGGGTAAAACCTTGTGCCTACATGAGAAATAACTTCATCAATAGTCTGAAAATATTCTGTGTGAATAAAAAGGCTCAGATATCTTTTAATGTTTTTTATTAGTATCACTATCACTAGGAAGAAATCAAGGTGTTGATGGGATCACACTCTCTCTGGAGGCTCTGGGGAGAATCCATTCCTTACCTCTTCCATCTTCTCATGGCTGCTAGAATTCCTTGGGCATTTCTGGGCTTGCAGCTACATCACTCCAATCTCTGCCTCCCTAGTCAGAATGCTACCTTCTCTTCTGTCTGTATCAAATCTCCCTTTGCTTTCTTTCTAATGATACATTTGATTACATTTAGTTTCCACCTGGATAAACCAGGATAATCTCCCCATCTCAACATCCATAACTTAATCACATATGCAAAAACTCCTTTTTCTTATTTACAGGTGTCAGAGATTAAGACTTGGTATCTTTAGGAGCCGTTATTCAGCCTACCACACCAACCAACTTTAAATTATAAAACTACTCTTTAACATTCTGATCCATCACACACTTATATCTCTGAATAATATGATAGATATGGAGGTTACAAGCTTTAAAATAGATCTAGCTTTCACCAATTCAGGAGAAAAAATGAATTCCATAAATGGAAACACTTCATTGGAGACACCTAATATTGAAGGTCAAATTATTATGAACTTAAATGCCACAGTTACTTCAACTGCTGAATCAGTGCCCACAAGACAGATTAACTGGAATGCAACCAAGAGCATGATCTTCTGAACTGCTAAATTAATATCATCAACTTTTATCAGAAGGCAGAAGCAAACAGCTTCTTCACTCTTAGAAAACCCAAAATTACAAAATATAATTACCTCTTTATTAAAAGGTGGCTGTTTATATTGCCTTTTACTGAGTCATATAATGATTCACCACACACTTTCTTTACATGATAAATTCCATTAATTTTATTTTTGGTCATTGTAGTAATATATTTTCTATGAAAAGTCATCAGTGGCAAACTTGATGTCTCCTCCCATGTTGAAAACTTTTAAATTTTTATGTTTACATTGTACTTTTTCCTGGGGATCAAGTTTTAGTTTTAAGGTATTTTCCTGCAGAATTACTGAAACAGCTTTCCACTGTCTTCTAAATATTTTAATATAATGCTTGCATTCAAATGTGTAAATGAAGCTAGTCTATTGTGATGTTTTGGTACTATTTTATTAGCTTTCTGTATAAAAATTACCCTTCATATAGCCAGGGGATTTCCAACTCTACTATGGTCTGTAATTTTTAAATGACATCTAGATAATCTATTTTGCCAAAGTGAGTTGTTAACAGATCTGATGCCCAGTGTTTTCTCAAATAATATATTTCTAATAAATTTTTCAATGTCTTCCATGACAATTGGCTTAAGAAGTTTTGATAATTTATGTTCTGCTAAAAAATAAGCCACCTTGTTTTGACTGTCAAATTTGTCAGTTTCATGCAACATTCTTATATAATTATTTTTATCTCTCCAGTATACCTGATATGTTTCCTTTCATGCATATATTTTTTTTTCTTAATTAGGTTCATGGGATATTTATCTACTCTATGTGGTAAAGATATAAACTGGAATTCATCTTGCTAAAATGGAAGTAAAGCCTGGGTAAATATCCCAGGCTTTTAGATGAGATCTCTACATTCTAGAAGTAACAGCAAAGAAGAAGAATAACTCTCAAATTATGAAATACAGCCTCAAATAATCTCAGATCCATTAGATCATGGTAATATGCCCATATCTACCTTCTTGCCAGAAGGAAATTAAATCATCTCATTAGGAAGATAACATCACTTAGGACTTCTAGAATTTGTTACACATTATATCTAGCATTTTTTTTATATCTAGCATTTGATTAAAATTATCAGGCATGTATATCCATGCAATGAAATACTATTCATCAGTAAAAAGAAATGATTTATCAAGCCATTTAAAGACATGGAGAAACTTGAAAGGCATATTTTTAAGTGATAGAAGCCAGCCTGCAAGGCTACCTACTGTGTGATTCCCAACTACAGACAGTCTGGAAAAAGCAGAACTATAGAGACAATAAAATTATCACTGTTTGCCAGAGGTTCAGTGGGAGAGAAGGAAGGATGAATAGGTGGAGCACAGGGGATTTTTAGGGAAGTAAAACTAATCATTATGATATTATAATGGTGGGCAACTGATTATGCATTTGTCAAAACCCATGGAACTATACAACACAAAGAGTTAACCCTAATGAAAACCATGGATTTCAGCTATTAGTAACATCATCAATGTTTGTTCGTCAATTTTAACAAATATACCACATCAAAGCAAGATGTTAGTAATAGGGGAAACTGGGGCAGGAGAGAAAAAAGTACATAAGAACTCTCTATACTTTCTGCTCATTTTTTTTTTTTTTTTGTAAATCTAAAACTGCTTTAAAAAATAGTCTGTCAATTAAAAAATAATTGCCAGACATACAAAGAGACAGGATCAACGGACTGAAAATTGAAAAATACAATATTAAAAAATAAAGTAGGGGGCTTCCCTGGTGGCGCAGTGGTTGAGAGTCCGCCTGCCGATGCAAGAGACACGGGTTCGTGCCCCGGTCCGGGAGGATCCCACATGCCGCGGAGCGGCTGGGCCCGTGAGCCATGGCCGCTGAGCCTGCGCGTCCGGAGCCTGCGCTCTGCAACGGGAGAGGCCACAACCGTTGAGAGGCCCGCGTACCGCAAAAAAAAAATAAAAAATAAAGTAGGTCCACAAGTGGTCTAGATATTCGAGTTTTCAGACATGGACTTTAAAATAAATAGGGGCACTTCCCTATTTATGCCATAAGGGATGAATGGATTATTTATAAGTATTCAAAATTCCTTATCTGTAGGTTTGTCAGGTGATACTCCCTTGATTCACTGCCTAAAGGGAGTTTGATAGCAAAAGAGTAAAATCCCTGGATCTACAGCCACACAATAGTTCACACAGATAACCTGTGCACTCCTTATGAATACTATGGACATCAATAGAAGGCTCAAAAGACTACCTCTTGCAACTGCATTTTGATTTCTATTCGTTCACTTCACAATCTAAGTTGACAACAAAATGTTATCTCTTCAGGAATATTTAGAATGTGTCCTTACATTTAACATTTGTTTTTCTTTCTTTTAAAGTATAACTATAGAAAATGGAGAAAGTCTTTAAAAGCAAAGATTCTAGTTATCAAAAAGTGAATGGAAGGGCGTTTGACAACATTCATGAATTTGAACTAAATATTAAAAAGATACGCCTTCTAAATGAAGAAAGTATTTGTAATGGAAGGATTAAATGAGGCTTCTACTCTTTCATTTCCCCAAGTAAAAAATTAATTTTGAAATACATCCAATTCTCAATCACTTAGTATTTATTAACTATTGATAAATCACCAATATTGTTCACAGTACTAATCTAGATAAGATGTTTAAAGAAATTACAGATATATCAACAATGTAAAAACTAGCTGTATTTATAATTGGTGCTCACCTAAACATCCTCCACATACCCATAAACCTGATGGAGATTTACAAATTGAACATGTTTACAATCTGCTGAGCTCAAGATCTCTTCTCACTCTGAGGTCTTAGGTACTACCCTCTTTGCAATTGAGTTCAATATTCCTAAAAATAAATTCACCATTTCTGCCAAAACAACAATCACAATGATACTCTATTTCATTATATTTAAATAATTCAGGATAACATACTGGACTGAGCCTGGCTATAATACCTCCTCCGTAAATACATTAACACAATCTCATGGATTATTTTATTGGGCTATCCAGTTGTGACCTTGGAAATTACTGAAAATGGCCTCAGATCATACCCAAAGCAAATAACATTTGATGGTAATGGAAAGGATGAAGCAATGGGTTATACTTTTGAAAAGCAACCCAAGTAGTTTACCAAGGTAAGGGCTTGCATAGTTCTGTTTTGAAAAGAGGATTAGACAAATATTGCAAAAGAAGATTTGCTTATGTTTACAAATTTTGCATATTCGCATATATTTGCCTTTATGTCTTCTAGTATGCATTTTCTAGGCTAAAAGGTGACCATGTTAGCACTACAGTGTAGAAATTAAGTCTACACTTTGTTTACTATCAAGCCTCAGAAGATCTTACATCTGGGGAAAACATTTCATGTTATCCAATCAAACTCTCCCATTTGACACATGGGAAAATCCTTGTAACATTGCCCTTTCACCACAAAGACCCATTATCTTAAAGTTGAACAGATGTTCTTTAGCAGATACAAAATATGGACGAAAAAAGCAAAAGACATGAGAAATCCCTAGTCTAAATAAATAGTCCTTAAAAGTGAAAGTTTCTATGACATAAGATATATTGAAAACCATCTCATTAAAAGTATTTCTCATTTATTACCAATTAAATAAACATTCTTTGTGATTGAATGTTCACAATATGCAGGGCACGGCGCTAAATTCTAGAGATTTCATTTGATTAAGTCAAAGTTTCTTCCATAATTAAGCTCATAATTTAGAAAGAAGCTCATAATTTAGAAAGAAGATATGATTTAGAAAAATCATATCCTCCTATGATTTTTAAAAGTGCTATAAGAATTTAGATGATATAACATTTGCTTTCATAAAATATACTTGGTAACCTTGTATTGCTTTATGATGTACAAAAATGTTCACATACATATACTCATGAAATTCTCACAACTCTGTAAGGTTGGTACTATTATCGCAAGAATAATAATTACATACAGATGGCCAATAGGCACATGAAAAGATACTCAACATCGCTAATTGTTAGAGAAATGCAAATCAAATAATGAGGTATCACCTCACACCCGTCAGAATGGCCACCATCAAAAAGTCTACAAATAACAAATGATGGAGAGGGTGTGGAGAAAAGGGAACCCTCCTACACTGTTGGTGGGAATGTAAATTGGTGCAGCCACCTATGGAAAACAGTATGGAGGTCCCTTAAAAAACTAAAAATAGAACTACCATACCACCCAGCAATCCCACTACTGGGCAGACATCTGGAAAAGACGAAAACTCTAATTCGCATGATACATGAACCCCAGTGTTCATAGCAACACTATTTACAGTAGCCAAGACATGGAAACAACCCAAGTATCCATCAACAAATGATTGACTTAAGAAGATGTGACATATATAAATACACACACATATACACATATATATACGCACACATATATATATACACACACACGTGTTAATATATATACATTATAAATATACACAATGGAATATTACTCAGCCATAAAAAGAATGAAATACTGCCATTTGCAGCAACGTGGATACACCTAGAGAATATTATACTTAGTGAAGTAACTCAGACACAGAAAGACAAATACTATATGATATCACTTACATGTAGAATCTAAAACATAATACAAATGAATCTGTATGCAAAACAGAAACAGACTCACAGACATAGAAAACAAACTTCTGCTTACCAAAGGGGAGAGGGAGCAGAAGGACAAATTAGGAGTATGGGTCAGATACAAACTACTACACATAAAACAGATAAGCAACAAGGATTTCCTGTATAGCACAGGGAATTATATTCAATATCTTATAATAACCTACAATGGAATATAGTTTGAAAATATATATACATATATGTATATATATAACTGAATCACTTTGCTGTACACCTGAAACTAACACAATATTGGAAATCAACTACACTTCAGTTTAAAGAAAAGCTGGAAAAAAAAAGAATAATTACAGATAACCAAGAATATGATTTATGAATACACATGTAATTTAAAAGACCATACTCTTGTCAAGGAAATAATGTATATTTAATAGAAAAAGAAGTATTTAATTTCTAAAAGAGGTTTGTATAGTTGAAAGTTTAATCTTAAACCATATGAATTACGACATTATTTTAGAAGGCTATCTTTTATTAAAAGAAAGAAGTTTCAACAATTATCAAGGCATTGTTACCACATTCTAGGCAATGGTTAGAAAATGGGGTTTTAGTTAAACTGAATTTACCATTTAACTAAAAATCCCCTATGTGTTAAATGGAACAGCCTAAGGCAAGGACACTGATGCATAAGCTACGGCAACAGGTAGCCCAAAAACCTCTCATGAGTGGACAATTATATTGCTTGCTCTCTCAAGTTATTTCTTTTTAGAAATATAGCACTTACCAACCACCAATCTTTAATACAGTGAACATAGCATCAACCACAAAGTTGAAAGTGAGGTCAGAAATTGTTACGTTTAAGTTATTGCTTCTGGCATCCGAGCAGTCTAAGTAACCCAAACAACCCTTTCAATGGAAAAAAAAAACAACGAAAATGCTGGATAAAATATTTAAAAATATTTTTAACTGCATCTAAGAGTTGAAAAAATGGTAAGGAAACACTGAAAGGCCAGTAAAATAAATGTAAGTTGGAACCCAGAAGTAAAATAAGTCGACGGATAGCTTTCAACTTGATAACACTTGACAAAAAGGTGAACTTGCACTTTGGTTTTCAGAACCTCTCAAGACCCAAAGGAGAATAGGCAGGAATCACCCAAGTTGGGATATCTAATAGGAAACACCCCAACATTGAGAGCTGGGGTCCCAAGGAACTATACCTTCAAAATAAGAAGATACTCAAAGCAAGTCTGCCTCCCTCTGCTTTCCCTCCCTGCCTCCAGAATAATGCAAGGAATAATGTCTAATTGAACTTTGGCACTGAATGCAGGGGAAGAAAAACAAATATTCCTTGAAAATCTGTAGCCAAAACCCAGGCCTTATGTACATTTACAACCTGAATTCTCACTATGCAAGTAGTCTGAAAATTTTCTATCCAAGAATTTAAAGAGTCCAGAGCTGGTAAAACCTCCTGGTAGCCTGCAGAAGAAAATACTCTCTGGATAAACTCACCTAAAACACAGGCTTCAAAGAATCCCCAGAGGTAAAGCTTCCAGAATTCTGAACCCAATTCAAAAATTACAAAACACAAAATAAAATAAGGTGTCGTATGTGAAGACCAGTAAAAGCATCAGACAGTGGAGTCGGACCTGCAGATATTCCATATATTTGAATTATTAGAAACAGAACATAATAATAAGTATAATGATAGATTTAAAAAATAAAAGATGTGACTAATATGAGAAAAATAAGGAAATAAAAAAGGAGCAAACAGATCTTTAGAATATCCATCTTGAACTTGAAGAATTAACAAATATAATATTGGATATTAAGAACGCAATAAATGAGGAAAACATTTGATAAAATTTAACATCAATTTTTAATATAAAAGATTTCAAATAATTTGATAAAAGACAGCTACACAAATCCTAAAAAATCACAATAGTAAAACATGAAGAATGTTCCCTTTAAGCTCAGGGGCATGATGTGACTTCTATTTAACATTATACTTAAGTTAAAAGCCAGAATAATAAAAGAAAGATAAGTGATTGGAAAGGGAGAAACAAGATTGTCATTTTTCTCAGATAATATTTTGTTTTAAAAGTTCACCATCTACAGATTTATTTACTACACATACGAAAGTTTTTTAAAAGTTGCTTGATAAAAAATTCAATATATAGGGCTTCCCTGGTGGCACAGTGGTTAAGAATCTATCTGCCAATGCAGGGGACACAGGTTCGATCCCTGGTCCGGGAAGATCCCACATGCCACGGAGTAACTAAGCCCGTGTGCCACAACTACTGAGCCTGCGCTCTAGAGTCTGTGAGCCACAACTACTGAGCCCGCGTGCCACAACTACTGAAGCCTGGCGCCTAGAGCTGGTGCTCTGCAACAAGAGAAGCCACCACAATGAGAAGCCTGCGCACTGCAACCACAGACAGCCCACGTGCAGCAATGAAGACCCAACGCAGCCAAAAATAAATAAATAAAATAAACTTTTAAAAAAGAGCCAATGACCTTTTTTAAAAAATCAATATATAAAAATCAATTGTATTTCTAATCGATAAATAGTTGCAAGCAGATGAAAAGTGTAACTTTTTCAATTTTCAAGTTTATATTCAGAGTAGAGCATACACCTATATTCATAGTTAAACAAATATTAATGGAGTGAAGAACCATGTAACCAGCTAGCCAAAAACTAGAATACTGTCAGCACCTCAGCAATCCCCTACATGTTCCTCCTTAATCATAACCATTTCCTTCCCCCTAGATGTCAACATTATCCTGGTTTGGGGAATAATAATTCCCTTACTTTTACTACTAGTTTTAACATATGTGTAGGCATACATAGACAATATAAATTAATTTGCCTGGCTTTCATCTTTATATAAATATACTCAACACGTTCTTGCATGTTTTACCTCTTTTGTCATTATGTCAATAAGAAAAAGACAATTCTGTAGAAGAAATGGGCAATGTACTTGAATAGGAACTTTGCAGAAGAAACCCAAGTAATGGATAAACATATAAATAACCAGATAATCAATCTCATTACTAATCAAGAAAATAAAAATTAAAGCCACAATGAGATGCCATTTCATTCCCAACATATTGGGGAAAAAAATTTAAATATCAAGGATGTACAGGGATGTGAAGTAACGAGAACCATTATATACTGTGGTAAGAATGTGACTTAGTACAACCACTTTGGAAAACAAATTGGCTTTATCAAGTGCAATTGGAAATGCACATATTCTATCTTCCAGGTGTTCTACTCTCAGGAAAATAACCTAGAGAAACTCTTGCTTAAATAATCAACTATTTATATATTTATATAAACAGTTCTTAGCAGCATTATTTTTATTTTTTTTTATTTTCTTTTTGCGGTACGCGGGCCTCTCACTGTTGTGGCCTCTCCCGTTGCGGAGCACAGGCTCCGGAC
>NC_041234.1:11974812-11978945 GCF_002837175.3 Physeter macrocephalus
ATCTTCCCGGACCGGGGCACGAACCCGTGTCCCCTGCATCGGCAGGCGGATTCTCAACCACTGCGCCACCAGGGAAGCCCCATTGTTTTTAGAGCAAAACCTGGAAACAACTCAAAGTTACATCAACAGTAAAATAAATGAAATAATATATAAATCACAATATACTAATATTATACCATATAATACTATATAAATACTATAAAACTGATGAATCATAGTTACAAATGACGGGTGTGAATATGAAATACTAGCATTTCTGGGATTCCTTGTCTAATAAAATTAGGGGTTTCCCCAGAAGAGGAATTTGTATTATCCCTTACAAGCAAACAGGAAAAACAAAAACCTCTAAGGACAAATTATCAACACTGAAAAAAATCAGAGTATTCACTAATGGATAATTCAGGATGTACTGTGCAGAATTCAGGTGATTTCATTTATGTAATTTCTCACTTAACTCTTTTTTTCTGTCAATGGGATCTTTTGTCTGCAGAAGGAGGAAGAGTCCGTGGTTCAAGGTTATGCCCAGGCAGAACTATTAGCCAATATGGTTAAAAAAAAAAAAAGACTAGTCACAAGATTATACCAAGAAATAATCATCAGGAAAGCAGGTTGAGGAAATGCCTTGTCAGGAGTATTTAAGTCCAAAGCTGAACAGAACAAAAGTGCCAAGAGCAGAGAGAGGCAGTTGATGAGTAACATCTGAAGAAGGTAAGCTGCAAACACAGTGTATGTTTATGACAAAAACTACTGGAACAGGAGGCTCAAAGTCTGAGTAGGGTCATCCTGCTATTTCTGGTAGGAGTGTTTCCTTATATTGGCAGAATAACGCTGGACATCTTAAATGACTCTATAAAAGTAAAATCCACCAAATCCATTTGAGAGGTTGGGGTGAAGAGGGGTAGATGGATTTTTCACCAGCATTACAAATTGAAAATTAATTTCCACTTCTCCACTTTTGAGAAACTTATTACATAATCAGTAGCAGAAGGGGGGTCACTAGAATGACATAGCAATGTGGAGATTATATTTAAACAGGGGAATATGGATCATTGCAGTAAACTGCCTGCTTTCTCATCCATGACTTATTTTTTAATGAAAAATCATCAAGAGGACATTCAGGTCAGTTTCATTCTGTCTACCAGGAGACTCCAGGGAATCCCAAATTGTGTTTTTCAGCTTGTGAATACCAGGTGAATTGCCTGGTAGAATACCAGGCAACACTTTTAGTGCTTTGCACATACAACCAGCTTTGCCCCACATCACGGTGAAAGAAATTGGTTTCTCCACCTCCTTCATTCTCCCTCCCATTCCTGAATCCAGATCAAAGAGGTGGTCTTCAAACTCACCATTCTGGACCATTTTGTAAATTGATGATGGGTGGATCAAATGATTCAAAACCCTTCAACAAACATTGTGATGTATCGATTCTAATTTACTGTTATCTTTCTCCAAGGTAGGTAGGAACAGCATAGTAATTCAGTATCTTCATCTTTGCAATAAAATATTGGAAGATTAAAGCCAAATTTAAATCAAAAATAATGTAATATCTACTCCCAGGGGTGTTGAGTTGGTTATCCTAAATACGGAGCCTGATATGGGGATTCTTGAACAAGTGATTTATTGAGCGAGTACTCTCTGGAGAAAGAAAGTGAAGGAAGCTGATACAGCAGGTGAAAAAAGTCAAGCAAGAACATGGTCTAACCTGGAGTCGAGATTGAACCAGACCCCACAGGGAGTTCCAGAGCATGAATTGCACCACAAAGTAGGTACTGCCTTTTGTATGCCCATACCAGTAAGTCATTGGCCAGGAGGGCATAAAGGGTGTGTATGGCGGGTGGGGGGAGGTTATCTCCCAGGCAAGATGACTCCAATTCTCTGGAGAGGGGCCAGCTATGCATATTAGCAGCCAAAACTCAGCAGCTGAAGGATGGGAACAATAGCCAGGTAAAGAGGACCTTGGCATGGCGCCAAGAAAGTCTACTAGAAGCAAAAAGAAATTTTCTAGAAATTCTTTCATTGTTTATTGGACCATGGAATTTGTATAACAAAAGTTGCCAAGTTTGAATTCTCTACAATATACTGCTTGATACTTCACAAGCATATTTCAATTTACTAGAACAAAAGAGAATGGGTTTTTAGAATAACTTCAGTTTAAAATGAGACAGGATCCACACTTTCAGGGCATAACTACTAATATGATTTCACTGAGCAACAGTACTTATAAACTGAATCACTGATAATTGTCAACTGGAAGAAACTGTACCGATACAAATTGCAACATTTTGAAATATATGACAGAATAATGAGGATTTGGGGTATTTCAAGACTTTCATATAATCTTTGAAATATTATATTTACAAAATAAAAGTAAATCACATCTATCTGACCCAAAAAAGGGAAAACTTCATAAAACGAGGTGTTTTCCCAGACACCTCTCAACAGAAACATAGAGCTTTTCCCTCAAAAAAATTCTAAAATCAACATTTATCACCCACAACAGGTCAGACATAATTTTAAAAAGACCCACTGCTACTAAGTTTTAAGATCATTTATAAGCAGAAAAGAACACTATTTATTATAATTCGTACCATTAGCCTAAAGCCAGTCAGCATCTTAAGTGCAGATAAGGCTTCAGCTGCTACCCAGTCTTTTCTTTTTTTTCCCTGACTGCCTTTAAAATCCTTTCTCTATCATTGAATTTTCACTATTTTAATATATGCATTGGAGAAGATCTTTTCTGTGTTGATATAATTCGGTGTTCTATAAGCTTCATGGACTAATATATCCCATTTCTTCCCTGGGTTTGGAAAGTTCTCACATATTATTATTATTTTTTAACATCTTTATGGGAGTATAATTGCTTTACAATGTTGTTAGTTTCTGCTGTATAACAAAGCAAATCAGCTATATGTATACATATATCCCCATATCCCATCCCTCTTGCGCCTCCCTCCCATCCTTCTATCCCACTCCTCTAGGTGGACACAAAGCACCAAGCTGATCTCCCTGTGCCATGCAGCCGCTTCCCACTAGCTACCTATTTTACATTTGGGAGTGTATATATGTCAATGCTACTCTCTCACTCCATCCCAGCTTACCCTTCTCCCTCCCCGTGTCTTCAAGTCCATTATCTACCTCGGCATCTTTATTCCTGTCCTGCCACTACGTTCTTCAGAACCTTTTTTTTTCTTTTAGATTCCATATATATGTGGTAGCATACGCTATTTCTTTTTCTGACTTACTTCACACTATATGAGAGACTCTAGGTCGATCCACCGCACTACTAATAACTAAATTTCGTTTCTTTTTAGGGCTGAGTAATATTCCATCGTATATATGTGCCACATCTCCTTTCTCCATTCATCTGTCGATGGACACTTAGATTGCTTCTATGTCCTGGCTATTGTAAACAGTGCTGCAGTGAACATTGCGGTACATGACTCTCTTTGAATTATGCTTTTCTCAGGGCATATGAAACCTGCATAGTATTCTCCATAGTGGCTGTATCAATTTACATTCCCACCAACAGTGCAAGAAGGTTCCCTTTTCTCCACACCCTCTCCAGCATTTATTGTTTGTAGATTTTTTGATGATGGCCATTCTGACTGGTGTGAGGTGATACATCACTGTAGTTTGGATTTACATTTCTCTAATGATTAGTGATGTTGAGCGTCCTGTCATGTGTTTGTTAGCAATCTATATATCTTCTTTGGAGAAATGTCTATTTAAGTCTCTTGCCCAGTTAGCAATCTATATATCTTCTTTGGAGAAATGTCTATTTAAGTCTTCTGCCCATTTTTAGATTGGGTTGTTTGTTTTTTTGATATTGAGCTGCATGAGCTGCTTGTATATCTGGAGATTAATCCTTTGGTGCTTCATTTGCAAATATTTTCTCCCATCCTGAGGGTTGTCTTTTCATCTTGTTTATGGCTTCCTTTGCTGTGCAAAAGATTTTAACTTTCATTAGGTCCCATTTGTTTATTTTTATTTTCATTTCCATTTCGCTAGGAGGTGGGTCAAAAAAGGATCTTGCTGTGATGTATGTCATAGAGTGTTCTGCCTATGTTTTCCTCTAAGAGTTTTATAGTGTCTGGCCTTACATTTACGTCTTTAATCCATTTTGAGTTTATTTT
>NC_041234.1:11979465-11984343 GCF_002837175.3 Physeter macrocephalus
TGGTGGCATCGTTAGGATTCTCGATGTATAGCATCATGGCATCTGCAAACAGTGACAGTTTTACTTCCTCTTTTCTGATTGGGATTCCTTTTATTGCTTTTTCTTCTCTGATTGCTGTGGCTAAAACTTCCAAAACTATGTTGAATAATATTGGTGAGAGTAGGCAACCTTGTCTTTTTCCTGAGCATAGAGGAAATGGTTTCAGTTTTCAACCATTGAGAATGACGTTGGCTGTGGGTTTGTCATATATGGCCTTTATTATGTTGAGGTAGGTTCCCTCTATGCCTACTTTCTGGAGTTTGTATCATAAATGGGTGTTGAATTTTGTTGAAATCATTTTCTGCATCTGTTGAGATGATCATATGGTTTTCATCCTTAAATTTGTTAATATGGTGTATCACATTGATTGATTTGCATATATTGAAGAATCCTTCCATTCCTGGGACCCCACTTGATCATGGTGTATGTTCCCTTTAATGTGCTGTTGGATTCTGTTAGCTAGTATTTTGTTGAGGATTTTTGCATCTATGCACATCAGTGATATTGACCTGTAGTTTTCTTTTTTTGTGACATCTTTGTCTGGTTTTGGTATCAGGGTGATGGTGGCCTCAGAGAATGAGTTTGGGAGTGTTCCTCCCTCTGCTATATTTTGGAAGAGTTTGAGAAGGATAGGTGTTAGCTCTTCTCTAAATGTTTGATAGAATGCCCCTGTGAAGCCATGTGGTCCTGGGCTTTTGTTTGTTTGAAGATTTTTAATCACGGTTTCAATTTCAGTGCTTGTGATTGGTCTGTTTATATTTTCTATTTCTTCCTGGTTCAGTCTCGGAAGGTTGTGCATTTCTGAGAATTTGTCCATTTCTTCCAGGTTGTCCATTTTATTGGTATATAGTTGCTTGTAGTAATCTCTCATGAGCCTTTGTATTTCTTCAGTAACCGTTGTTACTTCTCCCATTTTATTGGCATAGACTTGCTTGTAGTAATCTCTCATGATCTTTTGTATTTCTGCAATGTCAGTTGTTACTTCTTTTTCATTTCTAATTCTATTGATTTGAGTCTTCTCCCTTTTTTTCTTGTTGAGTCTGGCTAATGGTTTATCAATTTTGTTTATCTTCTCAAAGAACCAGCTTTTAGTTTTATTGGTCTCTGCTATTGTTTCCTTCATTTCTTTTACATTTATTTCCTATCTGATCTTTATTATTTCTTTCCTTCTGCTAACTTTGGGGTGGGAATGCAGAATGGTTCAGCCACTTTGGAAGACAGTTTAGCAGTTTCTTACAAAGTTAAACATCCTCTTACTATATGATCTAGCAACTGCACTCCTTGATATTTAGCAGAAGGAGTTGAGAACTTATATCCACACAAAAATCTGCACGTAGACATTAATAGCAGCTTTCTTCATAGTTGCCAAAACTTGGAAACACCCAAGATGTACTTCAGTAGGTGAATGGATAACTAAACTGTGATACATCCAGATAATGGAATATTTTCAGAATTAAAAAGAAATGAGCTGTCCAGCTATTAAAAGACATGGAGGAACATTATATTCATATTACCGAGTGAAAGAAGCCAATCAGAGAAGACTATATACTGTATGATTCCAACTATATGACATTCTGAAAGAGGCAAAACTGTGAAAACAATAAAAACATCAGTGTTTGCCAGGAGGTGGGGAGGAGATGAAAAGGCAGAGCACGGAGGATTTTCAGAGCAGTGAAAATACTCTGTATGATATTAAATTGATGGATATATGTCATTATACATTCATCCAAACTCACAGAATATACACCAAGAGTGTACCCTAAGGCAAACTGTGGACTTTGAGTGATTATGATGTATCAATGTATGTCCATCCTTGGTTAAAAAAAAAATAAGTGTACCATCCTGGTAAGTGATGTTGTTAATGGAGGAGGTTATACATATGTATATTCAGGGGGTATATGAGAAATCTCTACTTTTTTACAATTTTATTATAAACTTAAAACTTCTCTAAAAAATAAAGACTTTTCAAAAGTAAAAAAAAAAAAAGTTTTATTTAAAAAGCAACTTAGGTCCCTTAAAAGTCAGTTTCTTCCTTAGCATTTCTTTTGCCAGTGTGAGTGTGTGGGAAGAGAAGCTGTTTTACTGAAAGACTTCTAAATAATTTTTTCTAGCTACAGATTTTGAACAGCATTTAAAAACAGTTTCACAGTGTACTCTCCTGGATGACAACTTTCCTTTGATGCAGAGGAGTGACTTTTTAAAAAAGTAGTTTTTAAATAGTTGTTCTCCCCAAGGCAAAGGTACCTCATTCTAATGTCTTTTCAGCTCTTTGCCCTTCTTCATTATTTTTCAAGTCTTTCAGCACTACTGATACAATTTCCCAATATTTTATTTAGTGGGCTGGACCAAATGAAGTACGTAAGTCTGTGGTGCCATTCATTTTGAAATCATAAAGAAAAATATTCTAGGTAACAGGACTCAATTTTTTTCTGGATTTAATTTCCCATACACGTTTTAGTTAACCATTTCAGCCTGGTTTTCTTTTCTTTTCAATAAAAGAAACACAAAACGCTTAAATCTTCATGGTTGTAAGAAAAGATATAAAGATTAAAAATGGAGTTGCTTTAAGTACTCAACAATTAAAAGTAAAGAAAATAAACAGTGTCCTGGAGTTTTACTGCAATACCCACAGCAGCAAAAGAAGGGTGTCATGTTTACTATGACTTTTTTTTTGATATTTCACCGAACTGTACAATGTAGTTTGAATTTCCCAGGCCTTGTTAATAATGCAGAAACCTCATATTTGTATATAAACTTCCTTTTGGAGAGTTCAAATCTCCTTTATAACATTTCCTCTAACCATGCCAATATTCTACTTGGAAGGCTTATTTATTTTATTCCCAATAACAAACAAGAAGATGAGACATAAAGACTCAGGATATCTGATATGCATTCATAAGTCTGAGAAGCTGTTGTGTCAAAACTACAATGCATCTATTTCTTAAGTTCCAAACTATTAATTCAGCTTTGACTCTTTCCTAGGTTAAAAGTAAACAATTATTCTTTAGGGTAAGAAACTTCTATCCATGACTGGATTTACCTTCCTGTGTGACACAACTGAAAACAAGACAAAATATGCATTAAAAACTCGTTTAGACACTATACATCAGGTATCAAAGGACAGTCATCCCTGAGATCAGGAAATCCAATGGGGTGAGCCTGTGACTGCCTCAGCTTACTGTCTAGAGAGAGTTCCTAGGTCCCAGCACAGTGATGGAGAGCCTCGGCAGAACCTGGAGGTCACACTGAGTTGAGAAGATGCAGCTAGAGTCTGGATATACCAAGGGAGCTAGAGTTTTCAGGGAAATATACCAGGGAGGAAAGAACTGCACAAAGAGAGAAGTCCAGAGATCTGCAGAGGGCCCCCAAGTGTTCTTCTAAGTATAGACCAATGCATACATGTGAGGAAATTAACTGATGTCAGAGAAAGAACTGTTCAGAGTCAATTCTCCATGGTCTCAGTATTAGTTTAAACAACAGATATTTATTTTCTCACAGCTCTGGCAGCTGGAAGTCCAAGATCAAGATGCTAGCAAGATTGGTTTCTCCTGAGGCCTCTCTCTTGACTTGCAGACTTTATTGTTGTGTCCCTCCATGGTCTTTTCTCTGTGAGAGTATATCCTTG
The DNA here is from genome assembly GCF_002837175.3 of Physeter macrocephalus. Taxonomy (NCBI): domain Eukaryota; kingdom Metazoa; phylum Chordata; class Mammalia; order Artiodactyla; family Physeteridae; genus Physeter; species Physeter macrocephalus. The sequence continues at coordinate 11,983,130 of NC_041234.1, forward strand.
GTGTCTCTTCCTCTTCTTATAAGGAGATGAGTCATATGGAATTAGAGCTCCAACCTTATGACCTCATTTGATCTTTATTACCTTTTTAAAGGCACTATCTCTAAATAAACTTACACTGGTGATTAGAGCCTCAACATACTAATTTGGGGGTGTGTGTGTCATAATTCAGTCCATAACAGTCTCTTTTGTTTCCACATGTCTTACAAACAGATTCACTAACTGCCTTTGTTCTAGTATATCTTTTCAAGAATTTTTATAGTGAACTCTCTTAGAGGAGAAATATAATGTCTCCTTTGGAAGCAAAGAACAATCTTGCTTACTGTTTAGTAAAAAAAGAACTAGATTCACTAAGCTTAGGGTTGCCTTCCTATAATGTAACCTTCTGCATGTGCAGAAGTCATCTGGTCCTCTTCCCACTATCCTGTGAGAATTGGGACTCACAGAACTGATGAACTCTGTCCAGGGTCTTGTGACTTCTGTCAGCATTCCTGACACTGTGGCAGTTAAGTTGTTAACTAGCAAGTAGAGCAAAACTAAGCCCTTTCACAGATTTTCAAAAGTACCACCCAAAAGAATTAGATCACCATATCTCCCACAGGACCACCAATAGTTCATGGTCCCACCAGTCAAAATGGAAAACCCTGTACAGGATATAGGGGAGAGGGCTCAGCATGTTATTGCTACAGTAATGGAGAAAATATAGCCCTATATTAAAGGCTGTGGTAGTTCTATCTAACAAAACTTAAAAGCAAGCTTTGAAAGGATCAAAGTATTTCAAAGTAACTTAACTGCAACTCAGAAGAAAGTTCAACACTTCCTAACACCATACACAAAAATAAACTCAAAATGGATTAAAGACCTAAATGTATGGCCAGACACTATAAAACTCTTAGAGGAAAACAGAGGATAAACAATCTTTGACATAAATCACAACAAGATCCTTTTTGACCCACCTCCTAGAGAAATGAAAATAAAAACAAAAATAAACAAACGGGACCTAATGAAACTTAAAAGCTTTTGCACAACAAAGGAAACCATAAACAAGATGAAAAGACAACCCTCAGAATGGGAGAAAATATTTCCAAATGAAGCAACAGACAAAGGATTAATCTCCAAAATATACAAGCAGCTCATGCAGCTCAATATCAAAAAAACAAACAACCCAATCAAAAATGGGCAGAAGACCTAAATAGACATTTCTCCAAAGAAGATAT
>NC_041234.1:11984464-11997689 GCF_002837175.3 Physeter macrocephalus
TGAAAGGATGCTCAACATCACTAAGCATTAGAGAAATGCAAATCAAAACTACAATGAGGTATCACCTCACACTGGTCAGAATGGCCATCATCAAAAAATCTACAAACAATAAATGCTGGAGAGGATGTGGAGAAAAGGGAACCCTCTTGCTCTGTTGATGGGAATGTAAATGGGTACAACTATTATGGAGAACAGTATGGAGGTTTCTTAAAAAACTAAACATAGAACTACCATATGACCCAGCAATTCCACTACTGGGCATATACCCTGAGAAAACTGTAATTCAAAAAGAGACATGTACCACAATGTTCATTGCAGCACTATTTACAATAGCCAGGACGTGGAAGCAACCTAAGTGTCCATCGACAGATGAATGGATAAAGAAGATGTGGCACATATATACAATGGAATATCACTCATCTATAGAAAGAAATGAAACTGAGTTATTTGTAGTGAGGTGGATGGACCTAGAGTCTGTCATACAGAGTGAATAAGTCAGAAAGAGAAAAACAAATACCATATGCTGACACATATATATGGAATCTAAAAAAATGGTTCTGATGAACCTAGGGGCAGGACAGGAATAAAGACGCAGATGTAGAGAATGGACTTGAGGACATGGGGGGAGGGTAAGCTGGGATGAAGTGAAAGAGTAGTATTGACATAGATACACTACCAAATGTAAAATAGATAGCTAGTGGAAAGCAGCCCCATAGCACAGGGAGATCAGCTCAGTGCTTTGTGACCACCTAGAGGGGTGGGATAGGGAGGGTGGGAGGGAGGTGCAAGAGGGAGGGGATATGGGGATCTATGTATACATATAGCTGATTCACTTTGTTATACAGCAGAAACTAACACAACATTGTAAACCAATTATACTTTAATAAAGATGTTAAAATAAATAAATGTATGTTTTTTAAAAGTTCAAAAATATCCAGGGCCTAACATGGTAATAGTTAGCATTTTGGGCATTCAGTTAAGAAAAATGACTAGGCTTTCAAAGATGCAGGAAAATACTACCCATAATAAGGAGAAAAACAAATACATGGGGAAAGTTCCAGAAATTACATAAATGTTAGAATCAGTAAATAAGGACTTTAAAACAGTTATCATAACTATATTCCATGTGTTCAAGAAAGTAGAGAAAAATTGAGCATATTAAGCAGAGACAAACTCATATAAATTAAAAATACAATGTCTGAGACAAAAAAATACATTGCATTGTGTTAACAGGCTATTAGCCACTGCAGAGAAAAAAACAAAACCAAAGAAAAACAGTAGTTAACTTGAAGACATACCAAAAGGAACTATCCAAAATAAAAAAGAGAAAAAGACTGAACAAAAACTGAAGAGTATCAGTGAGCTGTGGGACAATATCTAGTTATCTAATATATATGTAATTAGGGTCCTGAGAAGTAAGGAGGGGGGGCATGAAAAGAAAAAAAAATTGAGAAAATAATGAGCAAAATTTTTCTACATTTGATGAAAACTATAAACCCAAGATCCACAAAGCTTAACAACCCACAAGCAAAGAAACAGGAAGAAAAATACACCATGCATATCACGTTCAAACTGTTAAAACCAGTAATAAAGAGAAAAATCTTAAAAGGAGCCAGAGACAAAAAGACACATTATATACAGGGGAACAAAGATAAGAATTACAGTAGATTTTCCACTGATTCATTGCAAGTGAGAGGACACTGGAGCAGCATTTTTACAGCAATGGTTGAATTATATACCCAGGGAAAAACAAAAATGAAAAAAAGACTTTTTCATACTGACAAAAGCTGAGATAATTCCTCACCAAGATGTGCATTACAAAAGAATATTAAAAGAATTCTTCAAGTAGGATGAAAATGTTACTAGATGAAAATCTGGGTTTTCATAAAGGAATGAAGAGGACCAGAAATGGTAAAGACAACGACTTTTAAACTTATTTTTAAGTCTCTTTTAAATATAATTATCAGTTTAAAGCCAATAGCATATATAGAAGTAAAATGCACAATGACCATAGCACAGCAGCTGAGACAGGGAAAATGGTTCTAAGTTTCTTTTACCATAGTTGAAGTAGTATAATGTGAACTTAAGGACACTTATTAAGTTAAATGAGTGTCCTATAAATCCTAAAGCAACCACTTAGAAAGACAAATTATACCTAATTAGCCAAAAAGGGAAATAAAATTAAACCATGAAAAATACGCATTCACCCTGATACCAAAACCAGACAAAGACACTACCAAAAAAGAAAATTACAGGCCAGTATCTTTGATGAATATAAATGCAAAAATCCTCAACAAAATATTGGCAAACCGAATCCAGCAACACATAAAAAAGATCATACACCACGACCAAGTGGGACTTATCCCAGGGTCACAAGGATGGTTCAACATATGCAGATCCATCAATGTGATACACCACATCAACAAAAGAAAAGACAAAAACCACATGATCATCTCAATAGATGCAGAAAAAGCATTTGATAAAATTCATCATCCATTCATGATAAAAACCCTTATGAAAGTGGGTATAGAGGGAAAATATCTCAATATAATAAAAGCTGTTTATGACAAACCCACAGCCAATATAATACTCAACAGTGAAAAGCTGAAAGCCTTCCTGCTAAAATCTGGAACAGGACAAGGATGCTCACTCTCACTTCTATTCAACATGGTATTGGAAGTCCTAGCCACAGCAATGAGACAAGAAAAAGAAAATGTATTCAAATTGGTAGGGAAGAGGTAAAATTGTGATTTTATGCAGATGACATGATACTATATATAGAAGACCCTAAATATTGCACACAAAAACTACTAGAATTGATAAACAAATTCAGCAAGGTAGCAGGATACCAGATTAACATTCAGAAATTGGTTGCATTTCTTTACACTAACAATGAAATATCAGAAAGAGAATATAAACAAACAATCTCTTAAAATCACAGCAAAAAAAAAACAACTTAGGAATAAAATAAACCTCACCAAGGAGATGAAGGACATCTGCTGAGAACTACAAAACATTAATAAAGGAAACTGAAGATGATTCAAAGAAATGGAAAGCTATCCCATGCTCTTGGATTGGAAGAATTAATATTGTTAAAATGGACATGCTACCCAAAGCAATCTACTGATTTAATGCAATCCCTATCAAATTACCCATGACATTTTTCACAGAACTAGAAAAAATACTCCTAAAATTTATATAGAATCATAAAAGACCCAGAATTGTCAAAGCAATTCTGAAGAAAAAGAACAAAGCAGGAGGCATAACCCTCCCAGACTTCAGACAATACTACAAAGTTACAGTAATCAAAACAGTGTGGTATTGACACAAAAACAGACATATGGATCAATGGAACAGAATAGAGAGCCCAGAAGTAAACCCACACACCTATGGTTAATTAATCTTCAACAAAGGAGGCAAGAATATACAATATGGAAAAGACAGTCTCTTCAGCAAGTGGTGTTGGCTAAGTTGGACAGCTGCATGCAAATCAATGAAGTTAGAACACAGTCTCACAAAAATAAACTCAAAATGGCTTAAAAATTTAAATATAAGACATGACGCCATAAAACTCCTAGAAGAGAACATAGGCAAATCATTCTCTGACATAAATCATACCAATGTTTTCTTAGGTCAGCCTCCCAAGGCAATAGAAATAAAAGCAAAAATAAACAAATGGGACCTAATCAAACTTATAAGCTTTTGCACAGCAAAGAAAACCATAAACAATATGAAAATTTAACCTGTGCACTGGGAGAAAATATTTGCAAATTATGTGACCAACAAGGGATTAATTTCCAAAATATACAAACAGCTCATACAACTCAACAACAACAAAAACAACTTAATCAGAAAATAAGCAGAAGACCTAAATACACATTTCTCCAAAGAGATGGCCAATAGGCACATGAAAAGATGCTCATCATCGCTAATTATTTGAGAAATGCAAATCAAAACTATGGTCAGAATGGCCATCATTAAAATGTCTACAAATAATAAATGCTAGAGGGAGTGTGGAGAAAAGGGAACCCTCCTATACTGTTGGTGGGAATGTAAATTGGTGCAGCCACTATGGAAAACAATATGTAGGTTCCTCAAACAACAGAATTGCAATATGATCCAGCAATCCCACTCCTGGCCATATATCCAGACAAAACTCTAATTCAAAAAGATACATGCACCCCTATGGTCATAGCAGCACTATTCACGATAGCTAAGACATGGAAACAACCTCAATGTCTATCAACAGATGAATGGATAAAGAAGATGTGGTGTGTGTATATATATATATATATATATATATATATATATATATACACACACACACACACAATGGAATATTACTCAGCCATAAAAGAAAATGAAATAATATCATTTGCAGCAACATGGATGGATCGAGATATTATCCTACTAAGCAAAGTCAGTCATAAAGAGAAAGACAAATACCATAGGATATCACTTATATGTGGAATCTAAAACAAGACACAAATAAACATTTACAAATCAGAAACAGACTCACAGATATAGAGTACAGATTTGTGTTTGGGAAGGGGGAAGGGAGTGGGGGAGGGAAGGATTGGGAGTTTGGGATTAGCAGATGCAAACTAATATATAGGATGGATAAACAGCAAGGTCCTACTGTATAGCACAGGGAACTATATTCAATATCCGGTGATAAACCATAATGGAAAAGAATATGAAAAAGAATATATATGTGTATAACTGAGTCACTTTGCTGTACAGCAGAAATTAACACAACGTTGTAAATCAACTATACTTCAATACATTTTAAAAAAATACACATGCAAAAAAAAAAAAGGCAGAATACGACGGCAAAAAAGGAAAGATGTAATTGATGTATTTATTAGAACACAAATAGCCAGATGGTAGACTTAAACCCAAACACATCAATAAACACATTAAATTTAAGTGGTCTAAATTCCCCAATAAAAGGTAGAAATTGTCAGATGGAATAATATAAAAAGTTAGACCAAACCATAGGCCAAACCAAGAAACTCATTTTGAATATGAAGACAAAAATAGGTTAAACCTAAAAGAATGAGAAAAAATATACCACACTAACACTAATCAAAAGAAGGCCATAGCAGTTATACTGATATCATAAAAAGTAGATTTCCGAACTAAAAATATTCTTTAGGGTTAATAACAGGCTACTATTAATAATGTAACTGAAAACAACAAAATAGGGTGAATTAATAACTGAAACCTGAATTATGATCACTATCCATCTTTTTCCTTTTCTGACCTTTATTTTCCTCAGATATGTGATGAGGAATTGGGACTAGAAGATTTTCAATTCTAGAACATTACTAGAAGTCTAGATTTTCGTTTTCAATCACTGAAAATTGTCAAACTGTTTGCCAACTCTTGGTTAATACTTTCGATGGTATTCATGAATGGTGTAAAATATGGCTGTTACAATCATCAAGTCTCTTATAAAACTGAAATTCTCGGGTTTTATATCAATATCAGTAACCAGGCATTTTACAGAAGTTCATGAATTACTGAATAAAGTAAAGATCTCACGACAACTCAGTGGGAGTTTTGGTAGGTCCAAAAAAAAATTCTTTCTTGAAATTTCCATTAAACATTTTTAACATAGTATTTAAAATTTCTACATTGGTAGGTAGATCTAGAGGGAGATGAGCAAAACCTGTTTCAATGCTAGGCAACAGATGGCAGATAAAAGATATCAGCATATACCTTCAACCAGGCAGGATAAATTGTTCAAATATATTTTAGCAGCTGCTAAAGCAAATAGAAATACAGAGGAAGTAAAGCAAATAAACAAAATAATTTCAAATGATCCTATGGAGACTAATTAAGGAATTGTACAGTTTTAAAGCTATATATTTCTGTAAATTCCATCCTTGTCTAGGTTCTTAATTGTTGTCTTTAAAATTTTAACACATCTGAGAACTATTATTCTGTTTCCTGGTGCTCTGCGCATCTTAAAGAACTACCAAAAAGTCCACAACAGTCTCCCGGGGAAAGTGAAACTCAAGATAACCACAGCCAAGTCAATTTCTAGCTAGAGAACTGACTGTTCTCAATACTGAAATACATATCCTAATTGACTCATGGAACTGACTTGGCAGGCTATAAGGTTTGAAGTCACACCAAACGACAGGTTGGTGTGTTAAGAAGAATAATGGTCCAGGAGTCAGGAGACAGCTCTTTGTTATGGGAGTAACAGTTATGGGAGCCCTGATAAGTTACTCAGCATCTAGTGGCTCAATTTCCTTGTTTATACACAGGGGAAATCATTCCTGCCCTGCCTATCTAAGAGGGCTTTTAGGTGTATCAAATTATATAAATTATATAAAACATTTGGTAACAATAAAGAGAACAAAAAGAGGAAATGGGCAATAATGAAGGAAACATTATTTATGAAGTAATCTAAAATTTTCTAAGCTTATAATGTTTTACAAATTTAAGATATACTTTATCATTTTATTTGTATTATTTTTGTCAGTTATCATTTTATTATTGAAACCACCCTATGAATTATATAAGGAAAATACTCCTAATTTTCTAAAAAAGATACTGAAAAACTGGTTGCCCAAGTTAAAAACCTAATTCATAACATAGTCATCAACCTATCTTCTGTGTAAAGAAGACTTTTCTCAACAATTTAAGCTGCCCAGAAAACGGAGTAATCTGTCTTCTAACGTAATGAATTCCACTTCTGTAGCTATTATACGAAGAATTATTCCTGCATTGAAAGGAAGGAGATAAATGAATATTAAATGAAACCCAGGCTGACAAAAGGGGTCCATGTCACAAAAAATGCTAAAGAACCCTAGGGCCTAGCGATTCTCCTACAAAATGGGGCTTATAATATCTACAGGGACAGATATCTGTGGGAGACAGAGAGGGGGCTTGCACAAACTGGATTTCTCTACTGGATAGTAAGAAACAATGTATTGCACCAATCCTCTGGATGTGATATATGAACACTTTCTCTCCCAGTTGACAATGGCAGTGATCATTCTAGTGTCCAGTTTAAGAAGATGAAATAAGTAGCCACTGCTCTGGAACATTAACCAAGCCTGGTAAAATCCTGGTTAGATGCACTACCAGCAGATTTAAGGTCAACATAATAAACACACATGTGTGCACACACACACACAACTCTGATATTTTGCCAAGGTAATAATGATTCCTATTCCACCATATTTAAAACATTAAATTGTATACATTTCAATGTCAATATGTCTGTCTATAATTAATAATAAAATTTAAATTCCTATATCTGTGCATAATCCAAACAGTGAAACAGACCTGAGGTTACCTATAAAATGCTCATGTTCACTGAAGAAGAAATTTGTTTTTAATAAATTTTATTATTTTTTTTTTTTTTTTTTTTTTTTTTTTTTTTGACCAAAAAAACTGAGATCACAGGTCTGAGCTGGTATGATAGTTTTTGTTCTTTTTTTTTTTTTTTTTTGTTTTGTGGTAGGCGGGCCCCCCTCTGCTGTGGCCTCGCCCATTGCGGGGCACAGGCTCCGGACGCGCAGGCTCAGCGGCCATGGCTCACGGGCCCAGCCGCTCCACAGCATGTGGGATCCTCCCGGACCGGGGCGCGAACCCGGTTCCCCTGCATCGGCAGGCGGACGCGCAACCGCTGCGCCACCAGGGAAGCCCCAAATTTTATTATTTTTTAATTTTTTTATTTTTGGCTGCATTGGGTCTTTTTTTTTTTTTTTTTTTTTTTTTTTTTTTGCGGTACGCGGGCCTCTCACTGTTGTAGCCTCTCCCGTTGTGGAGCACAGGCTCCAGACGCGCATGCTCAGCAGCCATGGCTAACGGGCCCAGCCGCTCCGTGGCATGTGGGATCCTCCCAGACCAGGGAACAAACCCGTGTCCCCTGCATCGGCAGGCAGACTCTCAACCACTGCGCCACCAGGAAGCCCCATGCATTGGGTCTTTGTTGAGGCACGCAGGCTTTCTCTAGTTGCAGCAAGAGGGGGCTACTCTTCATTGCGGTGTGCAGGATTCTCATTGCTGTGGAGCATGGGCTCTAGGCACGTGGACTTCAGTAGTTGTGGCACTCAGGCTCTGTAGTTGTGGCTTGTGGGCTCCAAAGCACAGGCTCAGTAGTTGTGGCACACGGGCTTAGTTGCTCTGCAGCATGTGGGATCCTCCCAGACCAGGGCTCGAACCTGTGTCCCCTGCATTGGCAGGTATATTCTTAACCACTTCACCACCAGGGAAGTCCCTGAAGAAGAAATTTCTTCAGCAACTATATTTTGGAAGAAAAGCAAAGATACCTACAGGTATATGTCCCAGTATTTTCTCTAGTTTTAAATGGCACTTTAAAACTTACAAATTGGTTTAAAAGCACTGCATTTTCCACTGAGTCTGGAAAGACATTTCTAAGAAAGATGGTACTATATTAACAATATTAATAATGATATTAATACGAAAGATAATAATATATTAAACAATTACTAATCCTCATAAGAACTCTATAAGGTAGATATTATCATTATCTTCATTTCAAACAAGAACTTGAGATTTAGAGAGATTGAAGTACTTGCCTAAGATAACAAAAGTGGAGAAGCCTGGATCTGAACTAATTCATTCAGAATTAGATCACAGCTGCACGTGATGGCAGTATGGAAGGAACCATGGTAAGGAATTTGCTTATAGTGTTCCATTTAATCCTTTATACCGTCATTAACTTAGTACTATTATGATCCTCTTTCCAGATGGGCAAACTGATATTAGTGAGATCCAAAGTCTCCCTGTTAGGATATCACAGATCTGGGATTTTCCCCCCGGCAGTCCGTCTCCAAAGTTAATGTGTTTAATTCCGGAATTCTACTACTTTTGCAAAGTAAAAGAGGTACTTAAAATGACTTGTGCATAGAACTGTTATGATCATCTTATCCTTGATTACAATGCAGGAACATATATCCTTCCAATTCTTCAAACTTTATTATCCTTTTCATTTGTATTGAGTTACTTTTTAGGAATGTGGTACACATTAAGAATTTTAGGGGGGCATTTAAGACGGCAGAGGAGTAGGATGTGGAGATCACCTTCCTCCCCACAAATACATCAAAAATACATCTACATGTGGAACAACCCCTACAGAACACCTATTGAATGCTGGCAAAAGATCTCATCCCCAAAGGCAAGAAACTCCCCACGTACCTGGGTAGGGCAAAAGAAAAAAAAAACAGAGACAAAAGAATAGGGATGGGACCTGCACCTCTGAGAGGGAGCTGTGAAGGAGGAAAAGTTTCCACACACTAGGAAGCCCCTTCACTGATGGAGATGGGGGGTGGGCGGGGGGGAGTGGCGAAGCTTCAGAGCCACGGAGGAGAGTGCAGTAACAGGGTGCAGAGGGCAAAGTGGAGAGATTCCCACACAGAGGATCGGTGCCGACCAGCACTCAACCAGCCCGAGAGGCTTGTCTGCTCACCCGCCGGGGCGGGCGGGGGCTGGGAGCTGAGGATCAGGCTTCGGTCGGATCCCAGGGAGAGGACTGCGGTTGGCTGCATGAACACAGCCTGAAGGGGGCTAGTGCGCCACAGCCAGCCGGGAGGGAGTCCGGGAAAAAGTCTGGAGCTGCCGAAGAGGCAAGAGACCATTCTTTCAGTGTGTGCGAGGAGAGGGGATTCAGAGCACCACCTAAACAAGCTTCGGAGACGAGCACGAGCTACAGCCATCAGCGCGGACACCAGAGACGGGCATGAAATGCTAAGGCTGCTCGTGCAGCCACCAAGAAACCTGTGTGCAAGCACAGGTCACTATCCACATCTCCCTTCCTGGGAGCCTATGCACCCTGCCACTGCCAGGGTCCCATGATCCAGGGACAACTTCCCTGGGAGAACACACAGCACACCTCCAGCTGTTGCAATGTCATGCTGGCCTCTGCCGCTGCAGGCTCAGCCCGCATTTTGTACCCCTCCCTCCCCCCATCCTGAGTGAGCCAGAGCCCCCGAGTCAGCTGCTCCTTTAACCCTGTTCTATCTGGGCAAAGAACAGACGCCCTCAGGCGACCTACATGCAGAGGCAGGGCCAAATCCAAAGCTGAACCCCAGAAGCTGTGCGAACAAAGAAGAGAAAGGGAAATCTCTCCCAGCAGCCTCAGGAGCAGCAGATTAAATCTCCACAATCAACTTGATCTACCCTGCATCTCTGGAATACCTGAATAGACAATAAATCATCCCAAAATTGAGGTGGTGGACTTTGGGAGTAACTGTAGACTTGGGGTTTGCTTTCTGCATCCAATTTGTTTCTGGTTTTTGGTTTATTTTAGTTTCGTATTTAGAGCTTATTATCATTGGTAGATTTGTTTATTGATTTGGTTGCTCCCTTTTTTTAATGGATATATACGTTTTTTCCTTTTTCTCTGTTTGTGTGTATGTGTATGTTTCTTTGTGTGACTTTGTCTGTATAGCTATGCTTTTACCATTTGTCCAAGAGTCCTCTCTGTCCATTTTTTTGTGTGTTTTTTTGTTTTTTGGATATGTTTAGCGCTTGTTATCATTGGTGGATTTGTTTTTTGGTTTGGTTGCTCTCTTCTGTCTTCCTTTTTTTTAATTACTTTTTAATTGTTTACATTTTTAATTTTTTAATTTTAATACCTTTTTTTTTATTTTTATTTATTTATTTTTCTCCCTTTTCTACTGAGCCGTGTGGCTGACAGGGTCACGGTGCTCCAGCCAGGTGTCAGGCCTGAGCCTCGGAGGTGGGAGAGCTGAGTTCAGGACATTGGTCCACCAGAGACCTCCTGTCTCCACGTAATATCAAACAGCGAAAGCTCTCCCAGAGATCTCCATCTCAAGGCTAAGACTCAACTCCACTCAACTTCCAGCAAGCTACAGCGCTGGACAACCCATGCCAAACAACTAGCAACACAGGAACACAACCCCACCCATTAGCAGAGAGCCTGCATAAAATCATACTAAGGTCACAGACACCCCAAACACACCACCAGACGTTGTCCTGCCTACCAGAAAGGCAAGATCCAGCCTCATCCACCAGAACACAGGCACCAGTCCCCTCTACCAGGAAGCCTACACAACCACTGAACCAACCTTACCCACAGGGGGAAGACACCAAAAACAACGGGAACTATGAACCTGCAGCCTGCTAAAAGGAAACTCCAAACACTAAGTTAAGCAAAATGAGAAGACAGAGAAATATGCAGCAGATGAAGGAGCAAGGTAAAAACCCACCAGACCAAACAAATGAAAAGGAAATAGGCAGCCTACCTGAAAAAGAATTCGGAGTAATGATAGTAAAGATGATCCAAAATCTTGGAAATAGAATGGAGAAAAAACAAGAAACGTTTAACAAGGGCCTAGAAGAACCAAAGAGCAAACAATGATGAGCAACACAATAAATGAAATTTAAAATTCCCTAAAACGAATCAAGAGAAGAATAACTGAGGCAGAAGAACATATAAGTGACCTGGAAGATAAAATAGTGGAAATAACTATAGCAGAAGAGAATAAACAAAAGAGAATGAAAAAGAATTGAGGACAGTCCCAGAGACCTCTGGGACAACATTAAACACACCAACATTCAGAGTGTAGGGGTCCCAGAAGAAGAAGAGAAAAAAAAGCACTGAGAAAATATTTGAAGAGATTACAGTTGAAAACTTCCTTAATATGGGAAAGGAAATAGTCAATTAAGTCCAGGAACCGCAGAGAGTCCCATACAAGATAAATCCAAAGAGAAACATGCCGAGACACATATTAATCAAACTATCAAAAATTAAATACAAAGAAAAAATATTAAAAGCAGCAAGGGAAAAGCAACAAATAACATACAAGGGAATCCCCATAAGGTTGACAGCTGATCTTTCAGCAGAAACTCTACAAGCCAGAAGGGAGGGGCAGGACATATTTAAAGTGATGAAAGAGAAAAACCTACAACCATGATTACTCTACCCAGCGAGGATCTCATTCAGATTCGATAGAGAAATTAAAACCTTTACATACAAGCAAAAGCTAAGAGAATTCAGCACCACCAAACCAGCTTTACAATAAATGCTAAAGGAACTTCTCTAGGCAGAAAACACAAGAGAAGGAAAAGACCGACATTAACAAACGCAAATCAATTAAGAAAATGGTAATAGGAACATACATATCGATAACTACCTTAAAAGTAAATGGATTAAATGCTCCAACCAAAAGACAGCGACTGGGTGAATGGATACAAAAACAAGACCTGTATATATGCTGTCTACAAGAGACTGACTTCAGACCTGGGGACACATACAAACTGAAAGTGAGGGGATGGAAAAAGATATTCCATGAAAATGGAAATCAAAAGAAAGCTGGAGTAGCAATTCTCATATCAGACAAAATAGACTTCCAAATAAAGACTATTACAAGAGACAAAGAAGGACACTATATAATGATCAAGGGATCAATCCAAGAAGATGATATAACAATTGTAAATATTTATGCACCCAACATAGGAGTACCTCAATACATAAGGCAACTGCTAACACCCATAAAAGGGGAAATCGACAGTAACACAATTATAGTAGGGGACTTTCACACCCCACTTTCACCAATGGCCAGATCATCCAAAATGAAAGTAAATAAGGAAACACAAGCTTTAAATGATACATTAAATAAGATGGACTTCATTGATATTTATTGGACATTCCATCCAAAAACAAAAGAAAACACATTCCTCTCAGTGCTCATGGAACTATCTCCAGGATAGATCATATCTTGGGTCACAAATCAAGGCTTGGTAAATTTAAGAAAATTGAAATTGTATCAAGTATCTTTTCCGAGCACAATGCTATGAGACTAGATATCAATTACAGGAAAAAAATATGTAAAAAATACAAAAACATGGAGGCTAAACAATGCACTACTAAGTAACTGAGAGATCACTGAAGAAATCAGAGAGGAAATCAAAAAATACCTAGAAACAAATGACAATGAAAACATGACGACCCAAAACCTACGGGATGCAACAAAGGCAGTTTTAAGAGGGAAGTTTATAGCAATACAATCCTACCTCAAGAAAGAAAAAAATGTCAGATAAACAACCAAACCTTACACCTAAAGCAATTAGAGAAAGAAGCACCAAAAAACCCCAAGTTAGCAGAAGGAAAGAAATCATAAAGATCACATCAGAAATAAATGAAAAAGAAATGAAGGAAACGATATCAAAGATCAATAAAACTAAAAGCTGGTTCTTTGAGAAGATAAACAAAATT
>NC_041234.1:12002803-12011507 GCF_002837175.3 Physeter macrocephalus
TCCAGGATAGATCATATCTTGGGTCACAAATCAAGGCTTGGTAAATTTAAGAAAATTGAAATTGTATCAAGTATCTTTTCCGAGCACAATGCTATGAGACTAGATATCAATTACAGGAAAAAAATATGTAAAAAATACAAAAACATGGAGGCTAAACAATGCACTACTAAGTAACTGAGAGATCACTGAAGAAATCAGAGAGGAAATCAAAAAATACCTAGAAACAAATGACAATGAAAACATGACGACCCAAAACCTACGGGATGCAACAAAGGCAGTTTTAAGAGGGAAGTTTATAGCAATACAATCCTACCTCAAGAAAGAAAAAAATGTCAGATAAACAACCAAACCTTACACCTAAAGCAATTAGAGAAAGAAGCACCAAAAAACCCCAAGTTAGCAGAAGGAAAGAAATCATAAAGATCACATCAGAAATAAATGAAAAAGAAATGAAGGAAACGATATCAAAGATCAATAAAACTAAAAGCTGGTTCTTTGAGAAGATAAACAAAATTGATAAACCATTAGCCAGATTCATCAAGAAAAAAAGGGAGAAGACTCAAATCAACAAAATTAGAAATGAAAAAGGAGAAGTAACAACACACCGCAGAAATACAAAGGATCATGAGAGATTACTACAAGCAACTATATGCCAATAAAATGGGCCACGTGGAAGAAATGGACAAATTCTTAGAAAAGCACAACCTTCCAATACTGAACCAGGAAGAAACAGAAAATATAAACAGACCAATCACAAGCACTGAAATTGAAACTGTGATTTAAAGTCTTCTAACAACAAAATTCTATCAAACATTTAGAGAAGAGCTAACACCTATCTTTCTCAAACTCTTCCAAAATATAGCTGAGGGAGGAACACTCCCAAACTCATTCTACAAGGCGACCATCACCCTGATACCAAAACCAGACAAAGACGTCACAAAAGAAGAAAACTACAGGTCAATATCACTGATGAAAACAGATGCAAAAATCCTCAACAAAATACTAGCAAACAGAATCCAGCAGCACACTGAAAGGATCATACACCATGATCAAGTGGGATTTATCCCAGGAATGCCAGGATTCTTCAATATACACAAATCAGTCAATGTGATACATACACCATATTAACAAACTGAAGAAGAAAAACCATATGATCATCGCAATAGATGCAGAAAAATCTTTCAACAAAATTCAACACCCATTCATGATAAAAACCCTCCAGAAAGCAGGCAGAGTGGGAACTTACCTCAACATAATAAAGGCCATATGTGACAAACCCACAGCCAACATCGTTCGCAATTGTGAAAAACTGAAACCATTTCCACTAAGATCAGGAACAATACCAGGTTGCCCACTCTCAACACTATTATTCAACATAGTTTTGGAAGGTTTAGCCACAGCAATCAGAGAAGAAAAAGAAATAAAACGAATGCAAATCAGAAAAAAAAAAGATGTAAAAGTGTCACTGTTTGCAGATGACATGATGCTATACGTGGAGAATCCTAAAGGTGCTACCAGAAAACTACTAGAGCTAATCAATGAATTTGGTAAAGTAGTAGGATACAAAACTAATACACAGAAATCTCTTGCATTCCTATACACTAATGATGAAAAATCTGAAAGAGGAATTAAGGAAACACTCCCATTTACCACTGCAACAAAAAGAATAAAATACCTAGGAATAAACCTACCTAAGGAGACAAAAGACCTGTATGCAGAAAACTATAAGGCACTGATGGAAAGAAATTATAGAAAATACAAACAGATGGAGATATATACCACATTACTGAATTGGAAGAATGAACAATGTGAAAATGACTATACTACCAAAAGCAATCTACAGATTCAATGCAATCCTTAATCAAACTACCAATGGCATTTTTCACAGAACTAGAACAGAAAATTTCACAATTTATATGGAAACACAAAAGACCCCAAATAGCCAAAGCAATCTTGAGAAAGAAAAACGGAGCTGGAGGAATCAGGCTCCCAGACTTCAGACTATACTTCAAAGCTACAGTAATTGAGAGAGTATGATACTGGCACAAAAACAGAAATATCGATCAATGGAACAGGATAGAAAGCCCAGAGATAAACCCACACACATATGCTCACCTTATTTTTGATAAAGGATGCAAGAATATACAATTGAAAAAAGACAGCCTCTTCAGTAAATGGTGCTGGGAAAACTGGACAGCTACATGTAAAAGAATGAAATTAGATCACTCCCTAACACCATACACAAAAATAAACTCAAAATGCATTAAAGAACTAAATGTAAGGCCAGACACTATAAAATTCTTATAGGAAAACATAGGATGAACAATCTTTGACATAAATCACAGCAAGATCATTTTTGACCCATCTCCTAGAGAAATGGAAATAAAAACAAAAATAAACAAATGGGACCTAATGAAACTTAAAACCTTTTGCACAGCAGAGGAAACCATAAACAAGACTAAAAGGCAACCCTCAGAATGAGAGAAAATATTTGCAAACGAAGTAACTGACAAAGCATTAATCTCCAAAATTTACAAGCAACTGATGCAGCTCAATATCAAAAAAACAAACAACCCAATCCAAAAATGGGCAGAAGACCTAAATAGACATTTTTCCAAAGAAGATATACAGATTGCCAACAAACACATGAAAGAATGCTCAACATCATTAAATCATTAGAGAAATGCAAATCAAAACTACTGTTACTCTTGTAGGGTAGGTTTTTTCTCCTCTGCTATTCTAGAATTTTCTCTCCATGATTGGCTTTCAGTAGTTTTACATGATGTGCAAGGTGTGGATTTTTGTATTTATTTTCTGTAACCACTAGAGCTTTGTGGCTTGATATCTTTTATGACATTTGAAACTGTCTCATGTATTCTCCTTTTGAAATACTGCTTTTTTCCCATTCTCTTCCCAGTTTATGGGACTCCAATTTCAAATATATATAATTTTTCCATTGTACTCCATATGACCATTATCTAGTTTCCCATATTTTCATTCTGTTTTATCATCATGCATGATTCTGAATACAGAGATACACAGATTGCCAGCAAACACATGAAAGAATGCTCAACATCATTAATCATTAGAGAAATGCAAATCAAAACTACAGTGAGATATCACCTCACACTGGTCAGAATGGCCATCATCAAAAACTCTACAAACAATAAATGCTGGAGAGGGTGTGGAGAAAAGGGAACCCTGTTGCTCTGCTGATGGGAATGTAAATGGGTACAACTATTATGGAGAACAGTATGGAGGTTCCTTAAAAAACTACAAATAGAACTACCATACGACCCCGCAATCCCACTACTGGGCATATACCCTGAGAAAACCATAATTCAAAAAGAGTCATGTACCAAAATGTTCATTGCAGCTCTATTTACAATAGCCAGGACATGGAAGCAACCTAAGTGTCCATCAACAGATGAATGGATAAAGAAGATGTGGCACATATATACAATGGAATATCACTCACCCATAGAAAGAAACGAAGCTGAGTTATATGTAGTGAGGTGGATGGACCTAGAGTCTGTCGTACAGAGTGAAGTAAGTCAGAAAGAGAAAAACAAATACCGTATGCTGACACACATATATGGAATCTAAAAAAAAATGGTTCTTATGAAACTAGGGGCAGGACAGGAATAAAGACACAGATGTAGAGAATGGACTTGAGGACATGGGGAGTGGGAAGTGTAAGCTGGGACAAAGTGAGAGAGTGGCATGGACATATATACACTCCCAAATGTAAAATAGATAGCTAGTGGGAAGCAGCCACATAGCACAGGGAGATCAGCTCGGTGCTTTGTGTTCACCTCGAGGGGTGGGATAGGGAGGAGATATGGGGATATATGTATATGTATAGCTGATTCAGTTTGTTATAAAGCAGAAACTAACAGACCTTTTAAAGCAATTATACTCCAATAAAGATGTTTTAAAAAATAGAATTTTAAGAACATCCTCTCACTTGAGCATCATGTTGGATTATGTAGACCTAAATTCACTCAAAGTTTGAGCACAATACCCTTTTAGATGGAAAACCCTGTGCTGTTAAATATAACCACAGGAAAAAACCTCTCATGTTTAAAGGAAAAAGAAATCCAACTACTTAGAGAACTAAAAGACCAGTAAGTTGTAGAAATGCATTTTCACAATATTATTTATCCTTATATCACTTCTTCAAAAATAAGTAGGGACCATCATTTGACAACATTTTCTGAAAACCTGAAACAACAGTGTATCTAGTAATTGCTTCTTCTAAAATGTATATCATACAAAATCACTTCTGGGGTATTCCAGACAAAAATGCATAACCTGAAACTAATCATGAAGAAACATTGGACTAACTTAAACTGAGGGGCATTCTACAAAGTAACTGCCCAGTACTCTTCCAAAATGTCATAGTCATGAAAGGCAAAGAAATCTCAGAAACTGTTCCAGATTAAAGAAGACTAAAGAAATATGACAGCTTAATGCATGTGATCCTGGATTGGATAATGGACCAGGGAGAAACTTTTATCTTCTGAAAAAGATATTGTTGGGACAATTGGCAAAATTTGAATCAGATCTGTGAATTAGGTGATAGTATTCTATCAGAGTTAATTTCTTGATTTAAATAATTGTACTGTGGTGATGTAAGAGAATGTCTTTTTTTAAGGAACTAATTAGAGGTAATGTGATGTTACTTTTGCAACTCTCAAATACATCAGAAAAAAAATTTATCGCAAGCCACTCTTTTTATGAAACAAATTTTGCAGGATTTAACCCCCTATCAAATTGTACGTGGATTCATTGGCTGCCAAGAGCCAATTTGTTCATTTTTGAAGTATTGGACATGCAGTAGCATTTTAGAAGATATGAATACAATATTGGCAATGGAGTTTCCTATATTTGCTTTATGCAAAATTGGCTTTGATTGATTACCTCTCTATAAGCCATATCCATCATTAAAAACCCTGTTATATTCTGTAAGTTGATTTGGCTTCTCCAAGCAACATGAGAAAGTTAGGGTCTGATGATATTCAGTCAATATCGTTTTCCTCCCAGCTATCATCCTTGTCAACTCTAACTCCCAGCTTCATTGGTCATTTCTTAGTCAGCCCTGAGTATACTGGAAAGCCCATGAGGTACTGGACTCTGATCCCTGGATGATTTAGACTGTCAATATACTAATCTTGATGTGTCTTCTACCTCATTTTAAGTCTCATATTCTTGAAAATCTCCAATTATGACCTCCAAGAAACCCATGATATACTGTCTCCAGGAATATATAGATCCTCAGGTTAAAAGAGACACACACGTGCTCCCAACCCTCCAAATCCTTGTCTACTTTTAAAATAATAAAAATTTAAAATTCTCACTTTTTTACGCTATTGACTTTTTAAATGCTAGATTGAGCCCTATGTTCTGAGAGTTTCTGACAGGTAACTTTTTGAAACAAATATAGAATATTTGGTCAAACTGATTGTCATTCAATCATAACATAAAAGTATTAGTGAACAAGGAGCTTACATATTGTATGTTGTAAGAATAAATGGATCTTCCCTGATTCTCCCTTGCGGATGAAAATCTTTTCTTAAAGTGATCCTCAGATCTGTTCACTATGAATCTGATTCCTCAAATAGTGTGAGTATAAATAAAAGAGAATTTTAAATACTTCCATGCCTCGTCTCTTGGGGAAAATATTCCATTTTACAATAGGCTACAGAGTACAAAACTCTTAACTGCACTTACTTTGAAAAAAGGAGATAGAGTTATCTTCACACTTGGTTGATAAGGCCCATCAAAAGACCACCAACTAAAGCAAACAATAAAAGTGCAAAACCAGACAATTTCCATTGAAACACTCCAAATACATAGTAATTTCTTATTTTAGTAGAAAACTTTACTGTTTGTAAAAGTTTTTACCAATGCTTTTCTAAAACACAAATCAGAGGTAGACCTCAAGCCTAGGACCATTTCAGCCTCAACACCAGGACACCCTTCTTTTTGTTCCATCATAGTTTCTAAGCATCTTATATCTTATATACTTTCATACCTAGTAAACCTTGCTTACTTTGGCTCCTCATTCTATAATTCTTTCATCAATTACAACCTCCCTACTTCCTGGTTTCTGCCAAAATCTTCAAGCATCAAGTACAATATCAGCTTCTAACTCACTACCCTCACACCCAAGGCAAAATTAAATTTTGTTTTATGGGCAGCCCATAGTACTTTCACATATACAAACTATGGAATATCTCACATGGCTTTTATGAATATTCAGTGGGTATGATGGTTAATTTTATGCATCAACTTGGCTAGGCCATGGTACCCAGATACTTGAGCAAACATTATTCTAAATGTTTCAGTGAAAGTAGTTTTGTGCTAGATTAACATCTAAACCAGCAGACTTTGAATAAAGCAGATTACCGACAATAATGTGGGGGGGCCTCATGTAATCAGTTGAAGGCCTTAATAGAAAAAGACTGACCTTCCCCTAAGAAGAGGAAATTCTGCCAGCACACTACCTTTAGACTTGAACTGCATCATCAGCTCTTCCTTGGGTCTCTTGCCTCCTGGCCCAACCTACAGATTTTGGACTTGCCAGCCTCTACAGTTGCATGAGCTAATTAATTCCTTTAAATCTCTTTAGACAGACACAGACAGGCAAATATATAGATGGACATAGATATCTATATAGATATATCGGTAAACATCCTATTGGTTCTTTTTCTTTGGAGAATCCTGATTCATACAGTGGAGAGCACTGGAATGTTTGATTTGGACTTGTATTTTTCTGTTTCTTTAAATTTTTCCATAATTAAGATCCCATTGGAATTTAGATTAAAAAACACAGAGCTCTTTTGTTAAGTTGGATGCACATACACTGCAATGCTAATAACTGTTATCTAAGGGTGACATTCATACTTTTTTCTTTGTATTAGTCTCTATTTTCAAAGTCTCCTATAAAAATTGTATTACTTATGTTAAACAGAAGGAAAAAAAGCCACATTCTGTGACAAAAGCATTAAAACTCCCTTTAAGTTAATAGGAGATTCCATTTACCTCTAGGGCTACTTGCATTCTGATTTGAAGGCAGGTCAATAAATGCTTGAGGTCGGCCATGTTGGAAGGTCAATAGGAAACGGTAAAAAAAAACCATGGTAAACTGGAGAATGTGTACCCCATCTATAAATGGCAGTGTCTGTGGGTCCTATAGGCCACAGCTTAAAAGTTTTAAAAATATGCCAGACTTTTCTTTTGTTTGAAATACAATAATTTTTAAATGATGGCAACTAACTAAAAAACAAACCAAAAAAACCCAATTTGCTTTCCAAACAAATCACTGAGGACTCTGGTTTATGGCCTCAGTCTGATACCCTTTAAAAACGATTTAACTTCTCAAGAATAAATTGATTTTTAGCATACCCTACTGAGAATATCATCTTTCAGAGTGGTACTGTATGCTTCTACATGTTGTTGACTATGAATTTCAGGGGCAGAATTAAAGAAATGCAAATATCCACTGATGAATGACAATTTACTTTTAGAGTGCTTCTATGATAATCTTTACCTATCTCTCATCAGTCAATTCAAGAGATCTCCCAAGCTAAAAATTACTCATTCACATAACTCTAGGCTATTTTAAAAATATATATGGACAGTAAACTTAAGAAGTCTCAAGGAGATCTCTTGCTGACATAGTTGTTTGGATCAGTGATTTTCTAAGGGGGTTGGTATCAGTCACTCCAGGGGGAACATTTTAGGTTACCAGAGTGACTGGGGTGGAGCCCTATTAGAATAAACTAGACAGAGGTTCAGAAATGCTCCAGATTCTCCCAAATGTAAAGAACTATCTTGCTCCCCCCGCAAGACTTTCAAACATCCCCAGTGAATGTTCATGAACATGAAAAGCCTCCTCTGTGAGGATAGATAGCCTCATTCTATTTTATGTAGAAAAAGCATAGTTGTAGAGTTTTAAAATAACCTGAATTTTCTAGAAATGCAGCTTCCATGTAGACTGAGGAGAGTTGTAATTTGCCCTCTTCGGAATGTTACCAAGAGGTGCTCACTCTTTCAAAAAATTACACCAGTGAAGTCAGTTCTGCTCATGGTATTTGAGTAGCCCACGCTACATAGCTGTATCTGTCGGTATTTACATCTGTCACAAGTCCACTGATTCTATGGAGAGGTATGAGCATCTATTTCTTTAGGTCTTCTAGCATGGTCATACCTAAGCATTTACATACCGAAATACCTTTTTAAAAAAATAAAGTGATCTTTGATAAAGGAGGCAAGAACATACAATGGAGAAAAGACAGCCTCTTCAATAAGTGGTGCTGGGAAAACTGCACAGCTACATGTAAAATAATGAAAATAGAACACTCCCTAACACCATACTCAAAAATAAACTCAAAATGGATTAAAGACCTAAATGTAAGACCGGACACTATAAAACTCTTAGAGGAAAACATAGGAAGAACCCACTTTGACATAAATCACAGCAAGATCTTTTTTGATCCACCTCCTAGAGTAATGGAAATAAAAACAAAAATAAACAAATGAGACCTAATGAAATTTCAAAGCTTTTGCACAGCAAAGGAAACCATAAACAAGATGAAAGCACAACCCTCAGAATGGGAGAAAATATTTGCAAATGAATCAACGGACAAAGGATTAATCTCCAAAATATATAAACAGCTCATGCAGCTCAATATTAAAA
>NC_041234.1:12012003-12034736 GCF_002837175.3 Physeter macrocephalus
AATGGTACAGATGAACCAGTTTGCAGGGCAGAAATTGAGACACAGATGTAGAGAACAAATGTATGGACACCAAGGGGGGAAAGCAGCGGGGGGGTGGGGGGGTGATGAAATGGGCGATTGGGATTGACATGTATACACTGATGTGTGTAAAATTGATGACTAGTAAGAACCTGCTGTATAAAAAAATAAAATAAAATTCAAAAAAAAATAAAGTGCTTGGTATTTATGTCTCCTTTATATTAAAGTTAGAGTATTATAGTACTTTTAAAAATTTGTGTTCGTCAGTTGGTTCTATTATCTATAAATTTTATCTCAGGATATTAAATGAGGCATAAAAATATTTAATATTAAAAGAAATTGTTAGGTTCGACTGAGTTGAGAAACACTAACTTAGAATCTATCCTGATTGATGATCCTAATCCATATTCATGTCCTCAAGGTTAGAAATACAGTGCAGTCATTCCGTCTCTGAAATGAAATGTTTCATTTTTGCCAAATTATGAACTTATCACAGTGTGCAGCATCATTTCTTAAACCTTGAAGAAAGCTTTCTTGTTTAAAAATTCAAGGACCTAATTTCCCACTTAATTTTTTTTCATAATCATTGAACAGGATTCATGTATACCGATTCTACCACTCTTCATTGTTATAGCTTGTGCCATCTCAAAGAAGAAATTGTCAAAACACATATAGTATATTCATTAAGCATCTATAAAATGTGATTTATGTTCACACTTTTACTAGAGAACCCCAGTTATTAATGATGCTTTCAAGAGTACTACAGTCTATTGCCAAAATCAGAGCCCTGTGAGCTACAATCCCTTCCTCTAATTTTCAGATTGTGGTACCCCAAGCTTAAAATGTAAGACTCTCATTGAGATTTAACTGATAATCCCATTCTGGGGGAAATAAAGAAGTCTTTGTTATTAATGACTTATGATAGCTTAAATTCTCCCTTAAAATTACCTTCAGAAGTGTTTGGAAGTTCTACCTGGAAGTCAGATTCAGCTATTTGGTTATCAAAACCACTTAAGGAAGTCATCTTCTTAAATTAAGCATGAAACTTCAGAAAGAATACAAGAGGAGTGGTAAATATAGGAAGGGGCCACCCTCCTGGCCAGCCAAATGAACTAAATTAATTCTGGATGAATCAATAGGTTGAGGCAGCCGTGTGTAACCCAATTTCATCTGCCAGAAATATCTTCCCACAATGTCATCTGAATCCACTTAAGCTATTCAAGTCTACAGTAGGCATTCTCCTCATTGTGTTGTCATGGACTCTTGAAAGCCTAATTAGAATGGAGCATAATAACCAACCAACCAAAAAGTAAATGAATTAGAAAAATTCTCCCTCCAACATTTGTTTTCTCAGTACTCCTATCACCATTGACCTAATAAGTTTAGAGCATAGTGTAGTGCTCATTTCTTTGTTACCATTTCACATAACATCTACCTCATTCCTACTTTCATTAGTTATTGAAACAAAAAAGCCCTATCCCATTTCCCCCTTTAAATTTATCCTCTTACATCTCCAAATAAATCTCACATTGTGTCACTTTTCTGGCACCTACAAAGTCAAAACCTCTGAAACTGACATTATTGAACAAGTTGGACTCAGTGGGTTGACATCCTGAAACAGCTTTATTTAACTCACACTGCTTTTTTTTTTTACATAGCTTTAATGATGTTTAAGTCACATACCATACAATTCATTTAAAGCATACTATTCAACCCTAAAAGAGACCTCGTACCTATAAGCAGTCAGTCCAAATCCCCAGCTCCAGTCCTAAGCAATACTAATATACTTCCTGTCTCTATAAATCTGCCTTTTCTGGACATTTAATATAAATGCAATCATACAATATGTAGTCTTTTGTGGCTGAGTTCTTTTACTTAGCATAATGTTTTCAATATTCATCCATGTTGTAACATGTATTGGTACTTCATTCCTTTTTACAGATAAATAATACTCTACTATATGGATATATCACACTTTGTGTATCCATTAATTAATTGATGGGCTTTGGGCTGGCTTTTGTAGATAATGCTGCTATAAACATTTATGTACAAGTTTGGATGTGGACATAAGTCTTCATTTCTCTTTAGTGTACACCTAGGGTATATTGCTGAGTCATACGGTAACTCTATGTTTAACTATTTGAGAAACTGCCAAAAATTTTTCCAAAGTAGTGGCATAATTTTACATTCCCACTAGCAATGTACAAGGGTGCCAATTTCTATACATCCATGCCAAATCTTGTTAATGTCTTTTTTATTACAGTGATCACATAGGAGTAAAGTGATATCTCGTTGTGGTTTTGACTTTCATTTCCCTAATGACTAAGGATGGTGAGCACCTTTTCATGTTCTTATTGGCCATGTGTACATCTTCTTTGGAGAAATATCTACTGAAATTCTTTTCTCATTTTTAATTGGGTTATTTTTCTTTCTAATGAGTTGTAAGAGTTGTTTATATATTCCAGACACCAGACCCTTATCAGATACATGAGTTACAAATATTTTCTCCCATTCAGTGGATTTTCTTTTCACTTCCTTGATGATGTCCTTTGAAGCAAGAGTTTTTTATTTTAATGTAGTCCAATTTATCTATTTTTTTGTCATTTGTGTTTTGATATCATATCTGAGAAACCATTACCTAACCCAAGCTCATGAAGATTTACTCCTGTGTTTTCTTCTAAGAGTTTTATAGTTTTATCTCTTACATTTGGGTCTATGATCTATTTTGAGTAAATTTTTTGTATGCCTTATTCTAAAAGTGGTCATAGTTTCTTCAGGGTAGAAAAAAATTAACAGCAAATGTAGCATCCCTTAAAAGTGCTAATCGTGGTGTGTTACCGTTCAATGTTTACCTTAAGAACCTAAATTCAGGGGTTCCATTTTGACTGCCACAGATAGTTTTAGGAATCATGATAGGGGCCACTAAGCTCCACATGATTATGTGGTGCATTAAGAGGAATCATTGGATATCTACATGATATTGGGCAAGTCATTCTCTGGCCTTCAATTTCCTCCTTAGTAAAATGGAGATATAAGAGGGCTCTTAAAGGGTTGTAATAGAAAATAGGTATATAATGCATGTCAAGTGCTCAGCATGGTACTTGGCACATAGTAAGCATATTACATCTCTTTAATAATAACATTCTTATTATTTGCATTGTGAATATTATTTTTACTATCTCATTTAATCTCCACACCAAACTCTCTTGCAGCCAGGTTGTATCAGTCAAAGTCTAGTCAGGAAAACAAGTATTTCAATAGAGGTAATTTAATACAGGGAATTAGGCACAGAGGTGCTAGAGAGACTGACACAAGGGCAAGGTGAGAAACCCAGAGAATAAAAACTATAGAAAGCTCCTGCCAACTCTAAAGCTGGAGGAATTAAAAGAAGAAATTATTTTAGTTGATCTCAGAAAACAGGGTTGGCAAGAGAGCTTGGAAACTTGGAATAGATGATGTCTGAGAGGCTATCTAAGCAAGAACTTGCAACATGGGGAAGGCGGCTCCCATGGAGGGGAGGGCCCAGGTAGAACAGGAACCAGAGAAAAGAAAATGCCCCTCAGAAGCTTCAACAAGAGAAGATATGCAGGCTCCACTGGAGCCTCCACCCTAAGCAGAGAAAGAGGGAAGAGATATTCTGCTTTCTCCCCTAGTCCTGTCGTCCAGGGTCCCATCAGTGCTACCCATTTGGCTAAACCTAATCAAAAGCAAGGTTGCCTAGGAAATATAGTATGCCAAGGTCAGGCCCCGAGGAACAGAGGAAAGAAGGGCGGAGAATAGATCTGAGAGAAAACATGCAGACAGTTGGTACAGAGACTCTGTATGTGTAAGAATCTCATCTCATATCATTGCAGGGTCAGGATTAATCTAGTTAATGCTCTCTTTCTATCATAATTTAAAACCTCTCTAGAATCCTTAAGGAAAAAGGCACTGGAGGATGCCTGGAGTAACCCCAGGAACAGTAATTTAGATAGTAATTAATTTAGTAATTCAGGTAGCACTCTCTCTTCAATAGAGGCTCAGATTGTTTTTACTAGTGCTAAAATCATACAAATCATACATCTAATCTGATTATTTCTGCTGTTGCTTAAAGGTTCCAATTATAGTTACAACAACATGTACACAGGGAGAGAGACAGGAACAGAGGGAGAGATACCTCAAGTATAGTGAGTTAATAATTTTACTCAGTTTATGGTACATTGTCCCACACAAGGACCCAGTTTTGTCTTTATTAGTGAAGTGAATGCTAGAACAATACCCCCTTTTCTCCATACCCTACTCTCACTGTTCTCCTCTTGGCTTAGGTCTCCATTTAAATTATATCTTTATATATGTTCTTGCAAAATGTACACTGTTTTGTACGCACACATTTTTTTTAATTAATTTTTTTATTTTTATATTTATTTCTGGCTGTGTTGGGTCTTCGTTTCTGTGCGAGGGCTTTCTCTAGTTGCGGCAAGCGGGGGCCACTCTTCATCGCGGTGCGTGGGCCTCGCACTATCGCGGCCTCTCTTGTTGCGGAGCACAGGCTCCAGACGCGCAGGCTCAGCAGTTGTGGCTCACGGGCCCAGTTGCTCCGCGGCATGTGGGATCTTCCCAGACCAGGGCTCGAACCCATGTCCCCTGCACTGGCAGGCAGATTCTCAACCACTGCGCTACCAGGGAAGCCCTGTATGCACACATTTTTAACATGTGTAAAGGTAGTACGTTTTAGTTCTCTTTCTGTTTATTAATCTTTCTCACTAACCTCCATTGATGCATTTAAGATCTACACAAGTTGCTCTTTGTACATTCAAGTGTTGCTTCTACTTGCAGTATTTTAAGTTGTGCATCATCCATATTTTACCTGAACAGTCTCCCAGGGATTGACATGCAGACTACCTGCATCTCCCAAGCATACAGTCAGCACTTCAGTAAACGTCCTGTGTACACGTACCCTTATGTACCTTTATGAAAATTCCACTGGAATACAAAGACAGTTGTGAAATTGTGAAAGCTTAGGTATGCATATATCTAATTTTACCAAGTAGTGCAGGTTGCTCTCCTGAATGGCTGCAGTGGTCTACAGTTTCAAAAGCAATGGTAAGGATGAGGATTTCTATGTCCCCGAATCTCTGACTGTGCTTGGCATAATCCACCTTTCCAATTATGGCCAGTCTCATAGGTGTAGAGTGATCCTGTTTCCTTTTTATTTCTTTTTTTCTAATTAACAATAGTTGAGAGAATCTTATCACATGCTTGTTACTTTTGGGGGTTTTCTCTTCAGTAAACTGCTTCTTTACATTTTGGTCCATTATTTTTTATAATTGGTGTTATCTTTTCCTTCTTTATTTGCAGGAGATCATTTTATATAAAAGATAAAACCCATTTTGATTTTAGATATTACAACTATATTTTTCCGTTTTGTCATAGTGAATTAAATTTGTCAAGTGTTCTTCTCTGAATAGAAATCCTTAATCTTTATATAATCAAATTTATAAAATTTTTGCCTTATGGTTGGTATTTCTGAAGTTTTAAGGTGTACTCACTTGCCTCTGAATCATGCCCATTTACCTTTTATTCTATTATTGTTTTACCATTCAAATTTTGGCCTTTATTCTAGTTATAATCCACCTTTCCATGTGGTAGGAGATAATAATCCAGTTTTATTTTACTCTATGTAGTCATCTGGTCTGCCCAACACCATCTATTAAAGAACATTTTCCCATTGATGTATGTGTCACACCTATGTCAAGTTCCTATCTTTGTCTGTCTCTGAACACACTTGGGTGCTTCATTTGCTGAGCTTTTCTTGCTTTGACAGCACACTATTTCTGTGACTTTCTGTCTTAAAATCTGGTAGGGTAGTCCTCCATTTTTACTCTTATTTTAAAAGATTGACCTAGGTATTCCTGGATTTGCTTTTATCCATATACTTTTTAGAGTAGAAAGTGAGTTTATCACATTCCTCAGCAACATACTGTAATTTTGTTTGGAATATTATTGAATTTATGAATTAATTTGGGGAGAATGAATATCTTCCTAATATGTCATCCCAATCAAAAGCAAGGAACATTTTGGTCCTTAATAAGTTTTAAAGTTTATTTATAAAGATCTTATTTGTTCTTTTTAAAACTAATTCTTAGATTATTAATGGAAAGTTGTTCTTTTATCATATGTTCTAATTAACTATTTCTGATTATTATGGGATGATCTTATCAGCAACACAGAAGCTGAACTTTTAAAAAATTATTAATTCTCACAGTTTGGAGTCTGTTGGTTCTTCTAAGTAAATCATCATTTCATCCACCAAAAAATGCCAGTTTTACTGTGCTATCTTCCAATCTTTTTTTTTTTAAGATTTATTTTATTATTTATTTATTTTTGGCTGAGCTGGGTCTTAGTTGAGGCACATGGGATCTTTGTTGAGTCATGCGGGATCTTTTGTTGCGGCACGTGGGCTTCTCTCTAGTTATGGCATGCAGGCTTCACAGCGTTTGGACTCTGTAGTTGTGGCACACAGGTTCCAGAGTGCATGGGCTCTGTAGTTTGTGGCACGCAGGCTCTCTAGTTGAGGCACCTGAGCTCAGTATTTGTGGCACGTACGCTTAGTTGCCCTGTGGCATGTGGGATCTTATTTCCCCGACCAGGTGTCAAACCCGCGTCCCCTGCATTGGAAGGCGGATTCTCTACCACTGGACCACAAGAGAAGCCCCTATTCCAATCTTTACATGTGTTTTTTTTTTTTTTAATATTGGCTAGTTCTTCCTGTCCTGGATTAAAATGTAGCAGTAATAGTAGACATCCTTGCCTTGTTCCAAAGCATAAAGAGAATGCATTAAAGTTACTTCCATAAGTATAATATTTGCTGTAGGATGTTGGAATACAAATTTACCAAGATAAGGAAGTTCCTTTATGTTCCTGGCTTGATAGGAGTATCAATTTTAAGTTGATGAAGAACTGTATCAAATATTCTGTATTGATTAACTGTAGGAATCCTCCTTTAATCTACTAATGTGGAAAACAATATTGATAGATTTTCTGATGTCAGACATTCTTGCATTTCTGGGATAACCTTACTTGATTATGCTGTATTGTTTTAACATACTATTCGATTTAATATTGTATCTGGGATATTAGCAACTATATAAGAAAAAGGGAAATTGTTCTTATCTGATTTTGGAATCAGGATTGAACCATCATCATAAAATTACCTGGGCCTAAGTGCTTTGGTTTTTATACTGTGGTCCATGAGACAAGTGAAGAAATAACTGATCTTCAAATGTTTGGTAGAACTCATATGTAAAACCATCCAGTCCTGGAGGTTTTTGAGAGAAGAGGGCTTAACAACCATTTCTATTTCTTTGATTCTTATTGGCCTATTGAAAATTCTCTATTTTTTCTTACACCAATTTGGACATTTTACATTTTTCTAAGAAATAACACACTTAAACCATACTTTCAACTATATTAGCATATATTTGCACATGCAAATATTTTCTAAATTATTTATTGCACATAGATTTTTTTCTCATTATGCATTTTGTTTATTTATATCCTCTCTTTTTCCCTCTTGACTACATTGCCAAAGGTCTGCCTACTTTATTAATCTTTTCAAAGTGTAAGCTTTGATTATGTTTATCTTCTGTATTAATGTTAGTCATTATTTGATTTCTAGCCATTTACTTTTTTTTTTACTTTTACATCTTGCTATTAGCAAACTACTTGTTAAGTTTTTAGCATTTATTAACATTTTAAATTTACCAACAAAAAAGGTGAAACTATAAAATTTCCTCTGCCCACATTTGTAGCTGTGTCCTATGCATTGTGACATATACTATTGTGACTGTCTTTCACTTCTGAATGTTTCTTATATCCTTTTATAATTTCATTTTATTCAAAATATTACTTTTGGAATATGTTTTAGTATTGATACTTTCCAAAAAGATGGTACATTAAGCTAAACTTTCATTACTAATTTCTATTTTGTTACACTGTAATCAGAGAATGTGATATTTGGACTTCATTAAGTCTTTCTAAGCTTTGGT
The DNA here is from genome assembly GCF_002837175.3 of Physeter macrocephalus. NCBI lineage: Eukaryota > Metazoa > Chordata > Mammalia > Artiodactyla > Physeteridae > Physeter > Physeter macrocephalus. Next base: position 12,020,049 of record NC_041234.1, read on the forward strand.
CTATTTTTTCATAACGTTTCCAATATTTACCAGGAAGAGTTCTATACATATCTAAAAATGAAACCGTAGTATTCAAGCCTTCAATAATCTCTGATTTCCTGTTTGCTTGATCTGTTATTTTTTGAGAAGAATGTGTTATCAGTCTTCAGATCCACTTGATAATTTCATTTTTTAATGAAAAATTTATTTCAGATGTTGTTTGACATATTTTGAAGCTGTGTGTAAGGTATAGATATGTTTAGGATGATATATCTGTTATTTTTTCCCTTTAGAAGTACTGTATAAAATTTCTTCTTAAGTTCTCATGATGTATTTGGCTTAAATTTTATTTTGTCCATAATTGGAATCATTACTCAAGTTTCTTTTGATTGATATGTATCTTTTCCCTTTTTAAAAAATGTGCAAACTTTCCATGACTTTTTACATTACATGTTTCTTCTATAGATTCTGCCTTTGAATCAGTGACTTTAAAGGATTTATATTTATATTGTATATGTTAGGACATATTTATTTGCCTTATTTCATATTTTTTCTTTGAATTTCTTTGTCACTTACTTTTACTCTCTTTCCAGCTTTCAGTTAGCTAGATTAAGACTTTTTTTCTTGGTTTGAAATTTAAGCATTCTGTTTTGGAGAGATACATGCACCCCTATGTTCATAGCAGCACTATTCACAATAGCCAAGATATGGAAACAACCTAAATATCCATCAATGGATGAACAGATAAATAAGATGTGATACACACACACACGCAAACACACACACACACACACAATGGAATATTCAGCCACAGGAAAGGAGAATATCCTGCAATTTGTGACAACGTAGTTGTACCTGGAGGGTATTATATTAAGTGAGATAAGTCAGACAAAGACAGTGCTGTATGATATCACTTATATGTAGAATCTTTAAAAAAAAAAAAAGAGTTAAATGGTAGTCACCAGGGAATGGGAGGTGGGGGAACAAAAATTATGTTGTTTGTAGGTACAAACCTGCAACAAGTAGTAAATAAGCCATAGTGATCTAGCACACAGTATAATTAATGTAAATAACAATATTGTACTATAATTATATAATGTGATAAAATAGTTACCAAGGCAATCATATTACAATATACCTATCAAAGTAACACATTGTATACCTTAAATTTATACAATGTTAAATGTCAAATATATTCAGTTAAAAAATTAAAAGACAAATTTTAACATTCTATTTTGGCTTTACATTGTTTGCCCTGAAATTAAGATACACCCATATATTTGTTTAGCGCCACTGATATTTTAAGCCATGCTGGTATCTCTATTGTCCTCATGAAAAACAAAGTATATTAGCACACATTTACTCTCTTTGGTTCTCCACCTTAATGTAACAATAATGTCTAAAACTTTCTTTTAATTGTTCTAGAATTTTTCTTAGATGTCACATTTTTAGCAAATATTGGTTTACCCATGATTAACATACATTTTTCGTCTTCCCCTGAATGTGTTTCTTTAATCACAACAAAGCATTTAAATACCAGTTTGTGCATGTCACTCATAATTAACATGACAGTTTGGTCCAAAAGTCCTAAAAGAGAATACCCTTTTTCAAGCAAAAATAGTGCAGAAGCCAAAATAATGAGAAAATACTTTTTCATTTGTTTCTAGCATTTCTTACTGTAAAAGTGAAGGATGCATTTTTATATAGTAAATAAAAGGTTAAACTCTCTCTTCCAAAAGTCATAAATTTCAGGCCTTCCTTTTCAAGAGATGAATTCAAGATTCTTTTGCAAAATTAAAACCAAATCCAAAGACCCTTCTACTATGATGGCAGATCTTTCAGCAGAATATGAACTGAAACTCAAACTTCTATACAAAGATGTGGCACACTAGTTTAATTCAGGTTTTGAATTAAAGTGGGTAAATTGAAGTAGGGGTAAACTAAGGGCATAAGCATTACAAATTTAGTATCCTGAAATAATAATGTTGTTCAAAAAATAATCAAACTTCATTTAAAATTCAGAAATGTACAGGGATATAGCAAAATCACAAGCAGTCAACTGATGTAGTTACACTTTTTAGAAACAATAATTTAGAACAAATATACTAATTTTTATCAGTTTCAGAGACAAAGTTAGCTAATAAAATATATATCAGTGGGGACAGGGGGTATATGAGAACCCTGTACTTCCTACTCAATTTTCCTGTGAACTTAAAATTCTTTTAAAAATAGAGTTTATTAATTAAAAAATAATAAATCAGTGACTGGCCTCATCATGCCAAATATCCTCACTAAAATTGGAACTAGAAATATATTTAAAATAATCACATTATCCGCTTTGCAAGAAAAGAAATTTAGTAACTCCTTCATTGATGTATACATACAAGAGTACTTTTCCTTAGAACAGGGAATACTATTGTAGAAATAAGTCTTCCTTTGTTGGGTATGCACAGATTAATCAAGATATGCTCATTTGTAAGATATTTCCTAATAACAATTATACCAAAATACTCTGGAGGATCCTGAGCAAACTACAATGGTCATAAAAGATATTTGCAATGAACAAAGCACTAATTTGAAAAGATATCTGCACGCCTAGGTCCACTGCAGCATTACCTTGCCAGGATTTGGAAACTACCTAAGTGCCCATCAGCAGATGAATGGATAAAGAAGATGTGGTAGATCTTCTGCCCACTTTCTGATTGGGTTGTTTGGTTTTTTTGATATTGAGCTGCATGAGCTGTTTGTGTATTTTGGAGATTAATCCCTTCTTGGTTGCTTCTCCAAAGAAGAAATACAGATGGTTGAAAAGCACATGAAAAGATGCTCAACATCACTAATTATTAGAGCAATGTAAATCAAAACTACAATGAGGTATCACCTCACACCGTCAGAATGGCCATCATCAAAAAATCTACAAACAATAAATGTTGGAGAGGATGTGGAGAAGAAGGAACCCTCCTACACTACTGGCGGGAATGTAAACTGGTACAGACACTATGTAGAACAGTAAGGAGGTTCCTTAAAAGAGCTACCATATGATCCAGCAATCTTTCTAATTTGACAGATACACACACCCCAGTGTTCTCTGCAGCACTATTTACAATAGCCAGGACATGGAAGCAACCTAAATGTCCATCAATAGAGGAATGGATAAAGAAGATATGGTACATATATACAATGGAATATTACTCAGCCATAAAAAGAACAAAATAATGCCATTTGCAGCAACATGGATGGACCTAGAGATTGTCATACTGAGCAAAGTAAATCAGGCAAAGACAAATATCATATGATATCACTTACATGTGGAATCTAGAAAAAGGGTACAAATGAACTCATCTACAAAACAGAAATACAGATGTAGAAAATAAACTTATTTTATTCATTTAAAATAAGGTGGTAAGGGGGGAGGGATCAATTGGAAGATTGAGATTGACACATACACACTACTATATATATAATAGATAACTAATAAGGACCCACTGTATAGCACAGGGAACTGTACTCAATACTCTGTAATGGCCTATGTGGGAAAAGAATCTAAAAAAGAGTGGATATATGTATACGTGTAACTGATTCACTTTGCTGTACATGTGAAACTAACACAACATTGTAAATTCACTATACCCCAATAAAAATTTTTTTTAAAAAAGATGTGATATATGTATATATCACACATATATACATACACACACACAGTGGAATACTACTCAGCCACAAAAAGATGAAATCTTCCCATTTTTGACATGGATTGACATTGAGGGTATTATGCTAAGTAAAGTAAGTCAGGCAGAGAAACACAAATACCATACGATTTCACTCATATGTGGAATCTGAAAAAATAAAGGAACAAACAAAACCAAACAAAGGCAAACACGCAGATATAGAGAACAGATTGGAGTTACCAGAGGGAAGAGGTGGGGGAAGGGCAAAATGAGTAAAGGGGGGTCAGCTGTACGGTGATCAATGGAAACTAAACTTTTGGTGGTGAACACGCTGTAATACATACAGAAGTTGAATTATAATGTTGTACACATGAAACATGTAATGTTACAAACCAATGTTACCTCAATTATATATATATATATATATATATATATATATATATAAAGCTGCAGGTATTTCAGTATTTACTACTTCTTAAGTAAAAATCTGTTAACTTATTTCCACAGATTCAAGTTCTCTCAGTATACAGCAGCTTTAAATAATCTCTATAACCAAAATCCTATATTGTTAACCCAGGCCCCATCAAGTTTAAGCTTATGTGATTGTATTTATTTTTGCAGTAAGCCCTTGGACTCACGGCCCATTATTCTGTGCATATTCAATATTTTAAAAGAGGCTTGTTTTCTAGCCTAAAGAAAAAGAAGTCGTAGATTTAAATTCTATGCCCACGATCTGGACTCTAGGTTTTCCTCCATCACAGGGGATGTTTTGGTGTCGGGAGTCTTGTTGCCTATGTTTGAACCCTGGTCACAGTATTTACCTGCAGTGTTACCCAGGAAAAAGTTATTTAACACTCCGAGCTTCAATTTCCTCTTCTGTTAAAAATAGCTGACACTGGGCTTCCCTGGTGGCGCAGTGGTTGCGCGTCCGCCTGCCGATGCAGGGGAACCGGGTTCGCGCCCCGGTCTGGGAGGATCCCACGTGCCGCGGAGCTGCTGGGCCCGTGAGCCATGGCCGCTGGGCCTGCGCTCCGGAGCCTGTGCTCCGCAACGGGAGAGGCCGCAGCAGAGGGAGGCCCGCATACCACAAAAAAAAAAAAAAAAAAAAAAAAAAAATAGCTGACACTAAAATTGTTCTTTCTATGTGCCAAGAATTCTTATGCATGTATAATTTGACCTTCATAATAAGCCCATTCTTAGATCCTATTTTTATTCTTATTTTCTAATAACGGGTACTGAAACTCTGGTTCTAAAGTGCCTTGCCCAAGATCACACACTTGGTTAGTGGCCTGCATTGATACTGAGGCAGTCTGATTTCAGAGTCAACTTAATCTATCCTGCAAGGTTGTTGTGGAGATTAAATGATATAAACTCTGTAAAACATTCACACCAGTTATAGGTACCTAATAATTACTGATTAAATGTTAACTATTAGTCAAATATAATAGTATGTGTATGCAAGGGATTAGAGAGTTAGGTTTTAAGTCTAGACCTGTGATACAAAACAGAGTACATTAATTCATATAGACATATATTTTCATCTTTCTATGCTAAGATATTAATTTGTTATAATTAAGAATTTAAATTATAATATAGTTTCTGTAAGCATTTTTTGATATTTCTTCATTTTAAAAAATTTCCAAGGTACCATTAAGAAATGGAGACCCATACAATGGAATACAATTTGGCAATAAAAAGGAATAAAGTGTTTATACATGCTGCAACATGGACGAAACTTGAAAACATTATGCTAAGTGAAAGAAGTCAGACACAAAGACAACATATTATATGAGTCCACTTATATGAAACATCCATAAAAGTAAAATCTATAGGCACAGAAAGTAGATCAGTGGTTGCCTGGGACTGAGGGTAGGAATGGGAGTGAATGTAAGTGGGCACAAGGTTTCTTTGGAGGGTGATAGAAATGTTCTAAAATTAGATTGTGGTGGTAGTTACACAACTTTGTGAGATACTAAAATTCAATGAATTGTACAATTAAAATACGTGAACTTTATGGTATGTATATTGTATTCCAAAACAGCTGTTAACGAATATGGAAGTAACCTATGTCTCTCTCAGCTTCTGTGAGCACCTGTAACTAAATACTTGGGTGCCGTTAAGCAATTCCCTTCTTCTATATCCTCATTCTATCTAGCAGACAACTTCCTCATCTTTTTCTTCATTTTTAAACCAAGTTTATTATGGTATAATTGACATATAAAAACTGGACATATTTAATGTATACAATTTGATGAGTTTGGACATATACAACACACTACGGTTAACCATAGGCACTATGTTGTACAGCAGGTCTCTAGAACTTAATCATCTTGTATAACAAAACTTTATACCCAGTGAATGGTGACTCCCTAGTTCTTCTTCCCCACAGCCCCTGGAAACCACAATTCAACCCTCTGTTTCTATTAGTTTCACCATTTTAGATAGCTCATGTAAATGGAAGCATGCCGTATTTGTCCTTCCACTTAGGATAATTTCCTCCAGGTTCATCCATGCTGTCACATATGGCAGCATTTCCTTCTTTTTTAAGGCTGAGTAGTATCCCATTGTATATATGTACCACATTTTCTTTATCCATTCATCTGTGAATGGACATTTACTTCCTCATCTGTCTAACAGTCTTATCCTTGATGACTAAAGCCATGTCTGTTTTTGCTTATTATTATATCTCCATTAAGCACTCCCCAAACATCTGTTTAATAAATGAACAAAAGGGATTACTTTTCTTTTAGATATATATGTAATCCTCTGAATAAGCCCTGAGTTTTGAGCAATCTAGATTCATTTCACACATGTGAAGACAAAGGCTGAGGCAGATTAAATAACTGGTATTGAATCAAGTAAGTAGTAAATATGGGGAGGTAGGATTTAGCCTAAGTATGATCAACTATGTCTAGATTATAACTGAACAAAAGTCTTCTGCGTATCCTTCTTCCAGCCCAGGATTGACATCCTCTGCAGGAAAGATATATATCTTTAGTCTATACTTGTGAAAGCTGTACAATTTGGCTTTAATTTTCCCTGAAATGCAGAAGCCACTTGTCTATTACAAGCAGTACCATATATATAGTTCCCCAAGCCTGACAGAGGCTTTATTAATCTATTTCCGATCATGAGCCCAAGGCCACCATCCTCTAACATCTGAACTGAAAAATGACGTGAGCTTTCAAAGACATTTTAAAAATTATAAAGCTTACATGTCCTGAAAATATTGATAACGCACATTTCTTTAGTCCGTATTTTTTAAACAAATAGTTTAGGAATTTTTATGGAAATTATTCTTGCAATAAATAAGCAGGAATCCTTACCAGCTTTGGCTAAGAGATTAAAATTCTGTAGAAGGGTAAGAATAAATGTACAAGGAAATAAAGCTATTTCTACTCTGGGGTATGGATAAGTGAGTATTAACATCATTTGGAATCAATTAAAAACAAAAATCATGTATCTGTAGATATATAACATTGGGCTTTCCAAAGAAGATACAATACAGTTCGGATGTGAAAGAAAGTGAGGACAAATATACAATTTAGAATCGGCCCTTCTTTTAGAGACATCTCCAAAAATGAGAATCACATTCTTTATTTAGAAATCTAGCACCATGTGGATTTCGCCACCTCAGTGAGTTTATCTCAACTCCCTTTTAAATACATTTTAAAAGCTAATAGAAAAATAAAGGAAAGAGATGCTGAGATCATTAACATGAAATGGCATTTGCAGAATTCCAGATGATCAAGTAATCCAAACAAGGTGGTCTAGATAAGAATAGAAAACAAAATTTCCCTGTATTTTACCTATATGAAAAAGAAGGGTAGCCTTTACACATTTAATGAATACCCAGTAACTTGACCAAACACAGAGGTTAAGTCCTCTTATCTATTACATCAAACCAGATATTTTTATTTTTAATCAAACTCTTGTATGTCTACAAAGACATAAATGACACACATGATTTCAGGTAACTTTCTATAATAAATCTATAGTCAATGTGCCAAAACTGGCTGGTATAAGATCTTAATGCATAACCAGCCAAGAATGATATTTTCCTTCTTAGTGTTTCTAAGAGTACATACCTCCTGTATCACTTATCACATAGTGTTTGCAATCATTCTTTATATTGCTGTCTAGTTTTTTATTCGTTCTTGTACAGTGATTTATCATCCATTGTCCCAACTTATGCCCAGTCTAGACTGACACTTCTTATGGAAAAGGACTGGGTATTATATTTCTAAGTGTCCTCTACTGCCTCAAAACTAGATGCTGCATACACGGCAGGCCATCAATACTATTTTTTGAATGATTGCAGGGAGGTAGCTTTGCTGAGCATTCCTGTTCAATTGCCTGAGAAAGGGTGAACTGATGCTGTGACCTTTTATAATATATAAAAGATATTCTCCATTTGTAGTTGTATGTGCAATAGAAAAGTACATTCTTCATGGTTTTTCCCCCCTTATTCTGATGCTGTTCTTGTTTAAAAATCAAAGAAATTTACTTTAGATATTTGCTGATTTGGAAAAAAAATATTTCTGACATACTGATCTGAGAATAATTAAAACATTCGAATTCATTTCAAGCCAAATTAGAGAACTGACTACTCTGTTTTCTTGAGGCTTACTTGTACATTTTAATGCACATTTATTAAAACTCTTTTTCATGTCTGTAGTGTGGATATTATGGACTCAAATGTTCTACCTAGAAAGAAATGTCAATTGCAACCAATTAGAGCCTTCAATTTGCATTTATTTGCTTTTAGAATATCTAATTTTATAGTATTCATGAGTGTGAGCTCTAGAAAGTAATAATGTTTTCAACAATTGATATCTTTAAGTTTCTTGCTTTCTGGAATTTTAAAGATGAGCTGTTGTTTTTGTTCATAAATACATACTCATGTAAATGAGTTTAATATGGGTTTATAAATATCCTAGTAGAAATATTTCTCTTTTAAAATTAATGATATACCTTAATTACCTCCAGTTTATATGAGGATGAAATTCAGCATATTATCACAAATTTGAATCCACCAGCAATAAAAAAATAAATGATTTCTACCTCTTAAAATAGATTAACACTTCTTTCCTAAATTCTAATTATAAATTAGATGTCAAATAAATATGCAGTTCTTTCAAATCCAATAGTCTACCTTTTTAAACATTTCAAAAGTATCTATACATATGAAAACATATGAAATAACTTGTTCCTTTTTTTTTAATGAAAACAATCTTTAATCTTTGTGTAAGTAAGAAAGGCCCTAAGAAGAAACAAAAATTGAAAATGTCAGTTTCTATATCTCATAGCAGTAATCAAATAAGTAAAATTTTAATAACTGACAGTTCAATCATACTGAAAAATATGAAACTTGGCTTGCTTCCTATGTATTTATATTTGTATTAATTTGTGATTTTGGAATACATATGAAATTTAAATATACACATTTAATACTAATACTGAAATATGTTTTTACAACTTTGGTATAATAAATATGAATTATTATTTAAATATTGCATCATATTATTATAGCATTTAATTTTTCCCTTTGTCTAACTGAATTATAAATCTGTTGAAGGCAAACACTGTATCTTGTACTTCTCCATGTCTTCCACAATTTCTTGCAAGAGTAAATGTTCAATATCTGTTGATCTGATTTTGATCACAAATCTCAGAAGAAAAATATTTTTCCTTATTTTATAACAAGGAAGAATTAGTAGAAAGTGTGTCATTAAATAATGAAATAGTTTTTTGTCTTCCCTTTAATTTGCTAAAGTATTCCTCTGAGCATTGTGACAAACTATTGAACAATGGAATTATGAGCTCTCCATTTAGAATGAAGTGAAATTCTAAACTGAATAAACATATTACTCTGAAAGCATTATGCTTAATTCTCGGTGCTGTAATATATGGAAGATGCCAGTCAGATTGACAATGAATCTCAAGGGCTGTTGTGAAAGCCAAGGAAAACAAAGGAATGAAGAATTCCACATTTTCTGGCATGATGAAAGGCAGCAATACATCCAAGTATTCAGAAAAATCAAAACTTGGCACATGAAAACAGTCCTTTAAACCAAGAGTATTATTACTGCACTGGATGTGTATTTTGCCCATATCCCCACCCCAAGGCTTTGGCTTTCATCACTAATTGATTATTATTTAACAGATGAATACACAGGTAATAAAGATGACTCTGGAATAATAAGAAACAGATTCATGTGGAGAACCAGGATTAAATCACAAACTGGCAGTATAATAACCTTTATGTCTAGAATGCAAGTATCACATCATTAACTTGTAAACATTGCTAATACAGCACTTTTAAACTTGCATTACTGGACACTGGATAAATATTTGCTGAATGAATCAGAAATATTAATAGCTTAATTCTTTTCTGTTGGTTTTACATGTGAACAAGGATAAAACCATCTCTAATTCATATGCCTTTCAATGTGTACTGTATAAAATCCTTTTTTAATTATAAAATAAATGCCATGTACGCGTGCATGCCATGTACACACCTTCCCATTATATTTTATTATAATAAACTGATACAGGTAAATGCAAGAAATAATCAACATTCATGAATATTTGGTGTGAAATCTTGTCCTTTCATGTGAACAGAAATCTTAACTCATCCACTTTCTTAAAAGCCTATATTGAACTCATGTACATCATTTGCCAGTTTGCACATCAATTAATTCTGAAGGGATTTACAAGATGAAGATATTTCATGATGTACATTGACTTCTAATAGAAAAAATTTCCAGAGAAAAATTACCTCAAATATATATCTTTAAAAGTCCATTTCAAGATACCAATCTATTACAGGAAATAGATTTGAGGTATAAATATTTTCCAAGAATGAGGAAGTTTATTGACATATTTAAAATGTTTATAATATCTAAGTTTCAATTCACAGTTCAAAGGGGAATTTAGCAAGAAATATCAAGTTGTAGTAAAAGAAAAAAAAATCCATACTCGTAAATAAGAGAACTGATTCTCAATTCCAGCTAGTTATATGATATTGAGCTTATATTCAAACTTGTTAGACTTCATCTTCTCACCTGTAAAACAGATATTCATAACCTCTATGGTTTCTGCTTGTTCTTAAGTTCTATTTGCTACTCTTGGAAATAGAGTAAGGTTTCCTGAAATATAAGAGATGAAAAGATGCTGGTCCCTCAAGATAATTTTTCTTCACTTTTCTTACATGTGATGATACATTTTTATCTAGCTTTCCTTCTTAAAAAACTTTATCATAAGTTTAACACGTATGCAAAAAACTACACAAAAATGTACAGCTCAATTATATATCACAAAGCAAGCACCCATGAAACTACTGTCCAGTGCAAATTTAGAACATTACCACTACCTAGATGCCACCTCTATGCACACGTCATTCTATGTTGCTCACAGGTAACCACTCTCCTGATTTTCCTAAAAAGTACTTATTATTTTCTTTATATTTTATCAAATAAAAATGCATCCCAAGAATTTCTTATGCTTCAGAATTTACAGCCATATACTTACGCATCATGACATTTTTTGTATCTGCCTTCTTTCATTCAATATTATATCTGTGTTTCATCTGTGTTTTACATGTCTGTAATTTTCCTTTTCATTACTTTGTAGTATTCCACTGAATAAACATGCAAAAATTTGGGGGTTTATCCATTCTAGTATTGATTACTATTCCTGTTGTTTCCAGTATTGATATAATGAATAACATATATGAACATTCATGTTCATGTGTACTGGTAGGCATGTGCATACATTTCTGTAAGGTATATTTCTAGAGAGAAATTGCTGGGTAATAATGCTAGAATATTTTCCAAAGTGACAAAGACTAGGGTATGAGAATTTCCATTTGTTTCATCATTTTGCTAACATTTTATATTGTCAGCAATTTTAATATTAGCTATTCCAGTAGCGCAGCAGTATCTCATTATATTTTAATTTCTATTTCACTGATGACTGAGTTTGAATCCCAGACTATATGTTTATTGGCCATTTGGAAATCACCTTTCATAACATTTTTTAAAATTTGTTTTCCAATTAAAATTATTTTCTAATTGTTTGTTGCTGTCCAAGGGGGAATAAAAGACACCAAAGGTTCATGTCTTTGGGCTTTTTCCTTCACTTCAATCAGGTATTTTGGGTCCTCAAGAAGACACTTCCAATATTTTTGCCCTGTGTAGTTATTTTCAGTTGGCAGGTTCATTTTAATTACCTAGTCCACCATTTCTAGAAGACTCTTGCCTTACTTGTTATATATAAATAGCTCTATAAAAAGCTATTAAAGAAAACTGAAAAGTATGTATTTTCCTAACACACTAAACCTTCTTTCTTGAAGGCCATCCTTGTTTTTCCTACTTTGAAGCTCTCTCTATACTCAGTATCATGGAGCATCCAGACTTCTGATTGTTATTCAATATTTGATACCCTCTAAGGACAACCAAAAGGAGAACAGAAGCTAAAAGTAGAAAGTTGACTAGAAATCAGGCTCCTATCAATATTTCTGTTCTGTGGGTCAGTTTTCTTTCCTTCTCCATTCCTGACTCTTGCTGGAATCTTATTTGTCAAATGAACTCACCCTAAACTGCTTTGAATGGGCCCTCAGCACAGATCCTCAGTTTTCTCCTTCCCCAGATTACCCACAAACTCCTTGGAACCACCTTGGCTCTCAAGTATTCCTTTTTTTCTTTCTAGCCCTTCTGGGACATTGCTTTTAAGCCTACTGATCCATGAGGCCAACTCATTCAGTTCCCTCATATGTGACATGACACAAACACTCAAAGTGTTTAAGTTCCCTAGTTTTTCAACTTTGTGATAATACATTGTCCTAATTCCATCTTACTTTTCAGAGTTCTATTTTTTTCTTTTAAAAATGCTTCTTTGTTTTCTCATCCCCTAAATGTATGTTTCTCTATACTCCAACTCCTTTGAAAAGCAAAAAGGTCATGATTCCGTTAATTCTCTTTCTACTGACTACCTAAACCTGCCTCCAAAGTCCAGATTTCTACCAGAATTATGGTTCTCTAATTCTCATTGCCAATGTGTCACAAAATCCAAAATTGTCACCTTAACATCATCAATACTTCTCAATTCAATATTTTAATGGAATCATTCTTCTCATTGCTCCTCAAGTTAGTAATCTGAATGCTAATATTTTTCCTTAAAATATCCCTCAAATTTCTCTTTTATTTTCCATGCCCATTGCATGGAGTAGAGTGTGTAGACTAGGGTTTTTTATTCAAGGGTCCAAGGAGTTGTGGAGAAGTGATAGAGAATCTGTGAATTCACAGACAATGTGCATAATTTTGTATATACCTATGAGAATTATAGGGTTAAGAAACAATGTTGCAGATTCCTACCACTCTGTACTATGATTACCTGCAGTAACCTTTAGGATTAATAGGCCTACACTAAATTTGGCTTATCCAGAAGATGAATCTTTAAAGCAATATTCTCATCCATCCAATATTCAATCATTTAATAAGTATTCATTGAGTATCTCCTGTGTGTCAAATACTATTCCAGGTGCTGGGATCACATCAGTGAACAAGACAGACAAAATTCCTCTTCTCATGGAGTTTACATTTTAGTGGATGAAGAAAAATAAAATAATCTATCAATAAACAAAGAATCAAGGAAATACCAGTCAGCTATATTTGCTGCTCATATAATTAAATGGGGAGAATTCATACATACTAAGTGCTATTTCAGAAGAGACGGTCATCCGATACCAAAAGCAGACAAAGATGTCACAAAGAAAGAAAACTGCAGGCCAATATCACTAATGAACATGGACGCAAAAATCCTCAACCAAATACTAGCAAACAGAATCTAACAGCACATTAAAAGGATCATACACCATGATCAAATGGGGTTTACCCAGGAATGCAAGGATTCAATCTTTGGACAAAATTCAATACCCATTTATGATAAAAACCCTCCAGAAAGTAGGCATAGAGGGAACTTACCTCAACATAATAAAGGCCATATATGACAAACCCACAACCAACATCATTCTCAATGGTGAAAAACTGAAACCATATCCTCTAAGATCAGGAAAAAGACAAGGTTGCTCACTCTCACCGCTATTATTCAACACAGTTTGGAAGTTTTAGCCACAGCAATCAGAGAAGAAAAAGAAATAAAAGGAATCCAAATTGGAAAAGAAGAAGTAAAACTGTCACTGTTTGCAGATGACATGATACTATACATAGAGAATCCTAAAGATGCTACCAGAAAACTACTAGAGCTAATCATTGAATCTGGTAAAGTAGCAGGATACAAAACTAATGCACAGAAATCTCTTGCATTCCTACACACTAATGATGAAAAATCTGAAAGAGAAATTAAGGAAACACTCCCATTTACCATTGCAACAAAAAGAATAAAAGACCTAGGAATAAACCTACCTAAGGAGACAAAAGACCTATATGCAGAGAACTATAAGACACTGTTGAAAGAAATTAAAGATGATGCAAACAGATGGAGAGATATACCATGTTCTTGGATTGGAAGAATCAACAATGTGAAAATGACTCTACTACCCAAAGCAATCTACAGATTCAATGCAATCCCTATCAAACTACCACTGGCATTTTTCACAGAACTAGAACAAAACATTTCACAATTTGTATGGAAACACAAAAGACCCCAAATAGCCAAAGCAATCTTAGAAAGAAAAACGGAGCAGGAGGAATCAGGCTCCCTGGCTTCAGACTATACTAGAAAACTACAATAATCAAGACAGTATGGTATTGGTGCAAAAACAGAAATATAGATCAATGGAACCGGAGGATAGAAAGCACAGAGATAAACCCACGCATATACGGTCACCTTATCTTTGATAAAGGAGGCAAGAATATACAATGGAGAAAAGACAGTCTATTCAATAAGTGGTGCTGGGAAAACTGGACAGCTACATGTAAAAGAATGAAATTAGAACACTCCCTAACACCACACACAAAAATAAACTCAAAATGGATTAAAGACCTAAATATAAGGCCAGACACTATAAAACTCTTAG
>NC_041234.1:12034890-12043558 GCF_002837175.3 Physeter macrocephalus
ATCAAAAAAACCAACCACCCAATTCAAAAATGGGCAGAAGACCTAAATAGACATTTCTCCAAAGAAGATATACAGATTGCCAGCAAACACATGAAAGGATTCTCAACATTACTAATCATTAGAGAAATCCAAATCAAAACCACAATAAGGTATCACCTCACACTGGTCAGAATGGCCATCATGAGAAAAAGAGAAAAACAAATACCATATGCTAACACATATATATGGAATCCAAAAAAAATGGTTCTGAAGAACGTAGGCACAGGACAGGAATAAAGATGCAGACATAGAGAATGGACTTGAGGACACGGGGAGGGAGAAGGGTAAGCTAGGAAGAAGTGAGAGAGTGGCATTGACATATATACAGTACCAAATGTAAAATACATAGCTAGGGGGAAGCAGCTGCATAGCACAGGGAGATCAGCTCCGTGCTTTGTGACCACCTAGAGGGGTGGGATAGGGAGAGTGGGAGGGAGACGCAAGAGGTAGGGGATATGGGGATATATGTATACATAGAGCTGATTCATTTTGTTATACAGCAGAAACTAACACAACATTGTAAAGAAATTATACTCCAGTAAAGATGTTAAGAAAGTTAAAAAAAGAAGAGATGGTCATGGAAAGCCCCCCTAAGAACACAACAGCTCTAAAAGACAAGAAGAAACAGCCATATACAACCAGAGAAAAGCATTCCAAACAGAGGTGCACATTAATGCAAAAGCCTAACGGTTACAATGAGTTTGGTATTTTGTAGGAACAAAAGAAGTCAAAAGGCCAGTTCTGCTAAAGCAGTGAGCAAGAGAGAAAACTGTGGGTGAAGTTAAAGGGATAAGTAGAGCCAGATAATTTGGGACTTTAGAAATTAGAACAGGGAGCTTAGATTATGTCTAAGCATAATGGGAACTTAAGCAGAAGAGAAAGATTCTGGTTTATATTGTGTAAAGAATAAATGCATTTTGATAAAATCAGAAGAGAGGCAACTAAAGCAGTCCAGGTGGGAGATTATGGAGGTCAAGCTGCTTGTCTCTGCAAAACCTACACTATTTTCCTCTTAGGTCCTCAATGTTGTCATACTGTCCTTACCTGTGCTGTATATATCTCACCTCACATTTTCATGTGTTACCTCCTTTACTCTTCACAACTCCACAGTATTAAACCTATTACACAAATACTAAAAAAGACACTGAGACTTATCTTGAAACAATCAACTTGCAAATTGAACTGGTTATTATTTATAAGATGTGTTCTTTAAATTATGTCATAGCTTTAATTACCCTGCAGACAGACCCTGCCCTCTATTTTAATTGTACCCAATAGTGTTATTAATACATACATTAAGCACTATGGTAAAGCATAAAGTTTCGGTTTTTGAAGTAATTTATTGATAAAAAGTAACATTCAAAATGCTGTTTTATCTTAAAAATGCTAATGTACACATTGTGAAAAGGAAATAATTTTTAAATGTTAATCAATGTCATTTTTTAAAAAGCAATTGTACATCATGTGTCATGACTGTAATTGTATGGAAACTGCCTTTGGCTTATAAATAAGCAAGATTAAAATTAAAGTATTTTGAGTGTCACCCTGATCTAGCTATGATAACTAAATTGTATTACTTCTTATCCTAATTCCTTTCTTAAATACCATCTCTTCAAATGTCTTCTTTATATGCCTTTTTATTCCTTTTTATTTCAAACATTAGTGTCCAACCTCGTCTCTATACATATATTTTAAGAACTATTTTAGTTATCAGCAAAGTTTAAATGTTATGTGCCTTTCCGGCACATTAGATACTAAAAACTGATGATGAAAGGAAGCAACATGAAATTCTTACATGTTGATTCTTAACGGAAGATCGTTATGACATTTGTGATTAGAGAAATGGAAGTTCATCAAATACATTTAATTTTCCTTATATCAAATTTCTAGTTAATCTTTTTATGAAAAAAAAAACTGATTAAAAGCCCTTGACAAGCTTAAATCTTAGAATGTCCTTATTGCTTTCATCAGGGAGAAAAGTTAGTTTTGTGTTGGTAATATTAACACATTATCTTGAATATACAGAAGTGCTAAAACTAGTGAAAATTCCATCAAAATCACATCAAACCTGAACATTCCTGACTCCCACTCTCAAATCAACTACCTTAGATAAAATTCAAATCAAGGCAATTATGCTGAACTTGTGATTATCAGAAATAACCAAGTCCAACCAGTGAAATATCATTTCTCACCTCATTCACTTTCCAACTTCTTAAAAATTAATTATATAATCCAGCAATCCCACTTCAGGGTATTTATCCAAAATAATTCAAGTCAGGATCTCAACAAGATATTAGCACTCACAGATGAATGGATAAAGAAGATGTGGCACGTATATACAATGCAATATTACTCAGCCATAAAAAATGAAACTGAGTTATTTGTAGTGAGGTGGATGGACCTAGAGTGTGTCATACAGAGTGAAGTAAGTCAGAAAGAGAAAAACAAATACCATATGCTAACACATATATATGGAATCCAAAAAAAATGGTTCTGAAGAACGTAGGCACAGGACAGGAATAAAGATGCAGACATAGAGAATGGACTTGAGGACACGGGGAGGGAGAAGGGTAAGCTAGGAAGAAGTGAGAGAGTGGCATTGACATATATACAGTACCAAATGTAAAATACATAGCTAGGGGGAAGCAGCTGCATAGCACAGGGAGATCAGCTCCGTGCTTTGTGACCACCTAGAGGGGTGGGATAGGGAGAGTGGGAGGGAGACGCAAGAGGTAGGGGATATGGGGATATATGTATACATAGAGCTGATTCATTTTGTTATACAGCAGAAACTAACACAACATTGTAAAGAAATTATACTCCAGTAAAGATGTTAAGAAAGTTAAAAAAAGAAGAGATGGTCATGGAAAGCCCCCCTAAGAACACAACAGCTCTAAAAGACAAGAAGAAACAGCCATATACAACCAGAGAAAAGCATTCCAAACAGAGGTGCACATTAATGCAAAAGCCTAACGGTTACAATGAGTTTGGTATTTTGTAGGAACAAAAGAAGTCAAAAGGCCAGTTCTGCTAAAGCAGTGAGCAAGAGAGAAAACTGTGGGTGAAGTTAAAGGGATAAGTAGAGCCAGATAATTTGGGACTTTAGAAATTAGAACAGGGAGCTTAGATTATGTCTAAGCATAATGGGAACTTAAGCAGAAGAGAAAGATTCTGGTTTATATTGTGTAAAGAATAAATGCATTTTGATAAAATCAGAAGAGAGGCAACTAAAGCAGTCCAGGTGGGAGATTATGGAGGTCAAGCTGCTTGTCTCTGCAAAACCTACACTATTTTCCTCTTAGGTCCTCAATGTTGTCATACTGTCCTTACCTGTGCTGTATATATCTCACCTCACATTTTCATGTGTTACCTCCTTTACTCTTCACAACTCCACAGTATTAAACCTATTACACAAATACTAAAAAAGACACTGAGACTTATCTTGAAACAATCAACTTGCAAATTGAACTGGTTATTATTTATAAGATGTGTTCTTTAAATTATGTCATAGCTTTAATTACCCTGCAGACAGACCCTGCCCTCTATTTTAATTGTACCCAATAGTGTTATTAATACATACATTAAGCACTATGGTAAAGCATAAAGTTTCGGTTTTTGAAGTAATTTATTGATAAAAAGTAACATTCAAAATGCTGTTTTATCTTAAAAATGCTAATGTACACATTGTGAAAAGGAAATAATTTTTAAATGTTAATCAATGTCATTTTTTAAAAAGCAATTGTACATCATGTGTCATGACTGTAATTGTATGGAAACTGCCTTTGGCTTATAAATAAGCAAGATTAAAATTAAAGTATTTTGAGTGTCACCCTGATCTAGCTATGATAACTAAATTGTATTACTTCTTATCCTAATTCCTTTCTTAAATACCATCTCTTCAAATGTCTTCTTTATATGCCTTTTTATTCCTTTTTATTTCAAACATTAGTGTCCAACCTCGTCTCTATACATATATTTTAAGAACTATTTTAGTTATCAGCAAAGTTTAAATGTTATGTGCCTTTCCGGCACATTAGATACTAAAAACTGATGATGAAAGGAAGCAACATGAAATTCTTACATGTTGATTCTTAACGGAAGATCGTTATGACATTTGTGATTAGAGAAATGGAAGTTCATCAAATACATTTAATTTTCCTTATATCAAATTTCTAGTTAATCTTTTTATGAAAAAAAAAACTGATTAAAAGCCCTTGACAAGCTTAAATCTTAGAATGTCCTTATTGCTTTCATCAGGGAGAAAAGTTAGTTTTGTGTTGGTAATATTAACACATTATCTTGAATATACAGAAGTGCTAAAACTAGTGAAAATTCCATCAAAATCACATCAAACCTGAACATTCCTGACTCCCACTCTCAAATCAACTACCTTAGATAAAATTCAAATCAAGGCAATTATGCTGAACTTGTGATTATCAGAAATAACCAAGTCCAACCAGTGAAATATCATTTCTCACCTCATTCACTTTCCAACTTCTTAAAAATTAATTATATAATCCAGCAATCCCACTTCAGGGTATTTATCCAAAATAATTCAAGTCAGGATCTCAACAAGATATTAGCACTCCAATGTTCACTGCAGTACTATTCACAGTAGCCAGTTTTGGGAAAACTGAATAAATTTTAAAACGTGGTATATACATACAATGGAATATTACTGAGCCTTAAAAAGGAAGAAATTCTGATGCATGTTATAACATGAATGAACTTAGAACATTATGCTAAATGAAATAAATCAGTTACAGAATGCAAATACTGCATGATTCCAATTATATGAGATATCAAAAGTATTCAAATTTGTAGAATCGAATTGTGAAATGGTGGTTTCCAGGGGCTGAGGAGAGGGGAAAATAGAGAGTCACTAATCAATGGGTACAAATTTTAGCAAGATGAATAAACGCTACTGTAGTCCACTATACAACAGTGACTATAGTCTAAAACACTGTACTGAGCAGATAAAAAATTATTAAGAGGGTAGATATCATGTTGTGCTCTTACCACAATAAAATTAAAAAAATAATTAGCCATGTATGAAAATTGAGCATTCCCATAACTTTATTCCCACAGCACAATGGTTTTAGTTCTATTTTTTACCTATTTCATTATAATTACTAGTTCATATGCCTGTTTTTCCAATCATATAAAAAGTATCAGCCATTAAATTTTGTCTCAACCTTCACAACATCCCTCTGAAGCAGAAACAATTGGGATTCCAAACTATAGATTAGGAAAGCAAGGCTACTTTCCTCTAGCTGTTAAGAACAGAGCTGTAATATGAACCTACTCTCTCCAACTCCATTTTGTACTCATTTTGTACTCATCATTCCATATGCCATCCGGTCCTTGTGTTAAGTACTCCTGCTCCAGGTAGAGGACGGACTTAGTTTTACTTATGAAGTTCCTTAATACCCTCAATCAGTGGGTCTAGAGATCATTATTAGGAACTATCCAAAGTTTCAGTGATGGATCAATATTATAGTGTTATGGATTCAAGAAAAAAGTTAGAAAATTATATATATGCAATCTTCAGAAACCATGCTTCATCACCTCCTCAATTACACTCAATTGAAAAAGTTGATTTAACTAATTTTCAAGATGCACTTGTGATGAGGATATGACAAATGAATGACAAAGAGAAAGGCACCTTTCTTGAATGAATAAAGAAATCCAAATTCAACAACAAAAAATTCAATTGTGTCACTTGATAGGCAATTTTCTTTAAAAAAATCATCATATCTTATACTAAATACAAAGTTCAGTTTTTGAGCAACTTCTTTATAAAGATTAACTGTCAAGAAATTTTTGCCTTAAAAATACCAGTACAGGGCTTCCCTGGTGGCACAGTGGTTGAGAATCCGCCTGCCGATGCAGGAGACACGGGTTCGTGCCCCGGTCCAGGAAGATCCCACATGCCGCAGAGCAGCTGGGCCCGTGAGCCATGCCCACTGAGCCTGTGCATCCGGAGCCTGGCTCCGCAATGGGAGAGGCCACAACAGTGAGAGGCCCGCGTACCACAAAAAAAAAAAAGGACATTCACATATACAAATGTAAAACTGCAATGATTCTTAGACAATATTAATCAATGTCATTTGTTTAAAAAATAAAAGCAATTGGTGCATATCATGAGTCATGATTATAAATTTATGCAAACTGCCTTTGGCTAATAAACAAGGAGAATTAAAAATGTACTGAGTGTCAACTGTATCAATGATAACTAATTTGTATAGATTTAAATTATATCTGTCTACCTCAGGCAATCACCAATTTCTTTAATAACTGTTAGAAAATACTTTTGAGCAATTGCCATCAAATAGCTTAGATTTTAAAATGGCATTTAAAAATTACATGCTTGAACATTTACGAGAAATTAAAATCCTGTTTATTGCTGATTGCTTATTATATAGGTCACTGAACATCTTCTGAGTTCAATTTCAATAAGTTCATGTGACATTTTCCAACATTCTTCAAATTTCTAGGTTTTAAGGATGAGGGTTAAAATAAAATAAACCTTTGCTGAAAAACCATATAAGCAGGATTAATTCTTACCAAATAAAAAAGTGACCAGCCTATTATTTAGTCTTAAGTTGAAAACTCCTAAGCTCAAATAAAAGAATTCATTTGACTGAGAAAGATCCAGGTTAATTTTCTTTCTGTAAAGTTTCTGGGGAAAATCACAAGAGTATGCCCTATGCCATGCGTAAGGAAAGAAGTCTCCCACTCAGACCATCTATGTTCTCTGCTGCAGTCAAGTTGATTCCAGAAAAATCACTTAAATTTGTACTGTTCATATCCAAGTAGACATCAGAACCTAAATAATTTGAAAAGTTTAGGCTCTAACCTCCTATGAAAAATATCTCTCCCTCTCCCTTGGATTCTCTTTCAGGGTCAGAATTTTTATGCTGCAATTTGAGAGGATGATTAATAAGACATGCTCTTCTTCCTTGTATATCCATGAAGAGATAATGAAGCCAGCTCTCTGAAACGTGACCCTTGACAGTGCCCCACAAATCTGTGATGAGAGCTGACCATGAAATTTTGTTTGTACTGCAAAGAAATTCTCACTGAAAATATAATTTAAAAACCAACGCTGTGAGAGTTTCACTTCTTGAAATGGCAAACTAGATAACAAATACCTATTCTCCCCTAGCAAATAATAAAAAAGTTTTTTAATAGCTTCTCAAAAACATCACAGAGACAGCATGATAGTCAAGAAAATACAGGAAAAAGTGAAAGCTCAGAAAGGTTAACTAAGCTTCCAAAGCTAATTTTGCCTTGATGACATTTTCTAATCTACAAAAAATATCTGAGAAACTAAGCTGCAGTTTTCTTAGTCTCAAAGGGCAACAGAAAAAGAAAAAGTCCAGGGCCCTTCAAATGTGGGAATCTGACAATCCACCAATTGAGAAAAATATATGCTTATGTATGCTTACATGTAAGCGAAATGAATGACAACAGTGATAAAAGGGACAGGAGTAGGTATATTAATTTCAGACAGAGCATACTTCAGAGTAAGGAAAGGTATCAGCAATAAAGAGGAACATTTTGTAATGATAAAGGGGTCAATTCTTCAATAAGACATAACAATCTTGACATGTATGCCCCACACAACATAGCATCAAAATAAATGAGGCAAAACTGATAGAACTGCAAGGAAAAACAGATGAAGACAGCATTACTGTTGAAGACTTCAACATCCCTCTATCAGAAATGAGCAGATCCAGGAGGTGAAAGTAAGGGTATAGCTGAATTCAACAACATAATCATTCAACTGGATGTAACTGACATCTTTGGATTACTTCATCTAACAACAGCAGAATACAAATTCTTCTCAAGCTCACAAAGAATATTCTTCAAGATAGACCACATTCCAGGCCATAAGACACAACAAATGCAAAAAAATGGAAATCATACAATGTCTGCTCATAGACTACAATGGAATCAAACTAGAAATCAGTAACAGAAAGATAGCTGGAAAATCCAACATGCTTGAAGATTAAACAACATGCTTCTAAATAACATGTAGGTCAAAGAAGAATTCTCAAGAGAAATTTAAAAGTATTTCAAATTAAATGACAATAAAAACAACTTGTCAAAATTTGTGGGATACAGTGAAATCAGTGGTTAGAGGGCAATTTGTAGCATTGAATGCATATGTTAGAAAAGAAGAAAAGATCTAAAATTATTCATCTAAGTCTCCCTTTAGGAAACTACAAAAAGAAGAGCAAGTTAAATCCAAAGTAAGCAGAAGAGAAGCAAAGTAAGCAGAAATCAATGAAGTTTAAAAAATGAAACCAATCAAGAAAAACAACAAAACTGAAAGCTGGTTCTTTGAAAAGATCACTAAAATCAATAAGCCTCTAGCCAGACTAAGAAAGAAAAGTTACGAATTACTAATATCAGAAATGAAAGAAAGAACCTCACCAGAGAGTCCACGGACATTAAAATACAATCAAGGAATACTATGAACAGCTTACTGCCCTCAAATCTGATAACCTAAATGAAATGGACCACTTCTTTGAAAGAAACAACCTGCCAAAACTTACACAATAAGAGAGAATAGGGCTTCCCTGGTGGCGCAGTGGTTGCGCGTCCGCCTGCCGATGCAGGG
>NC_041234.1:12043572-12045148 GCF_002837175.3 Physeter macrocephalus
GGTTGCGGGGGACGAGGGCGGCCCGGGGGCCTTGGCCGCTGAGCCTGCGCGTCCGGAGCCTGTGCTCCACAACGGGAGAGGCCGCAGCAGAGGGAGGCCCGCATACCACAAAAAAAAAAAAAAAAAAAAAAGAGAGTAACCTGAACTGAAGTTATTTTATACACAAAAGAAGAAACAGACAATCTGAATAGGCTATATTTATTAAATTGAATCATTAATAACCTTCCAAAACAGAAAGCACCAGGACCAGATAGGTGAATTCTGGTGAATTCTACTAAACATTTAAGGAAGAAATTATACATATTCTCTACAATCTTTTCCAGAAGACGGAAGCAGAGGGAATACTTCCTAACTCAACAAATGATGCTGGTACAACTGGATACGCGCACGCACACACACACACACACACACAGGAATCTGAACACAGACTTACATAGACCTTATACTATTAATAAAGATTAACTCAACATGGAACACAAATCTAAATGTAAAATGTAAGACTATAAAACTCCTAGAAGATAAAACAGGAGAACACCAAGATGACCCTGAATATGGCAAGGACATTTTAGATACAACACCAAAGGCATGATCCATGTAAGAAAGAAATGACAAACTGTACATCATGACAATTACTAAGTTCTGCTCTGTGAAAGAAAATGTCAAGAGAATGAAAAGACAATCCACAGACTGGGAGAGAATATTTGCAAATGACATCTGATACAGGACTTTTATTCAAATATACAAAGAAGTTTTTTTTTTAAATTAATTTACTTATTTTTGGCTGCATTGGGTCTTCACTACTGTTCGTGGGCTTTCTCTAGTTGCGGATAGCGGGGGCTACTCTTCGTTGCGGTACACGGGCTTCTCATTGTGGTGGCTTCTCTTGTTGAGGAGCATGGGCTCTAGGCATGCAGGTTTCAGTAGTTGTGGCACATGGGCTCAGTAGTTGTGGCTCACGGGCTCTAGAGTGCAGGCTCAGTAGTTGTGGCACATGGGCTTAGTTGCTTCACGGCATGTGGGATCTTCCCAGACCAGGGCTCGACCCTACATCCCCTGCATTGGCAGGCAGATTCTTAACCACTATGCCACCAGGGAACACCTACAAACAAGTTTTAAAACTCAACAATAGGATGCCAACTGATGCTCGCCGCTCACTGCCCAGAGCTGACAGTCCAACCACGCTCGCCACCGCCACCGCTGCCGGCACGACAGACCGTGTGGATTAAAGGATCTTGGTGCTCCAGCCAGGCGTCAGGGCTGTGTCTCTGAGGTGGGAGAACCAACTTCAGGACACTGGTCCACAAGAGACCTCCCAGCTCCACGTAATATCAAACGGCAAAAATCTCCCAGAGATCTCCATCTCAACGCCAAAACCCAGCTTCACTCAACGACCAGCAAGCTACAGTGCTGGACACCCTATGCCCAACAACTAGCAAGACAGGACTACAGCCCCATCCATTAGCAGAGAGGCTGCCTAAAATCCTAGTAAGGCTACCGACACCCCAAAACACACCACCAGACGTGGACCTGCCCACCAGAAAGACAAGATCCAGCCTCATCCACGAGAACACAGGCA
>NC_041234.1:12048983-12107224 GCF_002837175.3 Physeter macrocephalus
AATAAATGCTGGGGAGGGTGTGGAGAAAAGGGGACCCTCTTGCACTGCTGGTGGGAATGTAAATTGATACAGCCACTATGGAGAACAGTATGGAGGTTCCTTAAAAAACTACAAATAGAACTACCATACGACCCCGCAATCCCACTACTTGGCATATACCCTGAGAAAACCATAATTCAAAAAGAGTCATGTACCACAATGTTCATTGCAGCTCTATTTACAATAGCCAGGACATGGAAGCAACCTAAGTGTCCATCAACAGATGAATGGATAAAGAAGATGTGGAACATACATACAATGGAATATTACTCAGCCATTAAAAGAATCGAAACTGAGTTATTTGTAATGAGGTGGATAGACCTGGAGTCTGTCATACAGAGTGAAGTAAGTCAGAAGGAGAAAAACAAATTGGGAAGCAGCTGCATAGCACAGAGAGATCAGCTCAGTGCTTTGTGACCACCTAGAGGGATGGGATAGGGAGGGTGGGAGGGAGGGAGATGCAAGAGGGAAGAGATATGGAAACATATGTGTATGTATAACTGATTCACTTTGTTGTAAAGCAGAAACTAACACACCATTGTAAAACAGTTATACTCCAATAAAGATGTTAAAAAAAAACACTTAATTAGGGATAATGGTCTTTAACTCTATGGTTCTGTGAAGATGTATATGTAAATGTGTTATTGATGGTTCCAGACTACTTCCTATCAAGAAGATTGCATTGTACTGTGGAATTTCCTGTGTTCTACTTAGTTATCTAATGTGGTGCCCTGACAGAAGGCTAATGACATGTCTTAAGAAAAACCATATTTTTCTGAACTGGAATTAAGATCCATGATCTGATATTGCAAATGTCTATTAATACAAAATAATTTAAAATAGTACTCATCCAGAACATTTCTATATTAGATAGATGGGTTCAACTGTAACAAAAAACACAAAACAAGAACTGGTTTAAAGCAAGATTAAAATTTATTTCTCACTCATGTAAGAGTTGGCACTGCTGATACGGAACTTCATGGCATCATGAAGGGAACTTCATGACATTTTGCCAATTATCCCCTTTCCTTCTTAGTACTCTATTCTCCTCTTGAGTGCAAACCATATTCTTATTGAGCAAGATCATGGCATCCACATTACAGGGTGGAGAAAGGGATGAAGCAGAAGGGGGAAGGCACCTTCAGTGCTCTGTTAATCATGATTCCCAGACACTTCTTTGTGAATCATCATGTGTGAATCCATGAAACATGTGGCCATGCACAGCTGCAAGGAAAGCTGGAAAGTGGAGCCATATGCCCAGCTAAAACTTCTGATTAGAGTGGAAGACAGGGAAAAGAGATATTGGGGGGAGGGTGTCTCTGCTATCTGGATTTAAAAAAAGGAAAACCAATGAGTGACTGTTTGCCATTATATCTCTTCCACTAAAGAAGGAAGCTTCTGTGTTTTTAGTTGCCGATACTGGTTCTCTAAATGGAACTGTCCTTTTAGAAGAGAAGAGCTGACAGTGTAATAGAAACATCTGAAGAATATGTCATTCTCAGGACTTCCCTGGTGGCTCAGTGCTTAAGAATCCGCCTGCCAATGCAGGGGACACAGGTTCAATCCCTGGTCTGGGAAGATCCCACATGCCTCAGAGCAACTAAGTCTGTGTGCCACAACTACTGAGCCTGCGCTCTAGAGCCCACGAGCCACAACTACTGAACCTGCACGCCACAACTACTGAAGCCTGCATGCCCTAGAGCCCGCACAACACAACTACTGAGCCCACGCACCATAACTACTGAAGCCCGCACATGCTAGGGCCCATGTGCCACAACTACTGAGCCAGTGTGCTGCAACTACTGAAGCCCGTGTGCCTAGAGCCTGTGCTCCACAACAAGAGAAGCTACTGCAATGAGAAGCTTGCACTCGCCGCAACAAGAGAAAGCCCATGCACAGCAACGAAGACCCAATGTAGCCAAAAACAAAACAAAACAAAACTTTATTACTATCATCTGACCTTTATCTGACAATACAGGGTTGCCACAAACCTTCAATTTGTAAAAAACACAATACCTGCAAAATGCAACAAAGCCAAGTGCAATAAAATGAAGAATGTCTGCAGATAAACTAAATATAGTCAATTATTATGAAAATTATCCAAAATTCAGTCAAAAAAATGACAAAATGGATGGAAAATATAGAAGAGACATAGAGTTACAATGAGAAGGCCTAACTTACATTTAGCTGATGTCCCAGAATGAGAGAGAAATAATGGAGTGGGATAACTTTTAGGATATAATGACAAATAACCAAAACTTATAAAAGACACTAATCTACAGCAAAACCTCCACATCTAGACACACACACACAAATGTTTGTAGAAGCATCGTAACAGGCTCAAACAGAAAACACAAATGTCCATCAAAATTAGAATGCATAAATAAATTGTGGTATACAGTAAGTCCCCTACATACAAACCTTCCAGTTGCAAACTTTCAAAGATGTGAACATGCATGCCAGCCCCTGTATGCCAGCTGCTGTACTGTACTACTGCACTTTTCAAGGTACTGTACTGTAAGATTAAACATGTTGTCTTTATTTTTTGTGTATGTTTGTTTGTTATGTACATATTATTTGTGTGAAAAGTATTATAAACCTACTACAGTACGGTACTATGCAGCCGATTGTGTTAGTTGGGTACCTAGGCTAACTTTGTTGGACTTAACGAACAAATTGGATTTACGAACGTGCTCTTGGAATGGAACTCGTTCGTCTGTAGGGGGTGTACTGTATACAGTCAGTGGACACTACAAAGCAATACAAATGAACAGCTATCCGCTCAATGCAATAACTATTAAAGATCTTGTAAACATAACGCTAAACAAGAGAAATGAGACATAAAATCATACAATGTGATTAGACTGGCATAAAGTCCAAAAAATAAACAAAACAATTTTATATATGAGAAGACATTACAAAGTAAAGTAAATAGGTGTTTTAGCCAACAAATCCTTCTCTCTGACCTTTTCCATAGCCACAGCTCCTCTGACTTTCACTTTTGTGGGCCTATTCCATTTTTTTTTTTTTTTTTGTGGTACGCGGGCCTCTCACGGTTGGGGCCTCTCACGGTTGGGGCCTCTCCCGTTGCGGAGCACAGGCTCTGGATGCACAGGCCCAGCGGCCATGGCTCACGGGCCCAGCCACTCCGCGGCATGTGGGATCTTCCCAGACCGGGGCACGAACCCGTGTCCCCTGCATCGGCAGGTGGACTCTCAGACACTTCTTTGTGAATCATCATGTGTGAATCCATGAAACATGTGGCCATGCACAGCTGCAAGGAAAGCTGGAAAGTGGAGCCATGTGCCCAGCTAAAACTTCTGATTAGAGTGGAAGACAGGGAAAAGAGCTATTGGGGGGAGGGTGTCTCTGCTATCTGGATAAACAAAAAGGAAAACCAAGGAGTGTTTTTTGCCATTATATCTCTTCCACTAAAGAAGGAAGCTTCTGTGTTTTTAGTTGCCGATACTGGTTCTCTAAATGGAACTGTCCTTTTAGAAGAGAAGAGCTGACAGTGTAATAGAAACATCTGAAGAATATGTCATTCTCAGGACTTCCCTGGTGGCTCAGTGCTTAAGAATCCGCCTGCCAATGCAGGGGACACAGGTTCAATCCCTGGTCTGGGAAGATCCCACATGCCTCAGAGCAACTAAGTCTGTGTGCCACAACTACTGAGCCTGCGCTCTAGAGCCCACGAGCCACAACTACTGAACCTGCACGCCACAACTACTGAAGCCTGCATGCCCTAGAGCCCGCACAACACAACTACTGAGCCCACGCACCATAACTACTGAAGCCCGCACATGCTAGGGCCCATGTGCCACAACTACTGAGCCAGTGTGCTGCAACTACTGAAGCCCGTGTGCCTAGAGCCTGTGCTCCACAACAAGAGAAGCTACTGCAATGAGAAGCTTGCACTCGCCGCAACAAGAGAAAGCCCATGCACAGCAACGAAGACCCAATGTAGCCAAAAACAAAACAAAACAAAACTTTATTACTATCATCTGACCTTTATCTGACAATACAGGGTTGCCACAAACCTTCAATTTGTAAAAAACACAATACCTGCAAAATGCAACAAAGCCAAGTGCAATAAAATGAAGAATGTCTGCAGATAAACTAAATATAGTCAATTATTATGAAAATTATCCAAAATTCAGTCAAAAAAATGACAAAATGGATGGAAAATATAGAAGAGACATAGAGTTACAATGAGAAGGCCTAACTTACATTTAGCTGATGTCCCAGAATGAGAGAGAAATAATGGAGTGGGATAACTTTTAGGATATAATGACAAATAACCAAAACTTATAAAAGACACTAATCTACAGCAAAACCTCCACATCTAGACACACACACACAAATGTTTGTAGAAGCATCGTAACAGGCTCAAACAGAAAACACAAATGTCCATCAAAATTAGAATGCATAAATAAATTGTGGTATACAGTAAGTCCCCTACATACAAACCTTCCAGTTGCAAACTTTCAAAGATGTGAACATGCATGCCAGCCCCTGTATGCCAGCTGCTGTACTGTACTACTGCACTTTTCAAGGTACTGTACTGTAAGATTAAACATGTTGTCTTTATTTTTTGTGTATGTTTGTTTGTTATGTACATATTATTTGTGTGAAAAGTATTATAAACCTACTACAGTACGGTACTATGCAGCCGATTGTGTTAGTTGGGTACCTAGGCTAACTTTGTTGGACTTAACGAACAAATTGGATTTACGAACGTGCTCTTGGAATGGAACTCGTTCGTCTGTAGGGGGTGTACTGTATACAGTCAGTGGACACTACAAAGCAATACAAATGAACAGCTATCCGCTCAATGCAATAACTATTAAAGATCTTGTAAACATAACGCTAAACAAGAGAAATGAGACATAAAATCATACAATGTGATTAGACTGGCATAAAGTCCAAAAAATAAACAAAACAATTTTATATATGAGAAGACATTACAAAGTAAAGTAAATAGGTGTTTTAGCCAACAAATCCTTCTCTCTGACCTTTTCCATAGCCACAGCTCCTCTGACTTTCACTTTTGTGGGCCTATTCCATTTTTTTTTTTTTTTTTGTGGTACGCGGGCCTCTCACGGTTGGGGCCTCTCACGGTTGGGGCCTCTCCCGTTGCGGAGCACAGGCTCTGGATGCACAGGCCCAGCGGCCATGGCTCACGGGCCCAGCCACTCCGCGGCATGTGGGATCTTCCCAGACCGGGGCACGAACCCGTGTCCCCTGCATCGGCAGGTGGACTCTCAACCACTGCACCACCAGGGAAGCCCCTATTCCACTTTTAAGGAGCCTTCTGATTACAATGGGCCCACCTGGATAATTTAGGATAATATCTTTACCTTAAGGTCATCTGATTAGCAAACTTAACTACATCTGCAACTTTAATTCTGCTTAGCCATTTAACATAACATATTCACAGGTTCCAGGGATTAGGATGTGGGTATCTCTGGGAGGGCTGTTGTTCTATCAAGTTACATTATTTAACATGCAATCATGTTAATTTCAAGTTCTTTTCTTTTCTTTCTTTTTTTTTTTTGGCTGAGCTGCATGGCATGTGGGATCTTAGTTCCCAGACCAGGGGTCAAACCTGCAACCCCTACAGTGGAAGCATGGAGTCTTAACTACTGGACCGCCAGGGAAGTCCTCTATTTATTTAAGTTTTGAAACGTATTTTTATGTCACTAAGTCTCTTTTCAGTTCACTTAAAGCCACATTTTGAATTGGAACAGATTTTTATGTCACTAAGTCTCTTTTCAATTCACCTAAAGCCACATCTTGAAGTTAAATTGATATTCCAAATTGATGTAAAATGTAATACCAAATTATATTACTGTTCCTGCAGTGGTTTTACACATTTACTATGCCATTACGGAAATTAAGTTAAATAATTTTCTCTTCCAGCTCAAAACCAAATATAAAATTAAACTAAATATGTAGATATTTTGGAAAAACATAGTGAAAATCTGGCATAAGTATACTGTATACCAGTATTATTATTATTCTTTAATTATCATCAAATTCTGATATAGACAATCATTGAACTAATTCAATAAAGAGTTTCACTATGAAGAATAAAAACAGTGGGATATATATGTGTGTATATATATATATGTGTATATATATATATATATATATATACACACACACACACAGATACACATACACATAATAAAATGCTTATTAATCTATAAGCCTCCATACATCATCTGCTGTTCTCAAACAGCTGAAGTTTCTATAGTCCTACTAAGATGAATTAGAAAGTAACTGCCACATTATTATTTGAGAATTTCTCAGTTTAGTATCTGTTTATATCCTACATTTACTACAAAACTTGCTTTTATTTTTCCACACATTAACTGGAAGAAGTATTTAAAATATTGGTTTTTAAGCTAAACTTGCAATAATACAACAAAAATGTTTACTTGATTGAATTATTTAGAGTATCACATTTGAAAGTTTTTTCTATATTTTTAAGAGTTGGAAGGTACCATCTAATATAAACATCTCATGTTACTTAGATGACTAAGGCACAGAGAAGTTGATGTCTATAGTCAAAGAAAAGTTACTAACAGAACTGGGATTGAAATTCAGTCAAGAACACTTAAAGTCACAGAAAATGTGCTAGATTTTTGGTCACCTGACAGTGCTTCAGCAAAAGGAGGTACTATTTGCAGAAATGGCGAACATAATTCTCCCTAAAGTGAGAAGAGCAACTCATCCATCCATCCATCCTTCTTCTTTACATAGCCTAATAGCATGTACCGCAATTATTTGAACTTTTATTTGACAACATATGTACTCCACTTCCAGTAAGATGATAATTGAATGGGCAATTAAAAAAATTCTTTTGAAAAAACTCAAAGTAACTTACCCTTTCTTAGACTTCCAATACTGCTTTCCTTTAATGTCAAAAATTACCTTATTTTAACGGAGAAACTACTTTCCAGTCAGCGTCCCAAACTGTCACAGGAAAGAGTGCTTTAGGAGTTTCCCAAAAACTTCAAAAATTACATTCTGAGAGTGCCTTTAATCCTTACTGACGTATTCATTCATTCAATAAACATTAATTGGGCACCTACTATATAAAACTCACTACAGTCTAAGATTTTTTAAAATAATCATTGAGGGGCTTCCCTGGTGGCTCAGTGGTTGCGCGTCCGCCTGCTGATGCAGGGGAACCGGGTTCGCGCCCCGGTCTGGGAGGATCCCACATGCCGCGGAGCGGCTGGGCCCGTGGGCCGTGGCCGCTGGGCCTGCACGTCCGTAGCCTGTGCTCCGCAACGGGAGAGGCCGCAGCAGAGGGAGGCCCGCATACCACAAAAAAAAAAAAAAAAAAAAAAAAAAAAAATCATTGGAATAGCACTTAAGAACCCATCTCATTTGATAGTTCCAATCAAAAAGATTTTATCTAAAGCCTTTTTTCACAGTTTATGGTTTTTTATAATAATATGAATTGCATCTCTGATTACTAAAGAGACTTGTCTGTAATATTACCCTGAATTTCTACATTAAAAAAATTATTAATTAGCATAACCCTAAATTTGAAATTCCTTATATCCCCAATTCCTTAATCAGCATTTTTTAGAAATCCCACTTTTCATATACTTGTCCCTCATTTAAAATTTTATCACCTCTCAAAAATCTCAGTTTGTAGGTGACTAGAACTCTAATTTGGTAATGATTTTCTTGATTATGAAGTTCTTAGTCTGAATTTTACAGAGAAGAAAATTATTGCAAACATCAGAACTTAATTTAAATATACATTTTTTGGTGAAAAATTACATTTCTAGGGCTTGTATTTGACTGTCGTCAATACTTTACTAAGTTATGAACAGAAGAAAATAAATAAAGGTACAAGTTCCCATGGATGATGGCAACAAGTATCCCATGTTCTATGGTTTACAGTCTTGGTCAGCGTATCAATATTAGACTGCTTGGGCTGCCATAATAAAATACCTTAGAATGGGTGGCTTAAACAACAGAATTTTCTCACAGTTCTGGAGGCTAAAAGTCCCAGATCAACATGCTAGCATGATCGGTTTCTGGTAAGAGCTCTCTTCCTGGCTTGCAGATGGCTGCCTTTTCAGCTCTTCCTTGATATGTGCAAGCAAAAGAATGGATATTTATTTATTTATTTATTTGAGAAGGGGGGAAGAATGGAGGGAGGGAGAACAAGTGCAGGCCTGCTAGCTTTCTGGTATCTCTTTCTTATAAAGACACTAATCCTATCATGATCAGGGTCTTACCATTATGACCTCATTTAATTTTAATAACTTCGTTAGAGGCCCCATTTCCAAATATAGCCACATTGGGAGTTAGGGCTTCAGCATATGAATTTTGGAGGACACAACATCCAGGCCACAACAGTCAGTTTAAATGGCCATATGTAATGGCAGTGCATCTCCTAGCATAATCTGGGAGTCTATGTTAGCAGTGCTTTCCTGGCCAGGAAGTGCAGGTACAGTAAGCCTTTACGAATTATGCCACTCACAGGATTCTCTTAAAGTGACCCTGGAACACTGATTCATTATATCAGTTGTAGGCGTAGTTTCTTAGCGAAGGATATCCCAATATAGGTACTCATCCAGAAATACAGGCTTTTGAAAACATGTTTATCTGGAGAACATTTGTTCCTGGCATGTGATCTATGACAAATATAAGACACCAAAGAAGGTGACACACTGTCTCTTGTTTGGAGAGTTTCCAAGTCCACCAAATTTGTTCAAGTTGTCTTGGCGTGAGTCACCAGATTCCACAGTCATTTGTGGTGATATTAGCAAGCTTTTAAGATGGCTGTGATGCATAGAAATTCTCATTCCAAACAGGGTAAGTGCTATTTCCTGGGACCAGCAAGTGAAGGAAATAGGCACAGGACAGAGGTCTGAGGGTCTGGTATTGCCTAGGTCAAAGAGGCTCAGCTGTTGCTATCAGTCTTGAAGGTAAAGATCTAGGTTAGTTAGGGATGAACTTCAGATTTCATCTTGGATATAAAAAGAGGTCTTCAGATGCGTTTTCTATAGTCCAGACCAACCTTTCTTCTGGGGGGATGCATGACATTAGAACTATCGTATGTACAAAGCCCTGAGGAGGAGGTCCCAGTGAACTCCTACTGTACTGTGTCGTCATCGTACTTGAGAGTGGCTCAGGCTTCAAGTTCAGAACAGGAAGTGCATCGGCTTAATGGATTCACAGGCCTCTGTCACGAGCTCCATTTTAAAGTTGGAGTGAAAATGGCAAGGAGAGAGGAAAACTTTCCCAAAGTACTATTTTTATTTTTATTTTTATTTTTCCAGAATCCTTAGCAGAGTTGTGCTGTGATCTGTTCTGCCTGCCCATCAAGTCTATACTTCCTCCACTGGGAACCTAGAGCATAATCTGCTCTTATATAAGTACATCTGGGAGGAAAGGAGGATCGAGACCCTAAGTCACTGGTTGATATTCCTATGAGCAGTTTTCCTGCCATGGTGAGATGGAAGGGAATTTGGTCTAGATTCTGAGACCGCCGAGTCCCTCAGCTGCAGTTGGATTCCTTACCACGGGGAGGCACTGTTAAGCTGGGGCAGCGCTCTGGACTCCACCTTTCAAGGATGCTGGAGTGTGGAGTCCTGTGTCGGGATTGCAGGGAACACAACCAGAAACTAAGCGAGTGCACCCCCAGATAAACAAAAATCAGCAACAGCTGGGAGGCAGGTCCCAGAAAAAGGCCCTTGGAATCTTTGTGTATTGTCCCACATACATTTAATCACTTAGCAAATACCTAATGAGCACTAAAAAATAAGCATAGTTCTAGGCACTGGAGGTGTGTCTGAACAAAATATATCAAAATTCCTGCCCTCATGAAGCTTCCGTTTATCAGAACAAAATTTTGCACCTAGACTTGGCTTTAAGAAAAAAAAATCAAAATCATATTGGAAGTAAGCAGTGGACTCCAGGGCTGAGGTTCAAAAATCAGGGTTTGGAAATGGGTGGAGCTGGGCCATAGCTGCAGGGTGTAGAAAAAAGAGTACCAAATTCATTGAGTTTGGCTTGAGAAACCTCTAGAATCTCAGAAGCATCAAGTTCCAAGAGATGGACCACCAGGTAAGAACAAAGTCAAAAGCTGAGTATGAACAAAATAAAGACACACAGATGGGATTAGCAGGATCAGGAGGCAGAGCCAGGTTAGAGCCTGGGAGAAAACATAGGGAAATAGTGTTTTATTTAATAGCTATGGCCTTACCATGAGCTGGGGGGGGGGTGGGGGATGCTATAAAAAGCACCTAGCTCATTTACACAAGTAGAATATTTGTGATTAAATTTTATGTTAATACTGCGCTGCAACAGAAAAAGAAAATCTGGCTTAGGATCCCATACTTTGAAATGTTCCCAGAACAAGTTCTAGCCTTAACTGCTCACCTTTATTTGTTCTTCTATTTAATTGGATGGCTATATTGACAGGAAGGTCCTGTACTTTCCTTGTCACAGGACTTATCACCAGTTCTTTTAATTATCAGTCTCCCTCACCAAACCATAAGTTCTGAAAGAAAAACTACTTTGATGTCATCATCCTCATATTCATGCCTGGCACATATCACAGTGTCTGACTTCATATTAGGCAGGGTCACCTTATATAGTTGTGCAGGTCGTGCACTGCACAACTCCCGGGGCACCACACGCATAAATATGATGTGAATGGTACCCCTGAAGTTATACAGTGCGCAACCTCACAAGCATTTATGGTGGCCCTGGACCTCATCAATGTTTATTAAATTAATGAAAATATTTTTACTGCTTATGATTTGTTGTCAGATGTCAAGTAAATATGCCAACTTGCGACACACAAGACTACATGGCAAGGACAGTGGCACTGTATAATAAATAAAATGGATTTCTATTTTAATCTTAGACTAAAAGAGATGGCTTTGAAAATGTGAGTTGGTTACTTAGTGAAGTGACAGAAAAAGAACACATTAAAAAGAAAAAAACTTCTAGTTTGAGAATAAGTGGGTTCCAGTTTCCTATGAAATGTACGATTTTAAAAATTAGAATTTCTAATATAGTTAAATTAGTAAACTAGGGGATTCATTTACTTGGAGGAACAGAAAGCCTGGGGAACAAAATATATGTTTTACTAGAAATCGATCTCCCTGAAACATCCCTACAAAGTAATTTTAATGGTTACATACACTTTGACAGTATAGCCACCATTTTTTCCACATTACACAGGCTATGAAGATAACATAAAATACCTTTTTTCCCCTAATGAATTTCAAGTCCCCTTTAACAGACACAAAATAGCAATAAGGACAAAGTGATAAATGTCCTTGTGTAATCTTACAAGAAATAAAGCTAGGTGAAGTGACTGAAAGCTTAATCATTTCTATCTGTTCAGGAGGTTTTGTAATTTTGGTATCCTAACTCTTTTGACTATGATTTCTTACTCCTTTGATAAGTCCCAAGTTCAAGCAAACTTAGCACAGATATGAGTGTGTGTGTGTGTGTGTGTGTTTTTAAAAATATTCAGAAGTAGTGTATTAGTTTGTATCCACCAATGATGTCTATGAATGTTTAAATCTTCCCCAAATAAACCCTCATGATCTTTTCCAAAACTGTGATTATGAAATGTAATGTAAATCCTTGAAATTAGAATAAACTGAAGTTATTCTATTCACAAACACAATGCCTGTTAGAATAACTTGACATGGGAAGCTCTTAGAATGTGGTGGCCTCAACTGGTCTGTATTTGGTGTCAATGAAGAGAAGTCAAAATATGGCTACAACATTGTTGAATGAAACATTTTCTTTAGTGAATAAATGATGAATGCTATGACGGCTCTAGAATTCCATTTTAAATACATACGTTTTCAATACAAGTAGAGAGAAATGTAATTACTAAAGCAACAAAAGTAAGTGGTAGTAAAACACTGGATCTCAAAGCAAGGATCACTTGATGCACTGGTTAAAAATTTAGACTTCTACAATCAAATCCAGAACAAACTGTCAGGTGGATGGAGCTATGATAGGAATGTGACTATCAGACAAGCTTTCAGGACATTACTGCATATGCTAAATCTCCAGAACCACTGACTTAGAGAATAGTTTTAAGTTCATTTATTAATTTTATTTAGTTCACACGGCCTGGGACGTTGGGACGTCTGCTTTCTGAACATGAAAATCTTAAAGCAGCCATGGGTACTTAAAATGAGACTCATATTTAGCTTTATTTAACTCACAGTTAGATATGTCTGCTAAAATGATTGAATTCAATTTCCAAACTAAGGGTCATGGTTTTGGGTACTAAAAAGGGTCTGAGATTTTGCTCCGCTTGCAAGCTAACAAGTTAGCCTGCCACAGTCTCATGGACGCTGGTAGTCAGGCAACTTCTAGGTCAGAGACCTTGAGATGGGGTGCCTATTCTGGATTATCTAGGTGGGCTTGTTCTAATCACAAGGACCCTTAAAAGTGAAGAAACTTTCCTGGCTGGGGTCAGAGAAAGGGATGAGAGGCTGGAATCAGGGCCAGAGAGATGCTACCTTGCTGGCTTTGAAGATGGAGGAAGGGGACCACGAGGCCGGGGAAGAGTTCAGCCTTTAGAAGCTGGGAAAGGCAAGGAAATGAATTCTTCCCTAGAGCGTTCAGAAAGAACACAGCCCTAACTGACACCTTGATGTTAGCTCAGTCAGATCTCTGTTGGTCTTCTGACCTCTAGAACCATAAGATAATAAATATGTGCTATTTTAAGTCACTAACTTTGTGGTAATTTTTTAACAGCAACGATGGAAAATGAATACAAGCAGTAGCCAGAGTATCAGCATTTTGGTGCCAATTTCCCCAAGCCCCGGTTCCCGCAGGGCAATGCAGAGAAAGCTAGGTGATACCTGCCCACACAGTGGGTGGCCTTACAGTAGAGGAATCCTGAGTTTAGGAAGCCTGAATCTTTTGTAATGAGAAGCAAGCATGCCTGTCCTTTGCTCCAGAGGGATACACTATCTCTGTATCCCAAGGTCGTGTGCTCTACAAACATCCTTGAAAAGACCGTCTGAAACAAAAGGCAGTCAGTGTTTCACTTGCAAGATATACAGAAACACATGACACCCACAGAGAATTGCTCCCCAACACAAGGTGCCATCCAAATTCATCACTCAGGGGTTCCCAAGATATCACAGTTTTCATAATTCAAACTGAGGGAGTTTGTGGTCTTTAGCATAACAATAGGTGATGAAATTGATAAAGGTTGATACAGCTGTATAAGAAATGTCTGCTAATAAGATGTTTAAAAAATAAAATTCATTATTATAAAACCAAAATTAATATGAGCCTATGCTGGGTTTGTTATATTTATAATGTTAAACACACACAGACACAGACACGTACAAATATATCATCATTACTGAAATTGCTACAGATAAGGGAATTTCATTATTGCTAGTCTGGAACTTTTTGGACTGTGAACCACTTTTCCACTTGAAACAATTGTCTTTATTATGGAATTTTTTAATAATGTGAAGTTTTTTAGTATTCTATCATAGTATAGCAAAAGCAGACTGCTTTTTTAGATAAGATTTATTTTTCTATAAGACTTAGATTTTTATTAGAATCTTGGTTAAATTGATCAAAATTGCAAAGGGATGAATATGAATTCTGTTTTCCAGTAAAAGCAGCTGAAAATACCAGTGTATGATAAACTTTCTTGTCCTTCTCGAGTTGTTAGGATTAATTAAACCTAATTACTCATTTCAAAGAACTGCTTTACATCTTCTAGCTATTATTACATGGAATAGTATCTGTAAATGAAGATATATTTTCAACAGCAGTAGAAAATATACTGAGTCATGCAGTTTGCCTCACAAACATTATAGTCACCATGGTTACCATGATGATCCCTAAGTCACAAGACCCTCCATTCTGCTCAGTTTAGCCAATGTTTGTGAAATCCCTTCTATGTCTCCTATCAAAATACACTCCTTTATCCAGGTCTGTTCCTGGGGATGTCCAGGAAGCTCCATGTCCTCTGTGAATTTAGGAGAAAACTTTCATTTGCCATTGAGTCTCTCTGAAGACTAAAATAATACTCAAGAGAGCAGTTCAAGGAATGACCCTTTGTCCCTTTAGAAAAGATTAAAAGGGTTATGCTTCTGAAATTTACTTCAGATACCTCTTCCCCATCCCCACTGTGCTGGTTAAGCTGTTGCCTCTCAACCTCAAACCTACCCCTCTGTACTGCGCTTTGTTCTGCCCCTACCGAGACTGCAGACCGCATTTCTGCAGTTCTAGCTGCTCCATATTAGGCTTTACCAATAAAGAGTGTTATCAGGAGACAGCGCGGCTCCAAGGGGAAAGAAAACAGAAGGCTAGAGGAGGAGGAAGGGCCTGTTCTGTGGGAACCCACCTTCAAGAGTTTAAATTTTAATATTACAGCCTCTTTCTTTTGTTCCCCAGCCATAAAGATGGTAGCTACTTTCTGCAGTTACTACCTCTCTGATGCCTCAGGGTCCCCTTTTAGCCTTTTCAGTTCTCTAATAATTTAAAAACAATGATTCTTCATTTTAAATTCTTTCAAAATAATTGGTGTACCTCTGTGTTCTGACTTGATCCCGACGTATACAACCTCCACCATTCACATGAAACATCCCAGAATTAACTGTGGACGGGAACACAGAATATCTTGTGGGAAATGGATTCCAGATCACATAGCTCTTTCACAGTCCATGTTTGATACAAGGAGTCAGTCCTATGTTCAGTAAACATGAATTGAATACCAACTGTTTCTTAGGCATAATGTTTAATGAGAGGTGAAATTTGTTCCCAAGCAGTTCACATCTAGAATAGTGATGAAGACAATTCTAGAAAAGGCTATAAAACACACCAAGTTGCTGAGAAAAGCAAAAGGAGTCATGATACCAATATTGGAGACTCCTAAGATGATAGAAAGCACCACTGTAGACTTCCCATAGGAGTGTGACCAGGAAATTAGCAGGCAAAACAGGACTAGAAGCAATTTTGGAAGAAAGAACAATTTATGCCTAAGCCAAGAGGTTTGCCAAAGCACGATCACTGAGGGATCCGAAAATCATTGCGCGTAGGCTATGAACGATAGGGCCTTCCTCAAGACGAGGCTGGAGCGGTGGATAGGGACCAGATCATGAAGGGACTTTTCTGTCTTCCTTAGAAGTTTGGCTTCAACTGAACAGAAGAGGAAGGCTATTGAGGACATTCAAGGCAACTATGACTTCGTCATACTATTGCTGTTTTAATGAAACTTTATAACAAAGCACAACATACATTCTGAAAAGTGTACAAATGATAAGTATAAAGCTCAGACTGTCAAAAACCAAACATACCAATATAACCAGCACCCAGAGAGATAAATCAGCATTACCAGTATATCCAGAAGACCTCTCCTACACCAACCCAGACACTGTCCCCACCAAAGGAACCATTACCTTAACTTCTAAAACCATGGGTTAGTTTGGCCTGCTTTTGAATTGTAAGTTAAGTGAAGCAGTATGTAACTTTGTTTCAGTCCTCTTTGGCTCAACATTGCTAGTGAGATTCATCCACGTTTTGTATACATTTATTCATTCTCATTGCTATGTAGCCTTCTATTACATGAACATTCCACCATTTATTTATATTCTGGTGATGGACAATTAAATTTTTTCCAGTTCTCAGTTATTAAAAACAAAGTGCCATGAAAACTTTGGTCCATGTCTTTTTGGTGGATTCATGTACACATTTCCACTGGGTATCTACCAAAGAAGTGAACTTCTTGAGTATACATATGTCAAGCTTTGGTAGATGCTGCCAAAGAAGTTGTAGTAATTCGCATTCCCACCAGCAGTAGATGAGAGCTCTATTTATTCCATATACTTGCCAACATTGATATAGCCATTCTTTTCCATTTTTGCCATTTGACAGGTCTTTAGTTATAGCCTATTGTAGTTTTCGTATGTGTTTCTCAGATGAATAATAAGATTGGGCACATTTTCATATTTTACTAGCTATTTGATTATTTGAATATCCTCCTTTATGAAGTCACTATTCAGTACTTTTTCTTATTTTTGTGTAATTTCTTTTTTTACCCATAGATTGTTTTGAAGTGTATTACTTGTCTAGATATTTGGTGATTTTCTTGATGTCTTATTATTACTGATTTCTAATTTAATTGCATTGTGATTATAAAATGTAACTTGTATGATCTTAGTCCTTTGAAATTTATTGAGACTTCTTGTATGGCTCAGAATATGTCCAAGCACATGTTCCATGTACACTTTTTAAAATGTGTGTTTTCAGCAAAGGAAACCATAAACAAAATGAAAAGACAACCTACGGAATGGGAGAAAATATTTGCAAATGAGATTGAACCCAGGAGGGGATTGTGGGAACCTCCCATTTACAGCGGGTCAGTCAGAAGCACAGGTGCAGCCCCTTCACATAGTGAAACCATCTTTTTCTGAAGCCAGGCACTTCTTGATGCAGACACACCAAAAGGCTCACAGACTTCAGGTGTGGTTGCATTTTGGTTGAGTTTCAATTATCAGCATCTGATCACTCAGCTTACAGGCTTGGAAACATGGTTATCTTTTTATCGAGAGGCTTTGCAGAAAAATGGCTTCCTTAATTTGGAAGAGGCTGGTAAAAGGAATGCACCATGGATTACTCCATGACTAAGGATATGGAGATGAACAAAACATAGCTCCAACCTTTAAAGGAATTATTTATAGTGAGGGTTGAGAGCCGTGTGGCTGACAGGGTTGTGGTGCTCCGGCCTGGTGTCAGGCCTGAGCCTCTGAGATAAGAGAGCTGAGATCAGGACACTGGACCACCACAGACCTCGGGCCCCATGTAGTATCAAGGGGCGAGAGCTCTCCCAGAGATCTCTGTCTCAACGCTAAGACACAGCTCCACTCAACAACCAGCAAGCTACAGTGCTGGACACCCTATGACAAACAACTAGCAAGACAGACACACAACCTCACCCATTAGCAGAGAGGCTGCCTAAAATCATACAAAATTCACAGATACCTCAAAACACACCACCAGATGCAGCCCTGCCCACCAGAAAGACAAGATCCAGCCCCACCCACCAGAACACAGGCACCAGACCCCTCCACCAGGAAGCCTACACAAGCCACTGAACTAACCTCACTCACTAGGGGCAGACACCAACAACAACGGTAACTACGAACATGCAGCCTGCAAAAAGGAGACCCCAAACACAGTAAGTTAAACAAAAGGAGAAGACAGAGAAATACACAGCAGATGAAGGAGCAAGGTAAAAACCCACCAGACCAAACAAATGAAGAGGAAATAGGCAGTCTACCTGAAAAAGAAATCTAAGTAATGGCAGTAAACATGATCCAAAATCTTGGAAAAAGAATGGAGAAAATACGCGCAACAGAGTTCTATGACCTCCATCATAACACTTACCGTTTTATTTATCAGCTTTATTGAGATATGATTTGCATATATTAAAATTCACCCATTATATGCATATAGTTCTGCCAATACATGTACAGTTTTTTTTATAAATTTATTTTATTTATTTATTTTTGGCAGCATTGGGTCTTCGTTGCTGTGTGCGGGCTTCCTCTAGTTACACTGAGTGGGGGACTACTCTTTGTTGTGGTGCGTGGGCTTCTCATTGTGGTGGCTTCGCTTGTTTCAGAGCACGGGCTCTAGGTGTGCGGGCTTCAGTATTTGTAGCACGTGGGCTCAGTAGTTGTGGCACATGGGCTCAGTAGTTGTGGCTCACATGCTCTAGACCTCAAGCTCAATAGTTGTGGTGCACAGGGTTAGTTGCTCCACGGCATGTGGGATCTTCCTGGACCAGGGCTCGAACCCATGTCCCCTGCCTTGGTGGGCAGATTCATAACCAATGTACCACCAGGGAAGTCCCCACATACAGTTTTGACAAATGCTTACAGTCATGTAGCTACCACCACAATAAATATATAGCACACATCCATCTCCCCAAAATTTCCTCTGGCCTCTTTGCATTCAATTGCCTTCTTCCACCCCAGTGCCTGGCAAACACTGATCTTCTTTCTTCTAGTATGCTTTTTCTCTTTCTAGATTTCATATAAATTGAATGTGAAAATACATATGCTTTTGTGTCTGGATTCTTTCACTCAGCACAATGCTACTGAGTGTCATCCATGTTGTTAAATGTAGCGATACTTTTTTTTTTTCTGAGTGATATGCCTTTGAATGGATATATTGTAACTTGTTTATCTATTTACCTATTGATGGATTGATGGACAAATTGAGCTGTTTCCAGTTTGGGTGTGTTTACACAAAAGTAGTTTGAACATTTGAGCATGAGTCTGTGTGAACTTACTTTTTCATTGACAAATATCTCACATATGGTACAAAAAAGTACTGTATTAATGTAAGATATTAATAATAGGGAGCACTGGGTATCGAGGTATATAGGAACTATCTGTATTATATTCATAGCTTTTATGCAAACCTAAAAGTATTCTAAAATAAAACATGTATTTTACAAAATGGGTAAAAGATTTAAACAGACACTAAAGAAAATTTTATGGGGGCTTCCCTAATGGTGCAGTGGTTAAGAATCCACCTGACAATGCAGGGGGGACAAGGGTTTGAGCCCTGGTCTGGGAAGATCCCACATGCCGTGGAGCAATTAACCCCGTGCGCCACAACTACTGAGCCTGCGTGCCACAACTACTGAAGCCCACACGCCTAGAGCCTGTGCTCCGCAACAAAGACAAGCCACTGCAATGAGAAGCCCGTGCACCGCAACGAAGAGTAGCCCCCTCGCCGCAACTAGAGAAAGCCCGTGTGCAGCAACAAAGACCCAACACAGCCAAAAATTAATTAATTAATTAATTTTAGAAAGATAATTTTATATATGCATATGTATGTTCATATCAGAAGAATGGTTAGTATCTCTAGGTTCTAGAACCATAGATCAATAGATAGAAAGAGAGATGGAATTTTCTTTACAAACTGCTGGACTCCATTAGCTAAAACTTTGTTAAAGATTTTTGCATCTAGATTTATGAGATATGTTAGTCTACAGTTTTCTTTTCTTATATTTTTCTAATTTCAGTAACAGTGAGATAGTCTTGACCACAGAATATTCATAATATCCTTGAGATGATAAGGGTCTCTTTTCACTTAAAAATTCACCATAAAAAACACACAGGAAACAAATATATAAAAGAATACGATAACTTCCCCCAAGCACCAACTTGTATAACAAAGTTTGTGTAATATCTTACATCAATTTAACCTGAAATATAACGTGAAAGTTAAGCCACATAGGTCACTGGCAGAATGTAAATTCTCCATAGAAGGACTTGGACCCCTTGTTTTGTTTTGTGTTTCCTCGTTGCTCTTTACTTGTGTTCACCCAGCTTCTCCCCTGTTTTTTATCATCCAGTACCTTCTAAATATGGTCACTCTTACATGCCAGTGAAAAATCATCATGTAATTACAAATTTAAGGAACTTTTGGTTGTATCCTCTATGCGATAGGAAAATTAAAGAGAAAAAAGAAGAAAAAACAAATATTTAAATAACTGATACTACATCTGTTGGTTACAATAGTATCCAGTTATTCAAACTGTGAATTTTGACTAAAGTTATATCAAATCTATACTACTGGGTGAAGACTGGAATGGAGCATAGAAAAATTTAAAAAGCAGCTGAGGTTCAGTGTTTGTGTTATAGTTAACGTTATTTATATTCCCTCTATTATCATTATAACTGCATAATATATGTATATAAGAAAAAGCTGAAAAAATTATCCTACAGTTTACAAGTGACTTTATCCTTAATCTAGTTTGTTCTTTCTGATGGTGTTTTTGGCTTGTTTCTTTGTTTTCATATCACTTCTTTTTTGG
Organism: Physeter macrocephalus; assembly: GCF_002837175.3. Classification (NCBI taxonomy): domain Eukaryota; kingdom Metazoa; phylum Chordata; class Mammalia; order Artiodactyla; family Physeteridae; genus Physeter; species Physeter macrocephalus. Next base: position 12,068,899 of record NC_041234.1, read on the forward strand.
CTGCTGCCATGCAGCCTGTGGGATCTTAGTTCCCCGACCAGGAATCAAACCCATGCCCCCTGCAGTGGAAGCATGGAGTCTTAACCACTGGACCACCAGGGAGGTCCCTAATATCATTTTTTAAAATACCAGTTTTATGGTTAAGTATTCGTAACACTTCTTTTATAATTCCATTGACGTGGGTCAACAATATGCTTGTACTGATGGAACAACTGCACACTGATATTGATTTGGGTCAATCAAATAAGGTTTATTTACCACAAAAGGAAATCAGTGCAGTCAGAGTAAATGGCCAAGTTACCTGAGCCCCATATCCTTACCGGGCAGATGCACACTGAGGATGAGACTATATGAATGACAGAGGGTCCCTTCAGACATTATGGAAGCCACATTTCCTGTTCTGTGCACAGTTTTATATGCAGAACCTGAATTAAATCTGAATGTAGTTGTGTCTGGATATGTAAGGGATATAAATTCATCTGGATCAGGAGTTCCTCATCGAACTTCGCTGTATAATATACAGCAAGTTCACAGAGACCATTGGTAGTACAGGACACTCAGGAATAGACATCTCTATTACCCTCAACTTCTGAGAATAATTACAGCCATGTCCAAGAACATCCCTGAATTTCACATGCTACGTAACTAAATCGAGGATCAGTTAGTCAGTTATCTCTGGGTGTCATAAACCAGTCCTTAGACCATATCAAGAGTACATTCTGAAATATGTTATCTCAGATTTTTCCAATATTAATGCCTTCAATTTTTCCTAGTTCAATCCTCAGACTTCATGTTCTGAAAGTTTTTCCTCCCAATAAATTGCTTGATAATAATTCTTTCTCAATTTCATTACGGTAAAAAAGAGCAGTCAGTTTCAAGTAAGCTGAGGTAACCAGTTAACATGCAACATACAAAGACTTCCAGGAAATAAAACAAAGAAATGTCAGGTTTCACATGAGTACTGAAGCCTCAGCTTATGAAAATGTTGAGATTTACATGTGGCTTTTCAAACAACTTAGCATAACACAGGGACCACCATTTTTGCTTTTCATTCACCCAGGGATACAGGTACCCAAGATTAGAAACTCAAGCATCATTTCATACAAAGTATTATTTAGAAAAAAAAAGTTTTAATTAATAAGTTTCAAAATGTTCTTAGAGCATTGTCAGTGAGATAGAAAGTCGAGTATACGCTGAAAAGTATATAAATCTGCATAATCAAAGAGCTTTGAATAATCAATTATAGTAAGGCTGAATTACAATAAAATATTTTTCTTTCTATATAATTCTATCTTCCCTGTGTCATGATTCAGGCCAGGGTGTAGAATGGGAATACATAAAGAAAAACCACTGTATGAAATATGAATGTAATTAATTCGTGTAAGAAAAAATACATGCAACTTTAACTTACAAATGCAAAAAAATAATACAAGGATTCACATAAAGTTGTGCTTATCCCAACAGAAGTTCAAAAGACACATTTTTATGAGCTAGGATTATCGAATAACATACCCCACAGCCTGTTGATTAAACTGACATTATCAGGTTGGGAATGTGGAAAAGCAACAGTTGAACCTACTTAAATCTAATCTGATTGCAGTGGAAAGAATGTTCTGCACAGTTAAGGATTTTGATTAGTGGAGTTATAAGGATAGAGTGAGAAATTCATTTTAGAAGCAATGTCTTTACTTAATTAGCAAGAAGTACAGAGGTCAACAAGAAAAGAGCTACACATGATCAAGCCCTTGTCTATCTTGTCTTGTCTTGGAGACCAAGAAGTGACAAGCGTTAGGAATCATATAGATAGAAGAGGGAGCACTGTTGGAAATGTACACAGAAAATATGGAAAAATTTAAGATCCTGCCAAGGTTGCCTAGAAACAGACAGTATTGAGGCCACAGTGTCAGTGAAAATGTACGGAAAAAAAAATTTATCTGTTGAAATGTTAAAAACGCTACCTCAAAGTACCTCAAAGTCATTTTTTTCCCATCATTCTAAGTATAATGTAGGTCTTGATATTTTTATATTTTGTCATTAGGGTTGTGTATATTTTAATGAATCCTATAACTTGTCTCTCCAGTCAAATGGACATTATATTAAAGTTATTTATAAGAGAACTAAAATGCTTCTTCCCTGAGACTTACATTCATTACTGCTTTTAAATAATTGAAAAGTATGCTTTCAATATTAATGACATTTCTTCATAAAAGCCAAAAGCAAATCAGGTTGCAAAAGCCTCAAACGGAACCAATGGACAAAGAACATAAATGACTTGGTCAAACTGAGCTCTGGTTGTTCCTGGAATGTTATTAAATTAGTCTAAGGAAAGAACAAAAGTCAAATCCATTTAAATCAGCAAATATTTCTTAAGTGTTTATTACGTACCAGACACTATACTAAGCCCTAATAACTTCTACCATGTCGAACATTCAGACAGAAATGAGTTGTATTAAACCAATATTCTGCAAAAGATGCTACTTAAGTTTGCTGCTTTGAGCTTCAAATTCACAAGTGCAACTAGCAAGGTGGGGTCTACAGGTGCAGATCTAGTATTCAATGTGCACCTGCCTCCATACCCAACTAAACTATACCGAACTCCTTTATTATTTATAAGACACTGCTGGCGTATACCATAGCTCACTTCATTAATTTTTACTATGACCGAATAAAAGAAATATTATTTTTCCCAATGTTTTAAAAAATGTGAACATAAAGATGAATGACTTTTAAAGAAATTGCCCATGTAAGAGATAGTATACACTGTTGAAAACAAATGAAAGAATGCTCAACATCATTAATCATTAGAGAAATGCAAATCAAAACTACAATGAGGTATTACCTCACACCAGTTAGAATGGGCATTATCAAAATATCTACAAACAATAAATGCTGGAGAGGGTGTGGAGAAAAGGGAACCCTCCTGCACTGTTGGTGGGAATGTAAATTGATACAGCCACTATGGAGAACAGTATGGAGGTTCCTTAAAAAACTACAAATAGAACTACCATATGACCCAGCAATTTCACTCCTAGGCATATCTCTGGAGAAAACCAGAGTAAGTCAGAAAGAGAAAAACAAATACCGTATGCTAACACATATATATGGAATCTAAAAAAAAAAAGGTCATGAAGAACCTAGGGGCAAGATGGGAATAAAGACGCAGACCTACTCGAGAATGGACTTGAGGATACGGGGAGGGGGAAGGATAAGCTGGGACAGAGTGAGAGAGTGGCATGGACATAAATACACTACCAAACATAAAATAGATAGCTAGTGGGAAGCAGCCGCATAGCACAGGGAGATCAGCTCGGTGCTTTGTGACCACCTAGAGGGGTGGGATAGGGAGGGTGGGAGGGAGGGAAGAGATATGGGGACATATGTATATGTATAACTGATTCACTTTGTTATAAAGCAGAAACTAACACACCATTGTAAAGCAATTATACTCCAATAAAGATGTTAAAAAAATTTTTAAATAAATAAATAAACTGGTTCGTGCCCTGGTCCGGGAGGATCCCACGTGCCGCAGAGTGGCTGGGCCCGTGAGCCATGGCCGCTGGGCCTGCGTGTCCGGAGCCTGTGCTCCCCAGCGGGAGAGGCCACAACAGTGAGAGGCCCACGTACCGAAAAAAAAAAAAAAAAGTTAAAAAAAAATAGAGTGTACTAGAGTACACTGCTCATTAATACATTCCTCATTGGATTTCTTCCTTTGCTTGTCTCCCTTCCCCATGATCTCTCTGCATTTCCAGGGATCACATCACGAATGAATTATTTCTACCCACATCTTTATCTCAGAATCTATATTGGGGACAACTTTATCTAAGATCCATGGTCTGAAGGGTGGCCCTTAATTCCTTAAAAGGTTGGACAATGTGGGGAAAAAATAATGTTTCAGACCCAAGATACACATCATTAATGGCTGCTAAAACTAGTGTGTGAAAGTTTGGTGAGTAACAAGATATTTACATGATCTCAAACTATCTCCCACAATACAATGATCAAATACAAAGGGGAAAAAAGTAACTGTACCGTGAAGACATGGCAAACACCACCTTGAGGATGGTACACATAATAATGCCCCCCTCCCTGGATGTCCATTTCCGAATCCCCAGAACCTGTGGCTGTTCCTTACGTGACAAAAGGGATTTTGCAGATGTGATTAAAGTTAAGGACCTAGAGAAGGGAGATTAGAGTTGCCCCTTGAACAACCTGTGGTTAGGAATGCTGACCCCCTGCACAGTTTAAAATTCAAAAAAAATTCAAGTATAACTTTACAGTCAGCCCTCCATATCTGTGGTTCTGCATCTGTGGCTTCAACCAACTGTGGATCACATAGTACTGCAGTAAATATTTGTTGAAAAATAATCCATATATAAGTAGACCTGCAGAGTTCAAACCCATGTTTTCAAAGCTCAGCTGTATATTGGATTATCCAGTTATACCCAGTCTAATCATATTAATCCTTAAAAGTGGAGAATCTTTCCCAACTCTGGTCAGAGGGAGATGTAACTATAGAGAAAATGTCAGAGAGGTGCAATGTTGCTGGCTTTGAAGATAAAGAATGGGACCAGGAGCCAAGGAATGTGTGCAGCCTCTAGAAACCAGAAAAGGCAAGGAAAGAATTCTCCCCCTAGAGCCTCTAGAAGGAAAACAGCCCTACCAATACCTTGATTTTAGCCCAGTGAGACCCATGTCTGACTCTTTTGACATACAGAGCTGCAATATAATACATTTGTGTTGTTTTAAGCCTCTTGTGGTAATTTGTTACAGCAGCAATAAAAAACAAATACATTAACTAAATGACCAAAGTTAACAAAAGTAGTCGGGGGGGGGGAATCAACATCATGTGAACCCAAATGTGATAATATCACGACTATGGTATTCCTGCTGTAAAATGCATAGCCTGAATCTAGTCATAAAACAATGACAAACCCAAATTGAGGTACATTCTATAAAATAGCTAACCATCAAAAAAAAATCAAGGTCGTAAAAGACAAGGAAAGACTGAAACTCTTTCAGATCAAAGGAGAGAAAGAGACTTTATAACTTTACGCAACACATAATCCAGGGGTTTATTTTTCTACATAGGACATTATAGGAACAGTTGGTGAAATGAGTAAGGTCTTCAGATGAACGAATACTGTAACAACACTAATTTCCTTTTTGATAATTACACTAGATTATGATTGTCCTTTACCCCTAAATATTTCAGTATTTATGTGTCTTATATGAATAAGGAAAGAAAGAGAGCATGACAGTATTTGGGGATTAAAGGATATGCAAGAACTCTGTATTATTCTTGCAATTTGTTTGTATATCTGAATCTACATCAAAATACTTTAAAATAAATTTTTAGATATATTGAGAATAAAAGTACATGAGATAATATATTGTGGAAATTTAGAGATAATCAAGATATATTCTAACCCTAAAAGACAGTGATTGTGTCTTTAAATTAAGTCCATCAACAAATATTTATTAGTACCTATCACGTGCCACACCTACTTCTATGTTAGAAATATAACTGTGAAAAAAATATCAAAACCCCCAGCCTTTATGAAACTTACATGTCGTGAGAACTTAGATCTTACAGTCTCAGTAAACTGGGCAAGTCATTTATCCAAGTGAATAAATCTCAGGTTCTTAATCACATTTTCAGTAGTTTGAAGTATTCTTCCAGGGAAAATAACTGAAACAATTTCTTTGGCCTGAATATTGTCCCTCAATCCAGTTCCCACAGTTATGACATATATTTGAATCATTCAAAAGATTTCTGGAAATCTAAATTTCGATCATTTTTTTTATTTGATTAAAGTAAGAGTATATGTTCTATCATGGTATTTTCTGCCTTGCACCAGATAGCTAACTCCCAAATGCATTTGTTTCTAATTCTACAATGTATTTTATATATCCAGGATTTTTAAAATTATTAACATTAGTATTAGTTTAGTATTATTGTGATTTTATTACTATTACTATCTTTCACTGTGAAAAAAATTCTCTCACCCATCATGTATAGTTTAGATATTATCCACTTGTCTAAGAAAAAACCAAACTTAATGCAAATGTAATTTTTAAAATGTGTTTGAGGGAAAAGTCATTGCTAGGTATGGGGGAAGAGTCTACAACAGAGACCAGTGGTATAGATGGCTCAGAAAAGAAAGTGTGACACTAAGGAAATGATAAGAATGGGCTTTTAAAAGGCCAAGCATACCACAGAAAAGTCAGTTGCATGAAGCACAAAGAAACCATGGACAGAAGGAACATAGGCTCTATAGGAAATAAAAAATGCTTATGCTATTCCTGCCAGGTTACTACTGAGACCTTTGGTGCCTTCTTTGGACTACAGATGGAGGAGCGGAAGCTATTGCACTTAAAGCCCAGACACCAAGCACCTAATATCTCCACTGACAGAGTGCTTGGATATAAATGTGTATTTAGGGGTCACTGTAGTGGGGTTTTGATTTCTCTAGAAAGAAATATGCAACTTTCCACTGTTAACACATACATGTATGCCATTTCTCTGTTCACATCAATGTCTCCCACAGGATAGAAATCTATCTAAATCCTCTGAGGGACAAAGGAATCATCATCATCACCATAGCCATTATCATCATTATCATTGCCAAGATTTGGGGGAGATTTACATGACAGTCACTGTTTTCAGCACTTTACATGCATATCTTTCTATTATAAAGCTGAAGAGAACACTGTCTTCGATTTTAAACAGAGGAATCTGAGTTGCAGAGAAGTTAAGAAATTTACCCAATGTCAAACACCTACTGAGTGTCAGAGTCAGGAGCCAAACGTAGGCACCTAAGAGGTATAAATAAACGGAAGAACATTTCCTCATACACTACACTTCACTATCAGTCTGTTCTGAGGGTATAACAGGAAACAAGCTAAGAGAATCTCTGAGCCATTCATCTGGAGCCCTGGCATACCAAGCCCTGAGTTGGTCCTACCTATGAGCTCCACGTTATGTGAGATAATAAATTTGCTTATTGTCTTCCTTTATTTGCATTTGATGCAAGGGTTTTTTTTGTTTGTTTTATCAAATGCAGCTAAAGAAAATTACTCTTCCTAGATTTCCCTTGTCATACTTCCTTGCCTTCCCTCATCTTCTTCTTCTTTGCAGAGCTGAAAATATACATGTGGTTTGGACATTTGGTCAGGGTTACTGAGAATAATTTTGGTTCCTTTTTTTCATGCCTCAATTCCTGGTCTATTAACAGCATATATTAATATTTTATGTCAGCGGAGAGTGTTCTTCACTTACTCTGGACACCACCTCTCCTACTCCCATCCTCCATGTGCACACTACTCTCTATAATACCACATGCACGATTCGCTTTCAATATGATCATTACTCCTCTCTTATTTTATTCTCCGCAACACTATAAGATTTTAGAATGTATTATCATTCTACTAGCAAATCTTGAAAAATGAGAAACTCCTCTGAGTAAGAGCATATAAAGTTTTAATGCTTTTTAAATTTTTATTTTATTTTGATTTCCTGGCTGACATTATCTTACTGGGTTTTATTATAGATTTTAGTCTTATTCAGTGATGACACATCTCCGTGTAGAGACTTCTCAGTGCAGAATCCTAGTTAACAACAGACACTTACCATACATTTCATTAAAGGATTACCAAAATTTGCATACTTCATATGGGTCACTAACTTCTTCAGGTTTCCTCATAAACATATAAAACATTTACAGACAGATCTTTCAAAGAAGGATTCTGGTTGTGGGAGAGATTTTTCTTTCCCTCAATTTTTACAGCATCTTAACAAACATATAATTTTCTACACTTGGCAAACAAAGTAGAAATATAAGGCTTGTTATGCAAATAGTAGTGTCACACCAGATGACTGTGTAACTTTTAAAGCAAAATCACACCACTTATCTACTACTAACACCTTATAAGTAAATAAAAGTAATACTTTTTTATACTAAGTTTTTCAGTGTTCAAAAAACACTGAAAATTAATGTCAAATTATTTATGAAGAAAAGTATGTATTGATAACTCAAACCCTGAGTAATTAGACAGCAGTTCTGAAAAAAGCAAACTGCAAACTATTTTCTCTTTTCGAAGCTCCACTTAGACAAAGATAATGATTGGCTCAATTCTCCTCTTCCAAAGGGAATTCTAACAACACAATTGTTATACAGTGAGGTTACACCAGCTATCTGAAATGCTAAGCTCAAGATCCAAACACTATTTTAAAGAATTATTTTGTAGTGTGCCTCAGCCAAAGGGTATTTACAACTTCTTGCCTGATTTTTAAATGACTGCAGCCTTTCTGATCTCCCTGTGAGAATTTCAAACATTTAGAATAAGAGATGGAAAGTCAGCGCTCCTCACTCAGGTCTTCCCAGCACAGTATGATCTCAGCTAGTGGTTTTCAAATGTGGCCCTCAGCATCATCAGTGTTTTCCGGAAACTTGTTAGATACAGAAATTCTCTGACCTCATCTCAGACGTACTGAATTTGAAACTCTGGAGGATGGAGCCCAACAACCTGTATTTTAACAAGCCTTCCAAGGCATTATGATGCACCTTCAAGTTTGAGAACCTCTGATATTAGACAACTTAATTAGTCCTTGTCCGTTGTTTGAATTCCAAATCTAACTCTGGAAAGCTGTTGGAAATCTGCAGTCGGCATTCAACTTGAGGTTTTGCTGACTAGTTAGATTTTGATTATAGCTTATTGAGTTTTAGAGTTCTCTTAGTAAATGCCATCCTTATCCTTAATTGCTAGTATTATTTAATTGCTTTTTATAACTGCCAGCAAGAATCAGTCTCAAAATTTCCTTCTAGAACTTTTAAATTATCCATATGCTACAAATTCACTTGTGCTTCTACACAAATGGAATATGCACACAGTAGATGAATCTGCCTTTACTTCCTATTGCCTGTTTATTAAAGGCAAGTTCATTTGCCAGTTTTCTACAAGAAACAGCTTGAAACTGCATTGCGGTTTCAAAATAAAAGTTACTTTTATTTTGCTTCTCACCATATTCCTATCAGCCCAACAATACAAGGTTTGGAGTGATGTTACCACACTCTGAACCTCTGCCAGGCTACCCACTTGAGCTCTGAATAGTAAGTGTTTTTTTTTTTTAGCAGGTTTTGCTTCTTGATTTCAGTCTATATTGTGCTACATCCTGAGAGCCCGACGTATTTTCAATGAATTACCAGTTTTAACATTATAGGCATTGATTTTACTTTTCCCAGAATGATTTGATCATAGTAACAATTTATGAGTGTGAAATTGAGGACAAATAACCTCGCAAAGTCACAAATTAATATAGTTATACCTACTGAATTTAGGCATGCTTATTTTTTAAGAGAGCTCAAAATCAAGTATGTATAGATTCACTAGGTTAATACACTTTACTTCCTATTGCAGACTTCCACCTCTACTGTTACTTACTAGTAAAGAGTGTCATGTGATTCAAAACCACACTCTATATATTTTCTTTCCTCTTCATATCCTGAAAAAAAGAGGAGAGAGTACTGGACTTGGAATCCAAATATCCGATTGTTCATCCATATTATATATACATGTGGTTGTATACACACACATATTAACTCACTGCTTATGAAAGAGTTTAACCAAAAAATAAACAAACATTGGTATTGACAAGAGAATCATGAGGACACTGATACAGCATGTAAAGATTTTTTTTTAAGATTTATCTTCAAGGTTCTCACGCATTTCTTAATCAAATAAGGTGGAGGGATGCTATCAGATAAACTGGTTAGGAGTCATTCAGTTAACTTACACTTAACTCAAACACCTACATTACTAATGAGCACTAAAATGACCCGTGTTATTGTTGGTAATAAAAGAGGGAACACTTTCGATTTGAAACATAATGGAGCTAACTTTTCAAGAGCAGGTAAATACAAAATCAAACTTATTTATGTTTATGTATTAAATTTTACAAAGTGGCATGCACAGATGAATAACATATATTCCTTGTGATACACCTGAAATTTAGGAGCAAAGTGTCCTTTTATATTTTTTCGGTTTGTTTTCCAGCACTTTTTACTTTCCTCAAACATATTCATCCTTACACATTCATTTATGACTTACATGATTCACACATTTATTATTGATCCTTAAAATGTGCACATGAATTTCATGTGTAGTTTTAACTAGTCATCACTATTTAAAAATAGAAAAAAAAAAGAGGAAAAAATATTGCGGAAGATTAAACCCGTGAAAAGACACAGAACCACAGTTTAGTAATGTCTGAATAGTATTAACATGATGCTATCTCTTTTCTACTTTTGTTTTAAAATGAGATAAAATTGGAGGGGGGTGTAGATTAGGAGCATGGGTTTAGCAGGTGCAGACTACAAAACAGATAAACAACAAGGACCTACTGTATAGCACAGGGAACTATATTCAATATCCTGTAATAAACTGTAATGGAAAAGAATCAAAAAATAAATATATACATATATATGTATAACCCAATCCCTTTGCTGTACATCTAAAACTAACCAAAAAAGAGATAAAATGTAGTTTATTTTAAAGTAAAAGTAAAGAAAACCTGTTTCATGTCAAATAGATGAATCTTTTCTATAGGAGTTTATCATATCCTGAAAGACTCCTCTAAACTTAATAAATAGATCATGGAAAACACAAAGAGGCTGAAGTTAGGTATTTTTTAACCATGCTTCAATTAAGACAACATTGATCAACTTCCTGCTATGAAAGATGAGAATATTAGTGCTGTCTCGCACACATTCCTGATTTCTGTATTATTTTTATATTACTAAGATTTATAAATTTTACATTCTTTTCTGTAACTATAACTCCCACAATTTGGTATTATCTCTATTATAAAGTGATTTAATAATTTTATTTATTTTATCTATCCCTTTCCAGGGATCTTCATTTTAATTGTTTTCAAATGTCTGAATTTCAATAATGTAATGAAATGCAAATCACTTCCCCCCCCCAATACGAAACAAAAAGACTTCACAGTCATTCTACTCCCTTTTCTTTTATGACTGAAATGGCTGCTTGATACTGCAATGGTCCCTAATACCTGGCAATACATTTTTCAGCTAAATTTTCGTTCAGAAGTGTGTGGCCATTGGTCTGAATTTTTATTCTTCCAAGTGATTTAGTTTTTCTGCCTGGATGAGTAAAGAATTGCTTTTTATGCTTCCATTTCAATAATTTAACCAGGATATGTGTTTCCGGGAATACGGTACTTTTTCCAACTTTGGATTGTTCTTTCATTTCAGGGAAAACAATTTTTTTTATTTTTAAATCCTCTTTAATTTGGATTCTCTACTTTGGTACACAAATTATTTTTATTTTGAATCACAGTTGTCTACACTCTACCAGTTTTTCTCTAATTGTTGCAATCTGTTTGTAGTTTTATCTGCACTGACTATGATTCTTTCAGCCATCCCTCCACATTGGTAATTCCATTTTCAGTCATTTTGATTCTGTCCCCTCTAGGATATTTACTTTTTAAAAAAGATTTGTTATTGAAGTATAGTTGATTTACGATGTTGTATTAGTTTCAGGTGTACAGCAAAGTGATTCAGTTACACACACACACACATATATATATTCTTTTTCAGATTCTTTTCCCATATAGGTTATTACATGATATTTAATATAGTTCCCTGTGCTATACAGTAGGTCCTTGTTGTTTATCTATTTTACATATAGTAGTGTGTATCTGTTAATAGGATATTTATTCTTAATTTCTCTGTTCTGAATGGCATTGGTTTGGTCCTCAATATGTTATTTTTATGGTCTGCAATCTTCATTTTAATTACATATTATTTAAACATCTCATCTCTGAGCTCTAATTTTATTGAATGCATACATTATTTTACAGTGCAAAGCATATGTGGGGAATTATCTTCTCCTCCTTGGGTTATGTTTTATTCTAAGTTGGGTAATTTATCTTTTATATCACCCTCCTTCCTGCCTTTCTTCCTTTTCTTTCCTTCCCCGCCAAGCACCCGCCCCCTTGGTTATCATGCTGTTTCTTTTCATCTTTTTGGTGCTTAGAAACCTCTCTCTAGATCTGTTTTTTCTGATATTATATAGATGACTTCTTAACTCTGTTCTCACCATGCCAGAGACATGTCTATTTCACTCTGAGCAGCTGCAGTTTCAAGACAGGTTATATTTTGCATTTCCACTTCACCCTACCCCTCACTCCTTCTTGCTCCCATAACTTGAGATCATAGAAGAGAAAGAAAAGTTTAGTTCAGGCAGTGAGTTGTTTTTTGTTAAAATTTCTTAGACTCTGCTCACTCTTGGGAGAGTTTGTTAAATGCCTTGTTGGGTTCACACCTCCTAGTTGGAGAGTGGTGTATAACACTGACATAGAGGAATAAACCTATCAAAGATAAACAAAGCTGGACATTTGTTAAAGCAGTAAAAACTATTTATTAACTACTGACAGTAGGGGAAAGAGCTGAGCGCAATTCCAATTGGCGCAGGGGTGACTGGGTGTTTTAAAGGGAGATTGAGGGAGAGGGAAGGGGGCAAATGGGGGTGGGGACAAGCTCAAGTCGAGTCACGAAAGTAGAAAATTACAAAGGGTTGGTCAGTGAAAATGTGCTTAGGTCTCTTTGTTTGCTAGCTGGCACTTACCAAAGTTAGGATTCTACCTTCCTACAGAGGCTGGGAGATGGAGGCCCTATCCCTCCTGATGGTTACATTTCAAAGGAATGACTTTCAGGTCACTGAGAAAGACACTTCTGAGTTATAGGAGACACATGTACATCTCCAAGAGATAGAGGAAGGATTCACAACCACAAGCCCTTTTTAGTAAAGTTCTAAGAGAAGTAGGTCAGGGGTCTATCTTCAGGTGTTGGCTAGAACAAACAGTAAGTTCTTTTGACAGCCCTGAGATTACCCAGACTGGAATTCCAAAGGGGGTTGGGTCATCCCAGAGACCACCTTGGGCTGGGTGGCTAAACCAGGCTAGGGTTGGCCAAGTCCCTTAGTTTGGGGATTTGAATGGAGTGCTGTGCTCACAGTTTTTGTAGTTCTCAAACCTCAGAGTTCAAACTGCTCTCAATTGGGCAAGGCCTGGAAATTTCATTCCTATCACGAAGAGTCAGCTCTGTGTTTCACTTTCTTCTCAGTGAGCCTTTTTCCTAAGCCCATAGTCAGAAGGTGGAAACAATAAGAATACTCACTTTCCTTATTTCCAGTTTGGGGAGTTTGGTGAGAATTCCCAGAATAGTTTTTCAATTTACCAGGGTATATATAGTTCCTTTGGGATGGGGGGGGGCGTGTTTGTGGGATAAAAGTTCTGCCCCTCAGAGCTGACCCAGAATTCTCTCTTTCTTTTGCCAGCACTCCTGGATTGTGCCCCAGATGGTACTGAAATTTACCTGATTCCTGTTCTCCCAGAAAACAATGCTTAAGAAACCGTCCACCCTTTTGGTACACCAGAACTGGCTAACTGAAAGGACCAACCGGCCCTTAACTTCCCAAGACAAGACCTTCACCTTTCCTTAACAACTCCTGTTTTATAAAACCCCAGGTTTCCTCCCACTTTGATGAGAAGGTCCTCTCTCATTAACGTTCCCCCCACTGCAAAAGGCTGAATACAACTATCTTCTTAATGCATTTTGCCTTTCACATCCCTACCTTATATGTGATACTATTCATGACTTTTTGTTTTTAAGGTTTTATTTCCTTAGATATTTCAAGAGAGATAACATGTTGAGGTATCCTACCAGATTAAACTGGAAATCCAGTTGTAGCATTTGAATCGTTATGTTCTACACTGGCAGATAACATTTGAGGATGTGATGCCAACAAGCTAGGCAACCCAGATGGTTAGCCTGGACCATGAGCTGTTAATATGTACGTAAGTCGTGTTAATGATGAGCCACTCAGGCATTCAATTGTTAGAAATTTTTAAAAAAACACACTGATTTAATACAGTGAGTCTCAAAAATGAAAGAGCAGGACGACTTGGGGAGAAAGCAATGAACATCACAAAAGAAGTTTTTTTTTCTTTTCCCTTATATTAGGGAAAGCATGATTCACGTTCATCTACTTTCCTCTCCTCTCCCCCAGCTTATCTTGCTCCTACTGCAATGGCTTGCTCGAGGTAAATATCACAAGTACATTGCCACCTCAGAGATTTGCAACTTGCTGTTCCCGCTCCTGGAATTCTCTTCCCCTGGATATCTACATAGCTTGCGCTCTCTCAATTTCTACACCCAAACTTTACCACATTAGAGAGATATTTCCTTATGCCACATATAAAATAGTGACATTTCCCCACCATCAAAACCCCTTTCTCATTTACCCTGCCTTTTTATCTAATCCATAGTCAGCACTAAATGAATGTTTGTTGAATGAATACATCTTTTGCACTTACCATCTGTTTTTTCCATCTCTAATAAACCATTGTGAGTCAAATAAAGGATACTGGACTGATTACGAATTTAAATGAGAGTAGTATTTCCGTATCCTATAAACCCAATTAAAACTCTAGAAACTGAAAGTGATATGTCTAAGGGTCTATTCTTTTTTTTTTCTTTTAACATCTTTATTGGAGTATAACTGCTTTACAATGGTGTGTTAGTTTCTGCTTTTTAACAAAATGAATCAGTTATACATATACATATAACCCCATATCTCTTCCCTCTTGTGTCTCCTGCCCCTAGGTTCTTCAGAACCTTTTTTTAGATTCCATATATATGTGTTAGCATACAGTATTTGTTTTTCTCTTTCTGACTTACTTCACTCTGTATTTCAGACTCTAGGTCCATCCACCTCACAACAAATAACTCAATTTCGTTTCTTTTTATAGCTGAGTAATATTCCATTGTATACATGTGCCATACCTTCTTATCCATTCATCTGTTGATGGACACTTCGGTTGCTTCCATGTTAAGGGTCTATTCTTAATGATGATTTAAAGCTTACAGGAAAAATCTAATTTTAACCAATGCAACTTTTATAAAATGACAGAAAATCTGAGTTTGTAGGAGAGTATTTAGAGAGCCAAGAGGTGATCACTTCGTTATTAAGTAGTGTATTGTTTAGCCTCCATGTGTTTGTATTTTTACAGATCTATTCCTGAGTGTGATAGAGGATTCTATTCAGTCTGGCTTTCTCTATTCAACATATTCATTTTTCCTTCTGAAATTATTGATATTTTGAGATTAACATACCATCAATAAGATGAAAAGGCAACCTACTGAAGGGGAGAAAATATTTGCAAATCCTAAATCCGATAAGAGGTTCATATCCTAAAATTTATAAAGAACTGATACAACTGAATAGAAAAACAAACAAAAAAACACCCAAACAACCCAATTTAAAAAATGGGCAAAATATCTGAATAGATATTTTTTCCAAAGAAGACATACAGACGGCCAACAGGTACATGAAAAGGTGCTTTATATCACTAATCACCAGGGAAATGCAAATTAAAACCACAGTGATATATGCAAGATCCATTACATTGAGAACATCTGTCAGATATGTTCATTTACTGAGCACCCACTATGTACCTAGGTATTGTTCAAGCTGCAAGAGACACAGCAGTAAGTTATACAGATCAGAAAGTTAAATGGCTCATGTGAAAAAGGAATTATATTTATGAAAATGTCAAATGCTGGATGTTACCACTGAGCAAGAAAGGCACCAACCAGGTAAGACAGGCTTCCCCACACCCCACAGACTTCCTTTCCTCCTTCAGAGATTGAAACTGAGAGTCTCCAATCCTTAAGGATCTTCAAAACTGTGAATCTGAAGAATTTTACCAGTAACTTCCAGTTACTTCAGACTGCTAAGTGGGTAATTCTGGCTACTGACAATGTATTTAAAGTATTTCTTTTTTTACAAAGAAAAAAGGTCCTTAAGAAAAAATATTGTTATATTTCAAATACTGAATGATGCAGGTCTAATTATCCCATCTTAGAAGAACCACAGGAGTAATCTGGCCCAACCGTCACTGATAACCATCAATCTTCATATCAGTGTGAACCATAATAAATATTCATTGAACAACTCCCTCCAAAAAAAAAAAAAAAACACAATGAGATATTACCTCAAAACTGTTAGAATGACTTTTATCAATAAGACAAGAAATAACAAGTGCTGGCAAGGATGTGGAGAAAGGGAAACACTCATGCATTGTTGGGAATGTAAACTGGTACAGCCATTATGGAAAACAGTATGGAGGTTCCTCAAAAATTTAAAAGCAGAACTACCATATGATCTAGCAATTCCACTTCTAGATATTTATCTGAAGAAAATGAAAACACTATCTTGAAAGGATACATGTACCATGTTCCATGCAGTAATCTTTACAATAGCAGAGACATGGAAACAACCTAAGTGTCCATCAATGGATGAATGAATAAAGAAAATGTGGTATAAGCTGGAGGAATCAGGCTCTCTGACTTCAGACTATACTACAAAGCTACAGTAATCAAGACAATATGGTAAAAAAAATAGAAATATAGATCAATGGAACAGGATAGAAAGCCCAGAAATAAACCCACACACCTGTGGTCACCTAATCTCTGACAAAGGAGGCAAGGATATACAACAGAGAAAAGACAGCCTCTTCAATAAGTGGTGCTGGGAAAACTGGACAGCTACATGTAAAAGAATGAAATTAGAACACTCCCTAACACCATATATAAAAATAAACTCAAAATGGATCAAAGACCTAAATGTAGGGCCAACACTATAAAACTCTTAGAGGAAAACATAGGCAGAACACTCTTCGACATAAATTGCAGCAAGATCTTTTTTGATCCATCTCCTAGAGTAATGAAAATAAAAACAAAAGTAAACAAATGGGATCTAATTAAACTTAAGTTTTTGCACAGCAAAGGAAACCATAAACAAAAAGACAACCCTCAGATTGGGAGATATTTCCAAACGAAGTGACCAACAAGGGATTAATCTCCAAAATATACAAACAGCTCATGGAGCTCAATACTGAAAAACTAAATAAACCAATCAAAAAATGGGAGGGGGATCTAACTAGACATTTCTCCAAAGAAAACATACAGATGACCAAAAAGCACATGAAAAGATGCTCAACATCAGTAATTATTAGAGAAATGCAAATCAAAACTACAATGAGGTATCACCTCACACCAGTGAGAATGGCCATTATCAAAAAATCTACAAACAATAAATGCTGGAGAGGGTGTGGAGAAAAGGGTACCCTCTTGCACTGTTGGTAGGAATGTAAATTGATACAGCCACTATGGAGAACAGTATGGAGGTTCCTTAAAAAACTAAAAATAGAACTACCATATGACCCAGCAATCCCACTACTGGGTATATACCCTGAGAAAACCATAATTCAAAAAAATATAGGCACCGCAATGTTCATTGCAGCACTATTTACAGCAGCCAGGACATGGAAACAAGCTAAATGTCCATCGACAGAGGAATGGATAAAGAAGATGTGGTACATATATACAATGGAATATTACTCAGCCATAAAAAAGAACAAAATAATGCCATTTGCAGCAACATGGATGGACCTAGAGATTGTCATACTGAAGTCAGGCACAGAAAGACAAATATCACATGATATCACTTATATGTGGAATCTAAAAAAAGGGGGAGTACAAATGAACTTATTTACAAAAGTAGAGTCACGGATGCAGAAAAAAAACTTATGGTTACCAGGTGATGGGGGGATAAATTGTGACACTGGAACTGACCCATACACACTACTATATATAAAATAGATAACTAATAAGTACCTACTGTACAGCACAGGGAACCCTACTCAATACTCTGTAATGGCCTATATGGGAAAAGAACCTAAAAAAGAGTGGATATATGTATATGTATAACAGATTCACTTTGCTGCATACCTGAAACTAACAACATTGTAAATCAACTATACTCTAATAAAAATTTTAAAAAAAAATGTGGTGTGTATATATATATGTATAATGAAATATTATTAAGCCATTTTAAAAAAGAATGAAATCTTGCCGTTTGTGACAACATAGATGGACCTCGAGGGCATTATGCTAAGTGAAGTAAGCCAGACAGAGAAAGACAAATACCATATGACCTCCCTTATATGTGTAATCTAAAACAAAACCAAAACCAACCAAACAAAAAACCCATATAGAGAGAGAACAGAGTGGTGGTTGCCAGAGGCAGGGGGGTAGGGAGTGAGAGAAATGGGTGAAGGGGGTCCAAACTTCTAGTTATAAAATAAGTCATGGGGATATAATGTACAGCATGGTGACTATAATTAATAATACTGTATTGCATATCTGAAAGTTGCTAAGAGACTAAATCTTAAAAGTTCTCACTGCAAGAAAAAAAATTTTGTAACTATCTAAAGTGATGCATGGTGACTAGACTTGTGGTGATCATTTCACAATGTATACAGATATTGAATCCTTATGTTGAACACCTGAAACTAAACTAATACAGCGTTATATTTCAGTTATACCTCAATTTTTAAATAGATAAAGGACAAAAAAAAAGAAATACTTAAAGAAGTAGGGTTGTTCAACTTTCATGACATTTTAGCATTCAAATAACATTTGGGGGTCTCTCCTAATCATAGATACCCTTGATTAACTCAGCAGTAGGCAATGTCAAAGATGTGGCACTGCAACATCATTAAAAGGGATGAAGTAAGCTGTACACACTTACTCAACATTTACAGAGAACCTACTATGATAGTTAGGAATAGTGACAGGGGGAAAAATGGCTCAGACTCAGCATGCCCTTTGGGGTGACAGTGACGGAAGAGAGTAGCATAATTAATGATGCAACCAGGTTCCAGGAAAGGCACAGGTAAGTCTATACATGTCCAGAGGTAGGAGGGGAAAAATGATATATAGGGAAGATCTATGATGATTTAAAGCTTATAGCCAAAATCTAATTTTAACCATATACAACTTTTATAAAGTGACAGAAAATCTTTGCTTGCAGGAGAGTATCCAGATAGCCAACACTGTGATAGAGGATTCCATTCAGTCTGTTTTCCTCTATTTAACATATTCATTTTCCTTCTGATGACAGAAAATCTTTGCTTGTAGTAGAGTATCCAGATAGCCAACACTGTGATAGAGGATTCCATTCAGTCTGTTTTCCTCTATTTAACATATTCATTTTCCTTCTGATATTGTTGATATTTTAAGATCATTTTTTTCTAAATCTAGAAAAAAATCATAGTGAATAAAAACTAATTTTGGGAGAGAAAAAAAGTAGGTGACATATTTTTCTTTCTTCAAAGAGAGAAAAACATGAGCACTCATATTACATGTAATGCATTTCTAATTGCAGTTTTCCTTGAAGTAGAATATTTTTCAGCTGCATATTTTAAGTCTATTTTTTAACTTCATAGCAAATTTCACATATTTTATGAATAGTATAAATGCATCATAACAAAGTTTTACTAACATAACACTTGCCAAGCTAAACTTGTCAAGTAATTCCTTGTAATTTTGTTGTTGATATCAGTATTAATTGAACTTCTGAAATCTAAGAAGCAAGCAAGATTTTGAAATAGCTGTGCATCTGTTTTAAAGGATATGTTTTTTATTTTTCTCTGAAAAAGTCTGTTGTAGGAATTAATGAGGACATTTGTAATGCAATTTGTTCTTCCTCAGAGAAGGTATTATCTCTTAAAGGAGCAAGAATAAGATGTAACTCTATTCATTAGTTCCAATTCTCACAAAAGTTGTGAGAACTCTCCAGACAAGGGCTTACAGAAAGAACATTAAATGGATAAAAGATTTTATATCCCAAAGTGATTGAGGATATAATACAGGCTATGATTTTCATCCCTTAATAGGACTTGCCATTCAGGAATATAAATTCTATACAAATATGAACTAACTAAAACCTTCAAACTACTCTTATGAAATCCTCAAGTTCTTTGGCCTTTGTTTATAGCTATGCAAACTAATGATCTTAAGGTCACAGAAAAATCCATGGCCACTTACTATACAGCTGCCAAAAATGGTCTCCATTATGTTTTAATAGCTTTAAGGAGGTACAGTTTACATACTATAAAATTCACCCATTTAATGTGCATAATTCAATGATTTTAGTAAATTGACAGTGCTGTATAACCATCTGCACATCCAATGTTAGAAATTTCTATCATTCTCAAAGTTTCCTTCATTCCCATTTGCAATGAATCCCTACTCCCTCCCCCAGTCTTAGGTTACTACTGACCTATTTTCTGTCTCTATAAATTTGTTTTTTAAACGTTTTATATAAATTGAATTATGCAACATGTAGTGTTTTGCATCTGCTTTCTTTCACTTAGTGTGTTGTATTTGAGGTTCACACATGTTGCATGCAACAGTAGTTCTTCCTTTTTGTTGTTGAGTAGTATTCTGTTATATGTATATACTACACTTTTTTTGTCCATTCACCAGTCAACAGACACTTGAATGATTTCCAGTTGTTGCTATTATGAATAATGCTTTGAACACCTACTTACACGTCTTTGTGCAGACATTTTTCATCTCCCTCGGGCAGATCCTTAGGAGTACAACTGCTGGGATGCATGGCAAGTTTAACTTTTTAAGAAACTGCTATCTAAAAAGTGGAAACCACCAATGCATGAGGGCTGCAGTTTCTGTTTATCCTTGCAAACAGTATTTTCTGTCTTTTGCACTATATACATTCTGGAAGGTGTGAAGTGCTATTTCACTGTGCTTTTAATATTTATTTTCCTAATGAGTAATGATGAGAAGCATCTTTTCATCAACCTATTTATATTTTTTGGTGAAATGTTTATACAAAATTTTTTGCCCATTTTTCTAGTGGGTTGTTTGTCTTAGTACTGAGTTGTAACAGTGGATATCTGGATATAATTCCTTTATCAGATATATGATTTGCAAATACTTTCTCCCAGCCTGTAGCTTGTCTTTTCCTGTTCTCAATGGTCTCTTTTGAAGCACAAAAGTTTTGAGTTTTATAAAGTCCAATTTGATTTTTTTTCTTTTATGGATCAAACTTCTGGTGTTGTATTAAAAACTCTGCATAATTCAATGTCAAAATTTTTTTCTGTTTTCTTCTAAAAGTTTAGTAATTTAGATCTATGTTTCATCTTGCATGAATTTTTATGCATGGTGTGAAGGTCTAAGTTCATTTTGGGCATGTGGATATTTAATTTTACCAGCCCCGTTTGTTGCAAATATTTTCCTTTCCCCAGTGAACTGTCTTGATATCTCTGTCAAAAATCAATCGGCCGTACCAGTAGGCACATGAAAAGATGCCCAACATCACTAGTTATTAGAGAAATACAAATCAAAACTATAATGGGGTACCACCTCACACTGGTCAGAATGGCTACCATTAAAAAGTATATACATAACAAATGCAGGAGAGGGTGTGGAGAAAAGGGAACCCTCCTACACTGTTGGTGGGAATGCAAGTTGGTACAGTCACTATGGAAAACAGTATGGAGGTTCCTCAGAAAACTAAAAGTAGAATTACCATATGACGCAGCAATCCCACTCCTGGGCATATACCCAGATGAAACTATATTTCAAAAGGAAACGTGCACTCCTATGTTCACAGCAGCACTATTCAGAATAGCCAAAACATGGAAGCAACCTAAATGTTCACTGAGAGATGAATGGATAAAGAAGATGTGGTACATATATACAATGGAATACTACTCGGCCATAAAAAAGAATGAAATAATGCCATTTGCAGCAACATGGATGCAACTAGAGATTATCATACTAAGTGAAGTAAGTCAGAAAGAGAAAGACAGATACCATATGATATCACTTATACGTGGAATCTAAAATATGGCACAAATGAGCCTGTCTACAAATCAGAAACAGACTCACAGACATAGAGTTCAGACTTGTGGTTGCCAAGGGGGAGGCGGGGAGAGAGAGGGATGGACTGGGAATTTGCAGTCAGTAGATGCAAACTATTACATTTTGAATGGATAAACACCAAGGTCTTACTGTATAGCACAGGGAACTATATCCATTCTTCTGGGATAAACCATAATGGAAAAGAATATTAAAAAAAGAATGTCTATACGTGTATAAGTGAGTCACTTTACTTCAATCAAAAAAAATCAATTGGCCATAAATTAACAGTTTATTTCTGAACTCTCCATTGTATTCCAACAGTCTACAGGTGTAACCTTAGGCCAGTACCACAGTCTTGATTACTGTAGCTTTGTAGTAAGTTTTGAAAAGATAAGTGTGAGTCCTCCAACTTTGTTCTTCTTTTTCAATAGTGCTTTGGCTATTTGGGACCGCTCACATTTTCAAATGAATCTTAGGATCAGTTTGTCAAGTTCTACAATGATTCCAGCTGGATAGTTAAATGGATTCCATTGAATTTGCAGATCAATTTGTGGAGAACTGCCATCTTTACCATAGTGAGTATTCTCATCCTTGAATATGAACTGTCTTTCAATTTATTTAGATATTCTTTAATTCTCTCGGCAATGTTGTATGGTTTTCAGTCTACAAGTCTTGCACTTATTTTGTTAAAATTCATTTCTATGTATTTTATTCATTTTGATGATATTGTGAATGGAATCATTTTCTTAATTTCATTTTTGAATTGTTCGTTACTAGTATATAGAAACACACTTCATGTTTATATTTAATCTTATATCCGGCCATCTTGCCATTCTCATTTCTTAGTTCTAGAAGTTTTTTGTTGATTCCTTTTTGTTCTCTACAGAGAAAATATTTTCTACATAGACAATTATGTTACTTGTGAATAAACACAGCTTTACAGCTTTACTTCCTTTCCAATCTGAATTTACTTTGCTTTGTTTTGTTTCACCTTACTGCGTTAGCTAGAACCTCCAGTGCAAAGTTGAACAGAAATGATGAGAGCAAACATCCTTGTTTTGTATCTGATCTTAGGGAGAGGGCATTCCGTCTTTCACAATTAAGTATGATGTTAGCTGTGGGGTTTCCATAGATGCGCTTTATCTCCATTATTGTTTGAAGCTGCCATACACATAAAATATACATTTTTGTCTGGACTTACTTTTCTCTCTTGTCCTTAAAATCATCTGTCAATGCCAGCTCAGGAAGTTACCATGGAATTTTTTAAAATATGGGTAGATATTTGATGAGAGGGAAAAAGGATGCTGCTACAAGGCCAATGGAAAAATATCACTAAAGCCCCACATTTTTAAGTGTATTTGGGTATATGTCACTGTAACAACTTGCTATATTGCAAAATTTGAGTGACTTTGTTAGGAACTTTGGGCTTTTTAGAACACTATCCATAATATTGTAGTCATGTGCCTCAACTAACTCTTCACTGAATGTTATATAAGCTGGATTTATTTCATTTTTTCCAAACTTTAGTTATAAATATTATTTAAAATATATTAAAATACTTGTGGGCTTCCCTGGTGGCGCAGTGGTTGCGCGTCCACCTGCCGATGCAGGGGAACCGGGTTCGCGCCCCGGTCTGGGAGGATCCCACATGCCGCAGAGCGGCTGGGCCCGTGAGCCGTGGCCGCTGAGCCTGCGCGTCCGGAGCCTGTGCTCCGCAACGGGAGAGGCCACGGCAGAGGGAGGCCCGCATACCACAAAAAAAAAATAAGATAAAATAACTTGTTATTTGTAAAACTGTAAAACCATGCATATGTGTACAAAAATATGACTTCATTTACTTTTGTAAAACTAGGACTTTTAATACACACAGACACATACACACACATGCATACAGAATATCTACAGTAATTTTTGTTATTGGTTACATCTGTGCTTAAAATGTATAATTTATTTTAAATGGCTTTAAATGATGACACTTTAAAAAAATCAAACATTATGTAAGTACATACTGTGAAAAATAGACAATGCTAGTTGTTTATATTACATTGACTCTCATGCTTTTCTTGTGAAGACAAACTCTTTTATTCAGGATACCCATGTGCACTTCCCCAGGCTCCTTTGAAGCTAAATGGGGCCTTATGGCTTGCCTCCCGCAAATAAGACAAAAGCATAAGTTACTGGGTGGGTTTCCAGGAAATTACTTTCCTGATAAAAAGAAAGAGTTTCAGATAGCAGGCAAATTTGCCCTACAATTTTTCTCATTTTTTTGCTGCCTAGATTGTAAACTGAACTCTTAGTTGTGGAGTAGCCATCTTTGTAATGACATAGACTAACCCTACACTTCAAGAGATGCAGAGCAGGGAGGAAAAAGTATCTCAGTTTCTTGAGCAGATGCACTGGCTGTTGCTTACTCATTTATTGATCCCCTGTTTTGTGCAAACAAAGAAACAAACCTACTTACTTACTTCAGATTTGGCTAAGGTACCATACTCAGCTTCTGTTATAATACATTGCTAACTACAAACTGGCACTTGCCATTTATCTCTAGAAGGATTAAATCATGTGCTGCCGCAGCTGCTCACCTTCAACACCCCCGGAAAGGAGTTCAGGGAGGAGATCAGGCATGAGGTACTCTGTGCTCTGGGAAAAACTGGCAGAAAGAGTCTTCAGATAGTTAGATATTTTCAGGAGATTTTATGAGCCCAATTTTTGCATCTCCTCATATCTAGAAAAGCACTAAAATCATTAATGGAGACATCTCCTCCTTGTGATTAGAAGCAAGCCTCTGACAAAATGTGTGCTTGACTGCACTTACCGCCCTCGCTAAAATTGTATGTAACACTGAACTTCCCCCTACCTCTTTGGAGCAGTTTCTAAGAGCTATCTCAAGTGCTGTCTCTCAGGCTACAGTTCTCATTCTGCCCCAAATAAAACTTAACTCACAACGCTCACATCATTCATTATTTTTAGTCAACACATGCTGTTGAAAACTCTCCTTTGATGACACCTTCTCTCAACTGGTCCTCAATGCCCCAGTCTCCCTTCTCAGAAGTCACTGCAACTACCTGTTATTAGTGTAGTCTTCCAAAGAAATTTTATGCATTTGCTTCCATTTTAAAGATTTCATAAGAATTTTATTTACATCTTCAAATTCATGATGCATTTTGAGGACACTGGATTACCTCCCAGAAATGTTTAATATAACTTAAATCTTATTTTCTATATATAATTTAAAGTGGAAATTATATCAAGCAATTATATCTTGATTTGGAATATGACCAATGAGTTTTATAGTATTTTTTAAATCTAAAAGGAAGGCCTAGTGAACAACTCAGGACATAGTTAATAACCCAGAAAACTTTTTTCAAGACCACAATTCTGGGGAAGAAAAATCTAGTACTGAGGATTTGAGGAAAATATATTAATTGTATAATATTTAGGACTTTAAAATATTCTAGAAACAAAGATTTCTGCTACTGGCTATGCAAAAAGTAGCTTGTATCAGACTAACCTTCCTACAAACTAGACACGCTAAATAAAATACAGAAAACAATTTTATGAAAGCATCAAAGAGCAACCAAGACAGACAAAGAGGAATCAAGATCCAGGAAATAAGGGACATGAAATGAGACTGGACATGCATTTGCTAACATTTTTCCTCTAGAGGCCTTTGTTTATCTTCACTGGGTCTTGAAGCCTAACCAAACACAGTGGCAGCTTGCAGCAATCTCACTAGGATGTAGAGGCAAACATTGGAGTTCAGAGCTACAAAGACAGTCAATACTTCGGATGTCAAGGCCCCAGGATTTGAGAACATCAAAGAACTCGGATCTACAGGGTTGTTGATCTGCACTCAACTTTTCCTTGAGAAATGAATGGAGTGAGAGGCCAAAAAAACTAAGGAAAAAAGCAGAGGCTAAGAGGCTATGATGCCAAGCAGACATCTGTGTAGTCTCACAGTGCTAGGGAGACAAATAGTAGAGCCCAGGGCCTCTAAAGGGCTATGCCTTAGGAATAAGGCAAACAAATGTAAATCAGATTTTCCAAAGCTTAAAACACAGCCTTGAGTCATATCAATATATGATGAGACTGAGATGATTTGCTTTGATTCTAATTGCATGTTGGAAAAAATTAAATACATTGAGTGGTTGGCATTTCACCCCAAATTATAACTCATTTAAAAAAAAAGACAAAAATGACCAAAGTCTAAGAGAAAAAATTATATACAAATGAAAGGGATGAAACCAATACAGATTTTAGCAGACAGATTTTAAAATAACTATGATTAATATATTCAGTAAAATAAACAAAAATGTGGAAAATTTCACTAGAGAGCTGGCATATATATAAAAGTGAATCAAATAGCAGTTCTAGAACTGAAACAAACTAACTAAAATTAAGAAATTAATAGATGGGTTTCACTACAGAATAAACAATCCAGAAGAAAACATATGTGAACTAGAAGAGAAATCATATTTCAGAGGAAAGCACAGTAAAGAAAAATTATGTAAACATGGAAAAGAACACGAGGCATAAGGGACATTATCAATTTGAAGAGAGAGAGAGAATGGAACACAATTATTATAGACAGGATGCTGACTTTCTTACCCTGTTTCATAAACTAACAAATGAGGCTCAAAGAGATTAAGCAATTATTCCAACATTACATAAAATTAGCAACTGAAACAGTCTAGCTTCAAAACAAAGTCTTACTCCAAAGTTTACACTCTTTTCTGTAAGCCATAATACTGTGATAGATTTGAAAGTGATTTTTGCAGTGTTTTGCACTCTACCAGGCTTTCCAGATGTGTCATAGTTTTGAATAATTTGTACATGAAGAGATGCTCTAGGGAAAAAAAAACATACACACAAAAAGCATACTCAAAAAAAAAAGAAAAGCATACTCACCCCCCCACCAAATGTTCCAAGTCCTATTAGGAGGGGTCTACCCCTCACTTGGTGCTTCCCTATGTAATTTAGCCCTGACAAACCCTGTTGCCATGGAATCTCTTTAATTTGCTTTAATCTAGTGTTTTCCAAGCTTGTTTGAACTCAGATTCACCCCCTTCCCCAAACATACATTTTTTTATGGCATAAATCCAATAAGCAAATACTGTACCATGAAAATTATAGGTTTATTTTTTTCTTTTAGTCTATCTTGAGAACTTCCTTAACAACCTCTTTCCCAGGTTAACTCTTTTACTTTGGAGAAAGAATCTCCAAACTTCTCCAATGAAGACATTTTTATTTTTCCAAATATTATGATATCTTGGAGTATAGCAGAATGGTGAAGAGGAGAGAAGATAATGATATTGACTGTAAAAGCTATTTAGGCAGAGGCTCATGGCTTTATGACTCTCTCCACTGAGAATCCTGACGGCTGGTAAGGAAAGATAGTGAAGATTTTAAAAGTGCAGTATCAAATTACACTAGTGGATTGCAATTAACTTGATGGTCATGTCTTTGTCAGTCTCCAAACCGTTTTTTGTTTGCTTGTTTGTTTTGTTTTGATTTTTTTGGTTTGTTTTTGGCTGCGTTGGGTCTTCGTTGCTGTGCCTGGGCTTTCTCTAGTTGTGGCGAGCAGGGGCTACTCTTCGTTGTGGTGCGTGGGCTTCTCATTGCAGAGCATGGGCTCTAGGTGCACAGGCTTCAGTAGTTGCAGCACGAGGGCTCAGTAGTTGCGGCACGTGGACTCAGTAGTTGTGGAGCACGGGCTCAAGAGTGCAGGCTCAGTAGCTGGGGTGCACAGGCTTAGTAGTTGCTCCACGACATGTGGGATCCTCCCGGACCAGGGATTGAACCCGTGTCCCCTGCATTGGCAGGCAGATTCTTAACCACTGCACCACCAGGGAAGCCCCCAAACTGCCTGTTATAACTCTGCTGCCTAATGTCTCTGTCTCACCCTCAATCTTCCATTGTGATTTTGCACAACATTTACTCTTAGAAAAACACACCTGAATAATAGAGATGATGTGAAGATGTTTCTGTACTCAAACTACCTCTCTACATAAACACACACCCAGCCTTGGGACTCCCTTTTAAGTGATTTGCTTCACAGAGGAACAAATTACTGAAAAAATTTTGATCATGTGTCAGAATTTTTTAATTAAAATTTTTAACTAATTTTTAAAAACTTAAAGTTATCATTTATAAGAAAGATTACATTTAAAAATTCAATTATCACAAAACAATCCAAAGTTTCAAATGAGAGTCATGAAAAAGAAAGTATGGTCTTTCCAAAATGAGTTTCCAATAGATACAAATGCAGACTTAAAAGGTCTAAATTAAAACCTTTCTAGGTAGGAGAAAAAGTTCATATCCAAAGTCAGAAAAGGCAGTCTTCCCTCAAACACATTTTTAAAAATTTATCAGTCAGAAAAAAGTCAAATCCAAAAAATAGCTTCAAATGAATTGTAATCCACAGGAAAATCATGAGCGGAATCATTCAACTTGACTCCTACCTTTCAACTCATAAGACAAAATAATTATTAGTGATGAATAGTCTGAGCCACTTGTTCTCCTAAATTAA
This sequence comes from Physeter macrocephalus, assembly GCF_002837175.3. Lineage (NCBI taxonomy): Eukaryota > Metazoa > Chordata > Mammalia > Artiodactyla > Physeteridae > Physeter > Physeter macrocephalus. The sequence goes on from NC_041234.1 coordinate 12,097,246, forward strand.
ACACAATGGCCTACTTAAGGCATATATATATATATATATATATATATATATGTATACACACACATACACATATACATATATATACACACACATATACAGGTATACCTTATTCACACACACACACACACACACACACACACACACACTAGCAGATAGATTTGAAATTTTGATCCACTGCTGATAGCACTAGTGAGGAGGATAATATATGATTGACAGTTTGGAAAATTCAATGAACCATGTCATGATTTTTGGTAATGAAACCCTGCTGCAATTCATTCTTTCAATTTAATTATGTGCACTTTCTCAATAAATGATAGTTTATGCAAATCTAGGAAATAAGCATTTCTCAGCCAAATTATAGGGATTCTATACTGAGCTTTCTTTGTATCTCTATTAAATCAAGGCCATTCAATAATATTTAGAAACAGCTATGTTTCAAGCCCCGTGCTATCTGTTGGGGGATACAAAGAAAAATATGACATGGGTGCTACCAACAAGGAGTCACAATCTACTGAAATTTAGTGAGTTCATCTTAATTGGAATTGAGGTCACACTGCACTAGAAAATGTTTCAAGAGGATTTTAAAGTATAAAAGGAAACCTTCACTTTTAGAAAACTTTGGGTTTCATGAACATTGTGTCACGATTTTTTTAAACAAAGGTATTCATGGGCTTTCAAAGTATGAGTTGGTGCAATGATTTAGTATATTTTATAATCTGAATTACAGAGGAATACTTGATTCTTACTTTTTTTTCAATCTATCATGGAAAGAGGCATTTGAAGGTGAATGACTTGCATCATGAATAAACTCAATTGTTCAGCAGACAGCTCTTTAATTATAAATCTTTAAATGTTTGGGACGACTGAATTTTACTTGAGTTCCTTTCACACAATGACAAACTATAGAAATACAACTTTTGTGTTCCATAATTAGGAGAGGATATTGCTAAAGAAGGGCAAATGGCAAGTTCTTTTTTTTTAACTGTACATAATGGTACATGTTTATATGTCATCTTTTCCATAACATTTAAAATCATATTTATGCAGTGAAGATGGAAAAGTGTCTATTAAAAATATATTCTGTCTGCAGTACAGAACACTTTTACAAAGTAATGCTGGATATGTTTCAAGTCAATAACTCTAATGGCATTCTTCAATTTCTCATATTACCAAGCCCTCAGAACAAAAGTGTCACTATCAATAGGGTGCAGATTTTCTCACTAACTCATTTTGATTTCCATTGAAACCCTTTCTTCATACTCACATGGACTGTCTAAAAAGTCTTCAAGCTTTTTAATATTGGATGTGAAGACTAAAGCCAGAAGCTATTTAGTTGGGAAATGAATAACCCTAATCTCCTGCAGCCCTTTCCACACTACAAAAATGCAGAGAAGAAATGAATAACAACAACGAGAGGGACAAATGAGCAGTTGAAAAATGAAGCCCAGTTTGAAGGAGATAGTTTTAGATGTCCAAAGGAGGATTTAATGGTAAAATTCAGGAGTGTTCAAAACTCGGTATCTACTGTGTAGTTGTTCAAATGTAATGGGCTTGCCTAGTGAAATTGGCTTAAGAATGTATATCAAACTCATAACAATTCAAACCTATATAGGGAACACGTTTTTCTAACCAAAGTATCAAATGCATCCTTCAAATCCCTCAATATGTACTAACATACACAGCAATGTGTTAAGTCAGTGGTTCTCAAACTTTTGCTTGCATCAGAATCCCCTGGAGGGCTTGTTACAACACAGACCCCTGATCTTCAACTCCAGAGTTTCTGGTCTGGGGTGGAACCCAGAAACTTGCATTTCTAACAAACTTCCCAGTGTACTGGTCTGCTTGGGTTGCCATTACAAAATATCACTTGACTGGGTGGCTTAAACAACAGAAATTTACTTCTCACAGTTCTGGAGGCTGGGAAGTCCGAATCAAGGTGCCAGTAAGGAAGGTTTCATTCTCTGACCTCTTCTCTTGGCTTGTAGGTGGCCACCATCTCACCATGTGCTCATATGACTACTTCTCCGGGCACATTCGGAGAGAGGGATCCTCTACTGTCTGTTCCTCTTATAAGGACACCAGTTGGATTAGGGCCCCAACCTTTTGACCTAATTTAACCTTAATTACCACTCTAAAGGTCCTATCTCCAGAGTCAGAATGGGTGTTAGGGCTTCACGATATGAATTTGGCAGGAACACATTTCAGTGCATAACACCACATGATGATGCTGCCATGTTTCAGAAACCACACTTTGAGAACTAGTATTGAACAATATGTTAGGTACTGCAATGAATATAAAAGTATATTTGAAAAGAATACTGCCCTCAGTAAATTTCCACCACAGTAGTTTTAGGACACAGGTCTAAAAATCATTAAATATTTAGCAATCACAATAAGACCATACAAAATAATTACTTAATCTTATGCATGTGTCAAAATATAAAGTGTATATATGAAAAAATCAGGTCATTAGGTTCTTGAAAGAACACATCACAGAGTTAGTAAAATATTAGATAGCGCTACCAGAATTGGTAAGAATTTGAGAAGTGAATGTTGTAAATTATGTTCTGAGTATAAGCAATTAGGAAAGCAGACATAGAGTTTGGAATAAGTAGAATATGTTTTAGTAGGGGGAAAAAGGGGGATTTTTGCCTGAAGAAATCTGTGTGAAATATGGTGGGAGATAAGGTTGGTAAATTAGACTAGATTGTGGAAAGTAAGAATTACAGGCTCTTTTTCCAAAGAAAAAGAAAACATTTAAATCAGAAGAAACAGTGAACGTTAAACAAGAATGGCTATGTGGCTCAGGGGAGTATCTAAATCTTACATAACCTCCACTTATTCTTTCTCTGGGGTGTTGCAGGATTTTTTAAAGACTTCTTTTTTTCATAGTTTTAGGATCACACCAATATTGAAGGGGAAGTTACAGAGATTTCTCATATACTCCCTGCCCTGACACATGCATAGCCTCCCCTATTATCAACATCCCCCCAGAGTGGGACACTTGTTATAAGTGATTAACCTACACTGATACATCATTATTCCCCACAATCCATAGTTTACCTTAGGGTTCACTTTTTCTTTTCTATGTTTTTATTTATTTTTTTTTTTTTGTGGTACGTGGGCCTCTCACTGTTGTGGCCTCTCCAATTGCGGAGTGCAGGCTCCGGATGCGCAGGCTCAGCGGCCATGGCTCACGGGCCCAGCCACTCCGCGGCATGTGGGATCTTCCTGGACCGGGGCACAAACCCGTGTCCCCTGCATCGGCAGGCGGACTCTCAACCACTGCGCCACCAGGGAAGCCCCTAGGGTTCACTTTTGATGTTATACATTCCATGGGTTTGGACAAATGTAAAATATCGTAATAGCATAAAGAGCATTTTCATTGCCCTAAAGTCCTATGTGCTCTGCCTATTCACCTCTCCACCCCACCACTCCTGATCTTTTTAATGTCTTCATACTTTTGCCTTTTCCAGAATGTCACGTAGTTGGAATCATACAGTATGTAGCCTTTCCAGATTGGCTTCTTGCACTTATTAATATGTACTTAAGTTTCTCCCATGTCTTTTCATGGCTTGATAGCTCATTTCTTTTTAGCATTACATTCCATTGTCTAGATGTATTACAGTTTATTTACCCATTCACCTACTAAAGGTCATCTTGGTTGCTTCCAAGTTTTAACAATTATGAATAAGCGGCTATAAACATCTGCATGCAGGTCTCTGTGTAAACATAAATTTTCAACTTCTTTGGGTAAATATGAAGGACTGTGACTGCTGGATTCTATGAAAGAAGTATGTTAGCTTTCTAAGAAACCACCAAACTATCTTCCAAAGTAGTTGTAGCATTATATTTGGACCAGCAGTGAATAAGAGCTTCTGTTGCTCCATATCCCCACCAGCATTTGGTGTTGTCAGTGTTCTGGAGTTTGGCCATTCTAATACGTGTGTGGTAGCATCAAACTGTTATTTTATTGCCTTGATGACCACTGATGTGGAATACCTTTTCATATGCTTATTTGCCATCTGTGTATCTTCTTGGGTGAAGGGTCTGTTAAGGTCTTTGGTCCATATTTTAATCAAGTTGTTTGTTTTCTTATTGTTGAGTTTTTAAATTTCTTTGTATATTTTGGATAACAGTCCTTTATCAGATATGCCTTTCCCAAATATTTTCTCCCACTCTCTGTCTTGTGTTCTCATTCTCTTGACATTGTCTTTCGCAAGGCAGAAATTTTTAATTTTAAAGAGGTCCAGATTATCAATTCTTTCTTTCATGGATTGTGCCTTTGGTGTTATATCTAAAAAGTCATCACCATAACCTAGATGACCTTGGGTTTCTCCTATGTCATATCTAGATATTTCATAGTTTTACATTTAGGTTTGTGATTCAATTTGAATTAATTTTTGTGAAAGGTGTAAGATTTGTGTCTAGGTTCATTTCTTTTTTACATTGGATGTCCAGTTGTTCCAGCACCATTTGTTGAAAAGACAATGTTTATTCCATTGCATTGCCTCTGCTCCTTTGCCAAAGGTCAGTTGAATATATTTATATGGGTCTATTTCTCAGCTCTTTTCTGTACCATTGATTCATATGTCTATTTTATCACCAATAGTAAACTTTCTTGATTACTGTAACTTTATAATAAGTCTTTAAATCAGATAGTGTCAGTCCTCCAATTTTTTTTTCTTCTTCAATATTGTGTGGGCTATTCTCGGTCTTTAACTTTTCCATATAAACTTTAGAATCAGTTTTTCAATATTCATAAAATAATTTGTTGGGATTTTGACTGAGATTGCATTGAATTATAGATCAAATTGGAAAGAACTGATATCTTGACAATAATAAGTCTTCCTATCCATGAACATGGAACAGCTCTTCATTTATTTACTTCCTTGATTTTGTTCATCACAGTTTTACAGTTTCTTCCTGTAGATCTTGTACATATTTTGTTAGATTTATATATAAATACTTCACTTTTTTGAGGTGCAAATGTAAATGGTACTGTGTTTTAATTTCAAATTCCACTTGTTCATAGCTGTTTCGGGGGATTTTAGTTGCAAAATATTTTTGACCACTGACATTATTTCTTAGGACCTTAATGAATGAAAATCTTAATTCTTGGCTTACAAAAAAGAATCTACAATCATCCTCCATATTACAAATTAGACAGTGCTGAATAGCAAAGCTCAAACTAGTTATGTACAGAATTTTTTCTATTTCTGTATGTAACCTGTGCATTTATTCAACATCATCAAGAAATCACTTGTCAGAATTTTGCAGACACTTTAGAAATATATATAGCTTAATTTGTATAACAGTTTAATTGTAAGTACTTCTAGTGTATATAAATATGCTCTTATAATACATTATTTATGCTTTGTCCATTCTTAGTGTAAAGAACAGATATTATTTTCCTCATGGTATTATTTTTTAATGGAATGAATGATATTTATGATTTTATAGTTATATCATATGTATTTGGAGTCACCTTTTCTGGTAAGCCTTAAAAATATACTAATGTATCTCACGGATTATATCAGTAAACTATTTTGCAGCCTTTGTTCATTTGGATTAACTAAAAATAGATATGTCTTAACTATTCCACTTTATAATTAAAAGAGAAAAAAACTAGCTCCCAAATGAAACTCATGACTTTTCCGGGGGGGGAGGGGCGGGGAGGAGAGCATAATCTGTTAACCTGTGTGCTCAGAAAAATCTCATTTTAATGGAAACAATTTTACAAGGCATGAAGAAACTCTGTGCTTCTTGGAATTCCTCTTGTAATATATTTTCTAGGGCAGTTAACTTTTATAAACAGAAGTTTCTACAGAAGATGTTGTCATAAACAAAATGTTTGTGAAGGGAGCCACAATGATATGAAAATGTATAGATGTTTATTCAACCTGAGAATATAACTGATAAAATTATTTCCAGGAAAAAGCATAGGAACTAACATGTTTACCACTTCAACTTGTTCACTAGGAAGGCACATTACCATGATATGATAGTAGGTCTATGAAACAAAATATGAAATGTCTCTTTGCTTTTTGCTGTGAGGCTGTTAGAATGCCACTGCAATTATCTGTTTCTTAAAGGCTGGGGAGAACTCATCCATGGATGTCTATTCAGGCACTATTCCACAAGGGTAATTCTTAGAATCTCACTCAATTTCTTCTGTAATCCAGAATTCTGAATGCTGGGGTCTTCTTCAGTCACTTTTATTAGTTTTTATTTTCCTAGAAAAACTTCATTGCTAGAGAGAGGAATTCACATTTATTGCCATACAATTGCTTTTTATATTTAGAAGCTCCTTGTATATGTGGTTATATAATTTTCTTACTCATAATCCCATGTGCTTCATCTTTAGTTCTTTATTCTAGGTCAGAATTGGCAGCATTTTGTCTAAATTATTGTTCTTTTAAAGTTCTAAGTTCTATTAATTTCCCATTTTCCAAGTTATTTATTTTAACTCTATCATATCATCATGAGCTCTTCTGAAAGTTTTTACTATTCTTCTCAGTATATTTTAATCTTTTAAAAAATTTTAGAATGAATTTTTTTTACATGGGTCAAAAATTAAAATTTATTTATGGAGTAGCAATACTCATATCAGATAAAATAGACTTTAAAATAAAAAATGTTACAAGAGACAAGGAAGGACACTACATAATGATCAAGATATCAATCCAAGAAGAAGATATAGGGATCAATCCAAGAAGAAGATATCACATTGTAAATATTTATGCACCCAACGTAGGAGCACTGCAATACATAAGGCAAATGCTAACAGCCATAAAGGCGGAAATCGACAGTACCACAATAAGAGTAGGGGACATTAACACCCCACTTTCACCAATAGACAGATCATCCAAAATGAAAATAAATAAGGAAACACAAGCTTTAAATGATACATTAAACAACATGGACTTAATTGATATTTATAGAACATTCCATCCAAAAACAACAGAATACACTTTCTTCTCAAGTGCTCATGGAACAGTCTCCAGGATAGATCATATCCTGGGTCATAAAGCAAGCCTTGGTAAATTTAAGAAAACTGAAATCATATCAAGCATGTTTTCCGACCACAACGCTATGAGATTGGAAATCAATTACAGGAAAAAAAACTGTAAAAAACAAACTACATGGAGGCTAAACAGTGTGCTACTAAATAACCAAGAGATGACTGAAGAAATCAAAGAAGAAATACATAGAAACAAATGACAATGAAAACACGATGACCCAAAACCTATGGGATGGAGCAAAAGCAGTCCTAAGAGGGAAGTTTACAGCAATACAATCTCACCTAAAGAAACAAGAAAAATCTCAAATAAACAATCTAACCCTACACTTAAAACAACTAGAAAAAGAACAAAGGAAAGCCAAAGTCAGTAGAAGGAAAGAAATCATAAAGATCAGAGCAGAAATAAATGAAATAGAAACAAGGAATAGCAAAAATCAATAAAACTAAAAGCTGGTTCTTTGAGAAGATAAACAAAATTCATAAACCCTTAGCCAGACTCATCAAGAAAAAAAGGAAGAGGATGCAAATCAATAAAATTAGAACTGAAAAAGGAGAAATCACAACCAACACTGCAGAAATACAAAGGATTATAAGGGACTACTACAAACAACTATATGCCAATAAAAATGGACAAACACAAAGTAATGGACAAATTCTTGGAAAGGTACAATTTTCCGAGACAGACAATGAAAACACGATGACCCAAAACCTATGGGATGGAGCAAAAGCAGTCCTAAGAGGGAAGTTTACAGCAATACAATCTCACCTAAAGAAACAAGAAAAATCTCAAATAAACAATCTAACCCTACACTTAAAACAACTAGAAAAAGAACAAAGGAAAGCCAAAGTCAGTAGAAGGAAAGAAATCATAAAGATCAGAGCAGAAATAAATGAAATAGAAACAAGGAATAGCAAAAATCAATAAAACTAAAAGCTGGTTCTTTGAGAAGATAAACAAAATTCATAAACCCTTAGCCAGACTCATCAAGAAAAAAAGGAAGAGGATGCAAATCAATAAAATTAGAACTGAAAAAGGAGAAATCACAACCAACACTGCAGAAATACAAAGGATTATAAGGGACTACTACAAACAACTATATGCCAATAAAAATGGACAAACACAAAGTAATGGACAAATTCTTGGAAAGGTACAATTTTCCGAGACAGAACCAGGAAGAATTAGAAAATATAAACAGACCAATCACAAGTAATGAAATTGAAACCGTAATTAAAAATCTTCCAACAAACAAAAGTCCAGGACCAGACGGCTTCACAGGTGAATTCTATCAAACATTTAGAGAAGAGCTAACACCGATCCTTCTCAAACTCTTCCAAAAGATTGCAGAGGGAGAAACACTCCCAAATTCATTCTACGAACCCACCATCACCCTGTTACCAAAATCAGAAAAAGATATCACAAAAAAAGAAAATTATAGATCAATCACCACTGATGAACATAGATGCAAAACTCCTGAAAAAAACAGTAGCAAACAGAATCCAAAGGCACAATAAAAGGATCATACACCATGATCAAGTGGGATTTATCTCAGGGATGCAAGGATTCTTCAATGTATGCAAATCAATCAGTGTGATACACCACATTAACAAATTAAGGAATAAAAACTATATGATCATCTCAATAGATGCAGAAAAAGCTTTTGACAAAATTCAACACCAATTTATGATAAAAACTCTCCAGAAAATGGGCACAGAAGGAACTTACCTCAACATAATAAAGGCCATATACGACAAACCCACAGCAAGCATCACACTTAATGATGAAAAACTGAAAGCATTTCCACTAGGATCAGGAACAAGACAAGGATGTCCACTCTTGCCACTCTTACTCAACATAATTTTGGAAGTCCTAGCCACAGCAATCAGAGAAGAAAAATAAATAAAAGGAACACAAATTGGAAAAGAAGAAGTAAACTGTCACTGTTTGCAGATAACATGATACTATACATAGAGAATCCTAGAGATGTCACCAGAAAACTACTAGAACTAATCAGTGAATTTGGTAAGGGTGCAGGATACAAAATTAATGCACAGAAATCTCTGGCATTCCTATACACCAACAACGAAAAATCAGAAAGAGAAATTAAGGAAACACTCTCATTTACCATTGCAACAAAAAGAATAAAATACCTAGGAACAAACCTGCTAAGGAGGCGAAAGAACTGTACTCAGAAAACTATAAAACACTGATGAAAGAAATGAAAGATGACATAAATAGATGGAGAAACATACCACGTTCTTGGATTGGAAGAATCAATATTGTGAAAATGACTATACTACACAAAGCAATCTACAGATTCAATGCAATCCCTATCAAATTACCAATGGCATTCTTCACAGAAGTAGAACAAATAATCTTACAACTCATACGGAAACACAAAACACCCCAAAGTAGCCAAAGCAATCTTGAGAAAGAACATCGGAGTTGGAGGAATCAGGCTCCCCAACCTCAAACTATACCACAAAGCTACAGTAATCAAGACAGTATAGTACTGGCAAAAAAAAAAAACCCAGAAATATAGATCAATGTTACAGGATAGAATGCCCAAAGATAAACCCATGCACATATGGGCACCTATATTATGACAAAAGAGGCAAGAACATACAATGGAGAGAAGAGAGCCTCTTCAATAATGGTGCTGGGAAAACTGGGCAGCTACATGTAAAAGAATGATATTAGAACACTCTCTAACACCATACACAGAAATAAACTCCAAATGGATTAAAAACTTAAATGTAAAACCAGACACTATAAAACTTTTAGAGGAAAACATAGGAAAAACACTCTTTGACATAAACCACAGCAAGATCTTTTCTGACCCACCTCAGAAATAAAAACAAAAATAAACACAAATGGGACTTAAACTTCAAAGCTTTTGCACAGCAAAGGAAACCATAAAAAAGACAAAAAGACAACCCTCAGAATGGGAGAAAATA
>NC_041234.1:12107421-12112355 GCF_002837175.3 Physeter macrocephalus
GCTCATGGAGCTCAATATCAAAAAAACAAATAATCCAGTTAAAAAATGGGCGGAAGACCTAAATAGACATTTCACCAAGGAAGACATACAGATGGCCAAGAGGCACATGAAAAGATGCACAACATCAGTAATTATTAGAGAAATGCAAATCAAAACTGCAATGAGGTATCACCTCACACCAGTTAGAATGGCCATTATCAAAAAATGTAGAAACAGTAAATGCTGGAAAGGGTGTTGTGAAAAGGGAACCCTCCTACACTGTTGGTGGTAATGTAGATTGATACAGCCACTATGGAACACAGTATGGAGTTTCCTTAAAAAACTAAAAATAAAACTACCATATGACTCAGTAATCCCACTACTGGGCATATACTCTGAGAAAACCATAATTCAAAAAGAGACATACACCACAATATTCATTGAATCTCTGTTTACAACAAGCAGGACATGGAAGCAACCTAAGTGTCCATCGACAGATGAATGGATAAAGAAGATGTGGCACATATATGCAATGGAATATTACTCAGCCCATAAAAAGAAATGAAATTGAGTTATTTGTAGTGAGGTGGATGCACCTAGAGTCTGTCATACAGAATGAAGTCAGAAAGAGTAAAACAAATACCGTATGCTAACACATATATATGTAATCTAAAAAATTAAATGAATAAATGGTACTGATGAACCTATTTGCAGGGCAGGAATAAAGAGGTAGACATAGAGAGTGGACTTGATGACATGGGGTGGGAGGGCGAAGCTGGGGCGAAGTGAGAGTAGCATGGACATATATACATTACTGAATGGAAAATAGTTGGCTGGTGGGAAGCAGCAGCATAGCACAGGAAAATAGGCTCGGTGCTTTGTGTTGACCTAGAGGGGTGGGATAGGGAGGCTCAAGAGGGAGGGGATATGGGGACATGTGTATGCATATGGCTGATTCGCTTTGTTGTGCAACAGAAACAAACCCGGTATTGTGAAGCAACTATACTCCAATAAAGATCTATCAAAAAAAGAATAATAATCCTTGTGTAGCCTTCCAAAGATTTAAAAGAAAATACTAGCAAATATGAAAATAAATTATGTCCTCCCTTTTCTAACAAAACAACTTCAATACACTGTTTTGCAGTTTGCTTTTACTTAGTATTTCTTAGAGATCTTACTCTATCAATATATAAAGAGCTTCTCTATCCTTTTTTCCAGCTTTATTTATTTATGGATTTTCCATGATTAATCTAACCAGTATTCTATTGATATTCATTTTTAAGTATTTATTATAAACAATGGAGAAATAAAATCTTTTCACATAGTGAGTATAACTGTGGGATAAATTCCAGAAAGTGAAACTACTGATATTGCCAAACTGTCCTCCAGAGAGTTGTATAAATTTCTATCAGAAATGAATGAGAGTGTGTATTTCCCAACAGCCTTGCCAACACTATGTATTTTCATTTTTTTTCCAAACCAGGGGGTAAAAATATTATCTCAGTGTATTTTAATTTTCATGTCCTTTTAACAGCAAAAAAAGAGTATGTTTCTATGTATTTAATATCCATTTGTATTTCCTTTTCTGTAAGCTATCTGTTTATGTCCATTAACCATTGGGGGAGGGGGGTAGTATTCAGATATTAGGGAGAATATCCTCCTACTACTTGAGAAAACATATGCAATTTTTTAAGTAATCTGTTGTCTTTTGACGTTATGGTGTTTTGTGTTTGTTTGTTTGTTTGTGCTATACAGATTTTTTAATGGTTTGTAGTTGAATTATCAGTCCTTCACATGTGGTTTCTAAAATTTGGCCAAAGTATAAAGATCTTCCTCAATGCCTGGTTGTAAAAGAATTCTCCCAAGTGTTTGTCAAGTTAGTTTTAGGTTACATTTTGTATATTTAAATCTTTTTTCTCTCGGAAATTGCTGTGTAGTATGAGCTGGAAAGTTATTTCTTCCCCCACAAAATTATCTCGTTATCAAAACATTAGTTTTGCTTCTTTTATTTTATAATAAATCCATCCTGGCATTTTTGCCCTCCTCCCCCATTTTCAGGTTGTATCTGGCTCCTCTGGTAATAAGGCGAGAGGGGGCAAGAGTAGTAAGGGATCCAGAAAGGCTTCACTTAACTAGCACCTGTGCGTCACTGGTTTCCTCTGGCTGTGGCCAGTACAATACTTAAGTCTGACTCTATCTAGGAGGTACTTTTTTGTAGTTCTCCTCTAACCTTGAGGTTGGTAAATGCTTCTCCACATTTGTCAACTTAATATCTTTCTCATCCTCCTATACTATATTTCTGCTAAGGTTTTCTTGCCTGTCCAGAAGGCTCTTTAAAGTAAATTCAGAAATTCTCTTCCCGTTATGTTGTCCATATCTGTTCCTCTGATAAAGCAGATGGGTTCAAAAGCAAAACATCAACAATTATCTTTTTTTAAAAATATGTGGATAAGAGGCTACAAGTAACACAATTCATTTTTTTTTAAGTTTCTTCTTTCTAAACACAGTGTGCTCATTTTGTAACTCATCTTGGGTGTAACTGGCATTGAGATTGAATAGTTCATTTAACATCCATTTAACATTGTATTGTATAAACTATTTATCATGTTACTTATTTTCTGTATTTCCTTGTTACTTGATCATTCAAAACTTATTGGTACATTTTAAATACTCTACCATGACTGTGGCTTTCTCCATTTTATCTTCTATTTCTTTACTAGTTTCCTATGGCTGCTGTAACAAAAGATTACAAATTTAGTAACTTAATACAATTTTATTATCTTAAGGGCTCAATAAATTTCTATTTTCATTTATTTTTTCCTATTCTCAGAAGACCTTTTCCATTTGAAGTTCAATTCTTTCCTATGTTCATGAAACATTTTTCATTTTTTCCTTTCCTTTGATTTGCCTTGTCCTCTCTTTATGGAATTATTATACATATTGGATTTCCTGGATCTGTCCTCCAGATCTCTTATCTTTTCACTCATCACCTTCATGTCATTAACCTTTTCCTCTGACTTCTGAGAAAATGTCTCAGGTCAATCTTTTAAATTAATTATATGGACTACTGTAGTATTGAGTTTGTTGCTTCCTGTCTACTGAATTTTTTAATTTGATCAGCATGTCTACTGATTTGTAAAGGATGACAGAGGTATATTAAAATCTCTCACTGTGGTTGTGGTTTTGTCAGTTACTTTGAAAATAATCATTTTGGATTTCTGATTGATTCCCTTCCACAGTAAAAATAACAACACGGTTCATTTTAAGGCTAAAAATTAGAGATTTTTAAATGTTTCTTCTGTTTTTTCACAGGAGAATATCTATTTGGAGTCAGCAACATGATGGAATATTTATATTTTTCCCTTTGTCCTTGCTCAATTATCCTTTTTCTTCTTGCTCATCCTCAAATTAGAGATAGATTTTACAAGAAATCTTAAGTGTCTGTTATTCAAATCTTGTAGTACTAGACAAAAGAGAAAGAAGTTTGTATTTTATTTTGCTAAAATGTGACTTTGAAAGCAATCTAATGCAGATAATTCTATTATTTGGTGTGCAGTTAATTTTCAGTATTTCACATATAGGCACCACTGGAGAAAATTCCCTAAACCTTCTTGGGATCAAGATTTCCTCTTTGCCATTGTTCCAGGCAAAACTTTGCCCCTTGGCTCAACAAGTCTCAGCTTGGGAGCCCTGTATTTGGCCAGAACTCTGATGTCCTTTAGAAATGTGGAGGTTGCTATCACACAAGGGCAGTATCTTTTATTTTGCCCTTTGTGTGTGTGTGTGTGTGTGTGTGTGTGTGTGTGTGTGCCCCTGTATGTGTGTGTGCCCCTGTGTGTGTGTGTGTGTTTAGTTTTGTTGTGGAAGCCTGACATTGACATTGTCTGGGTTGCTGCAACAGCTCTCTGAGTGACGTGACCATCATCTTTGGGAGGGAAACAAACAATAGCATTCTCTCTGTCATGTGAGCTTGAGAATACAACCCATTCTTTTACTGTGGTACCCTAAAATCATTCCTGAGGGCCCTCCTTTATTCAAACTAATGGCTGGAAGCAAGTTCCTGTGCTCTATTGACGTCATTATGGAATCCTGTCCACTCTATATATTGGCAACACTTTGTCTGTATTGAAATTTTAAATGGTTACATCAAATCTTCAGAAATTACTCAAAGTTTCTGGCCTTTAAATGGCATCATTTGTTGTTTTCATATTTCTTGGATAATTTAAATGGAATTTAAGATGGGAGGAGAAGTAAATACGGGCTCAAATATATCTAAATTGTTTTAAAAGTTTAAATGTATTTCAATAGTGTCTTTTCATGTCAATAAATATTTATTCTAATAGTCTAATGGCCTACAGAGAATCTACTTTGTTACTTAAAAGTCTAGGCTAATGAGTTGATCATTATTTTTATGAATTTTCAACAAGCTAAGAAGGACTTGGATAGTTATAAACAATGTATCATCTCTCCACAACAGTGTCAGCAGAATAAAGAACTGATTCATACTAATTGTTTCCTTCCACAACATATTTCATTCTCTTTCTATGCAACTGTATCCTTGACTAAGGCTTTGGAAAGAATAAAAGTTGTATTGGCTCTTATTTTTTTAAGTGCTATTCAGATGGAGAAATTCTAAATCACCATAGTTAACAGCAACAAACATGTATTGCCCCAACTATCACAGATGTACCACTAAGGTCAAGGGAATGGATCTGGATGAATCAGCTTGCTAGAAGCAAATTTAGTGAGCACATAAGACACTAGTCCAAATTTTCTTTGACAGCTTAAAAAGAAAGGTATATGCCAAATAAATCATCTCCCCAAAGCCTTCTAAATTTTAAAAAAGGATAGCAATAGATGTATTTGGTAGTTCTTTTTTTTTTTTTTTTTTTTTTTTTTTGGGTGCTAGGCGGGCCTCTCACTGTTGTGGCCTCTCCCGTTGCGGAGCACAGGCT
>NC_041234.1:12112436-12124809 GCF_002837175.3 Physeter macrocephalus
AGCGGCCATGGCTCACGGGCCCAGCCGCTCCACGGCATGTGGGATCTTCCGGACCGGGGCACGAACCCGTGTCCCCTGCATCGGCAGGCGGATTCTCAACCACTGCGCCACCAGGGAAGCCCAATGTATTTGGAATAAACAATGCACACTGGGATTACAGCACTGTGACTGTTTGGGAAAGAGAAGATTTCAGACTGAGTAGAACAGTGGGGCTGAGGAAAGTGACCTGTGTGCAGATACTGGCTCATTATGAGAACTGAAATTGTGTTCACATTATAAAGGGGCAAGTACAAAACAGCGTGGCAAACTGTTGTGTGTTTATGTTGCACATGTGTATACGCATACTATATCCGTCACCAGTCCTTATATTAAAAAAGGGGGGGAGAGGAGGAGGAGGAAGAGGAGGAGGAAGAAGAGGAGAGGAAAGGGAAGGGAAGGGAAAAAAGGAGGGAGGGAAGAAACTCTTATGTCCCCTTTTTACATTAAAAATCGTGTTTTACTATTTTAAATGACTAACTGTATTTACCATGTTTCTGACATTGCTGATCAACTCTAAATTTTATTATACTTATACTTTAGACACAAAACAACCTCCAATCAAAGCAGAGCCTGCATTAGAGAATTTGAAAAGGGTATTTCTTATAGCAGTTGCCTGGTCCAGCTTCCAAAGACTTTCCTTTCTCTAAAAACTGCCTGGTGGCTGGGAACCTCCTCCATATTTTGTGGCCTCAGCTTTTTAGTAATACCTGAATGACCTTGGGGTGGAACCAGGATCAAAACTAGGCTAATCAGATACTTTTTCCCTGGTAATTACAAGAGGGAAAGAAGGTAGGAATTAGGGGAGCTATACTAATTGAAGCACTCATATTGATTAGGTGCTTGGACTCTTTCTGCAGGGGTCCACTGTGCTCTAAGCTCTTTCTGCATCCTGCTAATTATCTTCTATTGGCGATGCTAGCCAGAGTTACTTTCTGTTATTTTCAACCAAAAGATTCAGAATTCTATTGACTTTATATCACTGATGTTAAAAACACTTAGTGGCAAAACTGTGGACTGTGTATAATTTCAAATTATAAAATGACAAAATTACCAAATGGTGAGATTTGGTTCAAAGAAATGTATAAACTCTAGAACGTATCACTAAACTGAAAGCATTTCCAGGATATCAAACATTTGGCTTTGGTTCTCTTTGAGGATTCCATATCTGCATATAAGAGAAATCAATGATTGCTGGGGAGCCAGTCAAAATGTATTTCAAAGGTGTAATCATTGGATTTTTTTCTTAGAAAAAAAATGATCTATTTAGTAATCTTAGGACATCATAATACATTTTTGTGTTACTTCATATTTTCAAAATCCTTAATGATAACTTATAAGTTAATCCTGACCATGCTGGTTAATATAGTCTCAAATAAGCAATTGCATACAAGGAAACAAGCACAGAAAAGTGTCCTTAACCCAGATTTTTAATCAAGACGTTACTGAGCCAAGAGAACTCCCCAGCATGCAACTTCTAGGCCTGTGAAATTGAAACTAAATTATAACAGCTTCCTTAGAACTTGACAAATACCCTCAGTTAAAATTCAAGGGCATGTAATATCATGGGAGTTACATGTCCAAATGTATTTTAACATGACCCAACATGCAAGGTACTCTCTGAAGAATATGGGGGTTGTGAGTCAAGAGCAGATACAGTGTGTAAAAACAAAGGAAACCATAAAGAAAAAGACAACCCACAGAATGAAAGAAAATATTTGCAAATGGAGCAACCCACAAGGGATTATCTCCAAAATATACAAACAGCCCATGCAGCTCTATATCAAAAAAACAAATAACCCAATCAAAAAATGGGTGGAAGACCTAAAAAAACATTTCTCCAAAGAAGACATACAGGTGGCCAAAAAGTAAATGAAAAGATGCTCAACATCACTAATTATTAGAGAAATGTAAATCAGAACTACAGCGAAGTATCACCTCACACCAGCCAGAATGGCCATCATCAAAAAATCTACAAACAATAAATGCTGGAAAGGGTGTAGAGAAAAGGGAACCTTCCTACACTGTTCGTGGGGATGTACATTGTTACAGCCACTATGGAGAACAGTGTTGAGGTTCCTTTAAAAAGAACAAAATAATGCCATTTGCAGTGACATGGATGGACCTAGAGATTGTCATACTGAGTGAAATAAGTCAGACAAAGACAAATATCATGATATTGCTTATATGTGGAATCTAAAAAAATGGTACAAATGAACTTATTTATAAGACAGAAATAGAGTCACAGATGTAGAAAACAAACTTATGGTTACCAAGGGGGAAAGCGGGGGGGATAAACTGGGGGATTGGCATTGACATATACACACTACTATATATAAAATAAATAACTAATAAGAACCTACAGTATAGCACAGGGAACACTACTCAATACTCTGTAATGACCTATATGGGGAAATAATCTAAAAAAGAGTGTGTATATATATATATATATATATATATATATATATGTATGTATAACTGATTCACTTTGCTCTACAGCAGAAACTAACACAACATTGTAAATCAACTATACTCCAAAAAAAATTAATTTCAAAAAAGGAATTTCAGGCACTGCTTTGTCTCTAGCACCGACTTACTCTCACGTGGAGAAAGGTACTCAGAGACTCTGTCCACCTACATCCACCATTATATTGGGCGAGTTACCAAAGAGTTCTCTAAAAGAGTTTGCTTCCTTTGTTATATGGTTTTATGGGCTTTGAAACCAGATAAATGATAGCTAGATAGCTAGACAGACATATCGCAATATCTAGATATTTTATTAAATACTTGGACATAGTGACACAAATAGCAAGGCCATTGTCCTATCTTGTACCCTATATAACTATTTCCACTTTTCTCAGCTTGTGAAGAAAATATCACGTGACAAATCCAAGTTCTAATTCTTACCATCTTATATAATTGTTGGCTTGACTGTGGGAATTCCAAGATCGTCCTTAGATTGACAGCCCTCACTCTCCTCACATTCTGTAAAAGCTTTTACTATGATAATTCTCTATAATATTCAAATCAAAAATCTCATTGGTTCACAAGAAACCTTTATTTCCTGATCATGGATCTGTAGGTTAGCTGTGATAACTCAGTTTCAGGTAGCTTTCAGGTTCAAGTGACTTCTTATTTGGGGACTCAGAGTTGAAGAAACACCTCCTACCTATAATGAAGTGTTCTCATGCAGGGGTCGGAGTATAACAGAAACTCTCAGTGCCTCTTAAAACTTCTCTTCAGGACTGTCTCCACTTAAAACTGGCATATTGTCATTCCCCTCCACATTCCACTGGTCAAAGTAAATCACATGGCGAACCCATCATCAATGGGGCAGTGAAGTACACTCCTTCTATGATGGGGTGAGGGAGAGGAGTGAAGATTTTCTAAACAAGAATGCAATCTATTACATATTTTCTAGTCAGGACCCTCCAGAAACTTAACATCCTGCTGAATTTTCAGGTGAAAACTGGGAACCACAGACAATTGGCAGATGTGAAATGATACTTTTCAACAAAGGAAAATGATAAGAGGATCTGGGAAGCTGTGTGAGCTTTGGTGAGATTATGAAATGTTAAAAGTTGAAATGATCAGTGCACATGTAAACGACTAAAACCTAGTCTCACTCTGGTATCCTGATCTATCATCTCCACTTGATTTAATGTTTATTTTCTTCAGCATATATCAATGGTGTTGACATAATATATCCTAAGGAATAACCCAGACATAATATTTTGAAACTTGAAATTTAAATAAAAATAAGTGACATGTGTTAAGCACTTTATCATACTTCCTCTCTGAATGATAAAATTAACATTGGTAGGACATGCATACAGAGTTGAAGTTTAGTATGCCATTTATTGCAGTTTTTATTTTTCCCTGCTTTAATTAAAGCTTTCATTGACGGTGAAATTATTGGTCCTGGAATGATCCTTGACAATGTATGAAAAGAACACTCACACTCATTGTTATATAGTGCTTTTGTGCTAGCTAGCCAGAAAAGAATAGCTATTACATTGTACAAGACAACTAAATTTTTATTTGGTAACGGCCTCGAGGAATTTAACTCGGAAGATACTAAAATGTCTTTAGAGTCCTAGTTTGCTCACAATTTATCTTCACCTTTTGTGCGTGCAGACTACTACATCTAACACTTTATTATATTTTTTACATCTGTGAAAAAGAAAAAATACTGTGCATTATCTCTATTTTTAGTCAGAACTTTTAAATATAGTTATTTTCACTTCAACAACAAGGAGGTGTCATTAAATTTTACTTTTGTCATAATGCAGTGTTTCAGTTTTTAGTAACAGATTTTTTGTGTTTATTGCTTTGACTGGCTGGGGTTTTTTTGGATGTTGTTATGGTCACTCTACATCAAGGTGCTATTTTTCCTTCAGTGAGCTTAAAAGATACTTTCTGGCTCAGATTTAAATTCAAAACTCCGTCTTCCAATTCCAAGTATATTATTATTAAATATTTCAGTGAATTTCTCTGAACTCTACATATTATCTCTTGAGAATGGAACATTCAAAGCAAAGTTAGAGTTTGCTTTTGGATTTGTAGTAAAGCAAAGCAGAATGACTGTGGTTTAAAAAGATACATGGAACACTACCAAATTAAAAATGTGAAGCTGCCAACCTCCTGCTCTCCTTTTCAGAAACATGTGAAAGGCAAGATTAGATAAGCTACCATCACCTGAGAGGTTACTTCTAATTAAGGCGGAAGTCCCCAAAGGCCACAAATGGCCATTTCTGTTAGGAAAACAGGAACAGAAAAGCTCCATCATATCTTCAGAATACTGACTTCTTTTGTGTTCCACTAGATTTATTTGGAGCCCCAGCTTTGGAGCTTGGCATGACCAGATAGCTTGCCTGACAAAACTACCCCTTGCTCAGACTGCCTTGGCTGGTTTTCCTAACATATCTTTAGTCAAAAAGAAAGGCAAGAATGTAAAGTATAAAGTAAGGGGTTTGGGCTGAGATCCTGACATTTCCGCTTTACATATCCCTTTTTAGAAAACAAGTTGGGGCATGGCTCATAGCTGCAGAATCCAAATGTCTGCCTTGAACGGCTGTTTAACGTATGGAGTATAGAAAATAGATTCTAAGTTCATCTCTGAACTCTGCCAATGTGTGATCTTTATCATGTTACTTATCTGTGCCTCAGAGTCGATGTTAATAGTAGCAATGTATTAATAGTATCTACTTTATAGAGCTGTAATGTGGATTCAATGAAATGTTATATAGAGAAAGCATTTCACATAAGAATTCAAGTCATAGTAAGCAGTCAATAAACGCTAACTTAGAAAGATTAAGTGAAATTATAACCCATTCCAGGAAGGAAAAACCAAATGCAGTAAACAACAATAATGTTTGTCTCTAAGTTATATATCTCACTTCATGAGAATCAAGTTGGTCAGGGTAAAGGGAGACAAATTATATTCTTGTCTGACCATCCTTTCTCCTTTTAGTACGCTGATCATAACATCAGGAGTGAACTTTTGGGAAGGGATTGCAGTTCGCAGGTGCTTTTATTCTGAAAAACAGTGGAAGGACTAGAGCCCTGCTGTTCAATTCAAACATACCGGGTGAGCCAAAAGGTTCCTTCGGTTTTTTCCGTAAGATGGCTCTAGTAGGACTTAGTTGTCTTTAATTTCATTCCAAACAATTTTCTTAGATTGTATGTGACAGGTGACATATCAGTGTGCATTTAAAAAAAGACTTATCAAAATTGGTGAATTTTTGTGGAGCCATTTTAATATTGAAGATGGAAGAAAAAAAGCAACGTTTTCGGCATATTATGCTTTATTATTTCAACAAAGGTAAAAATGCACCTGAAAAGCAAAAAAAGATTTGTGCAGTGTACGGACAAGGTGCTGTGACTGATCGAACGTGTCAAAAGTGGTTTGTGAAGTTTCATGTTGGAGATTTCTCGCTGCGATGCTCCGTGGTAGGGTAGACCAGTTGAAGCTGATAGCGATCAAATTGAAACAATTGAAAACAATCATTGTTATACCACGTGGGAGATAGCCAACATACTCAAAATATACAAATCAAGTGCTGAAAATCATTTGCACCAGCTTGGTTATGTGAATCGCTTTGATGTTTGGGTTCCACATAAGTTAAGCAAAAAAAATCTTCTTGACCATATTTCCACATGCGATTCTCTACTGAAATGTAATGAAAACGTTCTGTTTTTAAAAGAAATTGTGACGGGCGATGAAAAGTGGATACTGTACAACAGTGTGGAATGGAAGTGATCGTGGGGCAAGCGAAATAAACCACCACCAACCACACCAAAGGCCGGTCTTCATCCAAATAAGGTGATGTGTATATGGTGGGATTGAAAGGGAGTCCTCTATTATAAGCTCCTTCTAGAAAACCAAACGATTAATTCCAACAAGTACTGCTCCCAATTAGACCAACTGAAAGCAGCACTCGACGAAAAATGTCCAGAATTAGTCAACAGAAAACACATAATCTTCCATCAGGATAACGTAGGACTGCATGTTTCTTTGATGACCAGGCAAAAACTGTTACAGCTTGGCTGGGAAGTTCTGATTCATCTGCCTTATTCGCCAGACATTGCACCTTCGGATTTCCACTTATGTCAGTCTTTACAAAATTCTCTTAATGGAAAAAAATTTCAATTCCCTAGCAGACTGTAAAAGGTACCTGAACATTTCTTTGCTCAAAAAGATAAAAAGTTTTGGGAAGATGGAATTATTAAGTTGCTTGACAAATGGCAGAGGGTAGTGGAACAAAAGGGTGCATATGTTGTTCAATAAAGTCCTTGGTGAACATGAAAAATGTGTCTTTTATCTTTACTTAAAAAAGCGGGGTGAGGGGGACTTCCCTGGTGGCACAGTGGTTAAGAATCTACCTACCAATGCAGGGGACAAAGGTTCGATCCCTGTTCTGGGAAGATCCCACATGCCTCGGAGCAACTAAGCCTGTGTGCCACAACTACTGAGCCTGTGCTCTAGAGCCCGCGAGCCACAACTACTGAGTTCACGCACTGCGACTACTGAAGCCCACACTTCAGGAACAGATGAAGTTTATTTTGTTCAAGCTAATCTATCTAAAATACCATAATTCCATGTAACTCCTACAACTCATAAAAATTGTCAAGATATTTTACATTTTTTCCCTCTGCAAAATCTGATCTGTATTTTCCATTTACAGCACATCTCGATTTTGATCAGCCAGCCACACTGCAAGTGCTCCATAGCCACACATAGATGACGGTTACAATATTGGACAGTGAAGGAGTGGAAGATGAGGAAGAAGAGTTGGGGTGAGAGATGCGATATGAGGTTGTCTAGTGGTATTCATGTAATTTTGTGACCAAATACTTGTTTGCAGCCTAACTGATATCAGAGAATCGTTTTCAAGGTTGCTATAAACCACGTTAGCCAAAGATGTAGGTATGTCTCCTGAGAAAACTTAACCATCTTACTAAGACATTGATCAGTCATAAAGAAAAGCTGAGAATGTCTTTTGTTGCCAACTTAATAAAATAAATTGTAAGAGGTATAACAGCTTGAAACTGCTCACTTTTACCATGAAGGGTCTAATTAAAAGGGAAGACAGTTCCTTCAACACGATTTATTAAAAGTCTATTGAATTCTCTTCTAGCCTTATCTTAGCATTCTATTCAAAATATACCACTGAGGATGGCTCTGTAACTGAGCCTATGTACAGGGTGCTGCATATAGGAATATCGATCAGCTTTATCTTAGTCTCTTAAGAATTGCATTTTATTGCACTAATGCTTCTTACAGTAACTACCATATTAAATCAGAACTTTAACATTATGATTCATAAATAGCATGAAACTTGACACCCATAAATCACACCACTAAATTGGAAGTTTAAAGATAAGATTTATAAACTAACATACTAAATCACACCTTTAAAATTGAGGATTCATTAATAAAAACTTTTACAAGCATGATGTATAAATCAAAGCACTATACCTGATTCTTGGAAGTTAATGCATGTAAATCAGAATTCTGAAAGTTAATATTAATAAATCAAGGAAATGCATCTTACTTGGTAAATTTCCTTTTTAATGAAATAGTTTTTACATTACATAATGGACACTATCTTCTGAAAAATATGAACCTCAAAACCTCCTTTGGTAGCCATTTCCAGAACATCTTTCTTGTTTTATTTAAGCCCATTTCTCTTATGTGAGCACGGAAATACCAATATGCATCTTGTCCATACAAATTCTCATATTCTAGAAAACTGTAATTAAGTCACACTGTAAGTTTTCCACTTATAAGCTAAAAATACCCACAAAACAGCTTTCCGCCATAGGAGTTATTTTCTGTACCTTTGATCATTTTTAACAAATGTCTACAAATTCTTTTGAAGGTGATGTGAACAAACCTGGACAAAATGTTCTTACATGGGCCCTATTAACACAGAGTGCAGTGGATGAATTACTTCCAGACCCTCATATGTCATGCCTGTTTGTAACAGTCCATTTATATCTCACGGCCAAAACAATAGGAGTAGCTTGAGTCTCCCACAGTAATGTGTTATTGTGAGCTCAGAGGAAGTAGTGCTTCACTCTCTTCATGCTTAGATTCCCTGGGCTTCTGAGTAGCCCAAAGCAAACTGGATTCTATCTTTTCCACTCCATTATAACAGCTCTTAATAAAGTTACTAAAGACTTCCATGCTACCAAAGAACAAAAACCATGTTGAGTTAACTTACACGAATATTCATCAACAGTTGGCACTGTTGTTCTCTACATCGTATCTGTGACACCTCCTTTCTCCTACCTTGTCAGCACCTCCTTCTAGTCTTTATGGCACCTCCTATTCTAAGACCTCTTAACTTAATTGTTAATGCTTCACATGGTTCTCTACTTAAGCATTTCATTTTCTCACTCTATTCATCTTCTCATCTTTTCCCACAGGATCCACTCCCACTTAAACATTGATTACCTATGGAGCTCTTTTCTAAGATCTAGAAATAGTCACTAGGTATTTCTTCCTTGATATACTACTAGCCCCTCTAAATCTACATGCCCAAAATGGGATTCCTTATTTCTTTCACCAAAGCAACTTCACTTTTTTCAATCCCAACGCCAACCCCTAAGTCTAATCAGCTAAGACTTTTCTCAGATTTCTTCCATCCATTCCATTCCTACAGCCACTGTTCTAGTTTAGGGCCCCCCATTAATTCTTCCTTGGACTGTTCTATAATTTTCTAACTGCTCCTCAGCATTCCAGAATGAAAATCTCATCACATAACTCCTTTAGACATTTCCACTTTTATTCCCTACTTCTTCAATAGATATGGCCCTAATGACACATTTGCTTCCCACCATATTCTACACTTTAAATGAGTGGTTCTCAATCTGGTGAATTTTGCTCCCCAGGAAACATTTAGCAATATCTGAAGACATTTTTGGTTGTCACAACTAGGCGTGGTGGTGCCACTGGCATCTAGTGGATAGAGACACTTCAATGTTCAAAACAGGCCCCCACAACAAATGATTATCCAGTCACAAATGTCAACAGTGCAGAGACTTAGAAACCCTGAGCCTCACCAAGAGCCTTTGAATGTGGCATATATCTATGCTATGTCCTTTGCCTGAAATGCCCTTTCCTCGCTTACACACAGGCCCAGTAATCTTCATTCTGCAAGCTTCAGTTCAGTGAAGGGTTTTCTCATCCTTCCAAGCTTCAGTGATGTACCAACATGGTTTTGGGGAAACATGCATGGGATTCAGCGTCAGAATGACACTGGTTTGAAATATGAATCCACCTTACTAGTTTGTGTCCTTGGGCAAACTAACCTCTTTGATTCCCAGTTCCTTCTGAGAACTGTGACTAGAAAATACGAAACCAACAAGTTTATTATTAGGATTTAATCAGATATTGATGCAAAGGAAATCTGGCTTCACATAACCTAGTTTTACAGGTTATCATCTACAAATTAACAGAAAGGATCACCTCACATAAAAGATGCACATTCTTCAATAAAAGGAATGCAAGTAACTGGACTCCCCAACTAGACCCTCTTAAGATGCTTTCAAGGTCTATTTGCAGGTGAATATAAAGTAAGGGAATAGTAAAATGTGTCTAATGTCTGTCATGAGCTACACTTGGATAATTGGGTTGTTCCAGCAAAGGAACTGTATGGCACCTGATATATCTACTTTTGACAATATGCTAGTTTATGTGGATTATATAATGAAACATAGAATTTGTAGTGTAGCTGGAAACACAGGACTAGAATTCTAAAATAAGGAGAAAATAGAACACTATAGCTTATAATCAGCTAGTAAAATGATGGCACAGAAAAGTACTATACATTTTGCCATATATTTTTTAAGGTGAAACTTACAGCTAGTGTATGAAATGGAAGACAGTGTAGCCATCATTATGTCCTTATATGAGCACGCACATGCGTGTGTGTGTGTGTGTTTCCACTCTATCTTTTCTTTCCTAACAGATTTTTTTCAGCTTATTTTGTATCATGGAAAATACAATATGCACACTCTAGAGCATTCTTATGGTAAAGAGTTACAAATATAAATTAATCAGAGCAATGCAGAACTAGAAGGAAGACACGTAAAACATATTTGAAATAATTCTCAAAAATGTGATCATGATTAAATCTTCCACTGATGCTCCCACAACAAATGTTTACTTGAGAATTTTTGAAACTATTTTTTTAAACTTCTGATGAATTCAGCACTACAG
Source organism: Physeter macrocephalus (assembly GCF_002837175.3). NCBI lineage: Eukaryota > Metazoa > Chordata > Mammalia > Artiodactyla > Physeteridae > Physeter > Physeter macrocephalus. Next base: position 12,123,202 of record NC_041234.1, read on the forward strand.
TAAGCAGAGCCATCCTGTCTGCAGTAATGCTCTTGCATCATCTGAACTATTCCCAGAGGAAATAATGGGTGAAAGGAAAACCAAGTAAACAATAACTTTTATCAGATCTATTGTAAAAGGTTTCTCTGACATCAAGGGCATATGCAGATTTCCTTGATAGTCTGACTCCATGTGATTTACTTTAGTAAATTTGTTTCTTCCCATCACTATTTTCTCTAAGTAATTTGACATCTGAATATATACTTTTATGCATAAAATTACACATATTATGAGGAAATACAGCATTCATAACATTTTGAACATATCACAAGATATGCCTCTTCAGAGTTTAATAACACATTTGTGATTCCAAGAGAATCATGTTATAAAACTTGAAAAAGGATCAGTTCACATATTTAGCTACTTGTTATTTTATATAAATTAAGTAATGAAACTTTCAAACTTGTATAATATTACTATGTGAAACTGCCTGAAGTTATCTGATTTTTAATCTTTAATTGGTATTTCTTATTACCCAGTGAGAAAAAATTTTTAAAAATTTCCCCCTGGAGATTTATGCCACATAACAGAATCATATAATCTGGAAAGAATCTCAAAATATAAAGTGATATGCTTCAATATAAATTTATAAAAATTTATATTGTATGCTATAAATGCTATAAATATCATTTTTTAATGAAAGTTGAATTATAATCTAGGAGAAAAAAATTAAACGTTAGGACAAACAAACAGTTACTAGTTTACTACACAAATGTTCTGACAAACAAAAATGGGGGAAAATTACATTCGTAGAAATACTGTAAGGGAATATGAACAGGTAATCCCAAAAGAAACTAAATATACATGGCTAATAACATAAAAATAGTCTTAAATTTACCAGTTATTCAGTAAATTGCAATTGAAGGAATAAGATTATTTATCTTCCATAAGGTTAATTTTTTAATGCAATGTTACTACCCAGTATTGATAGGGATGTGAATAAAAGTGAATGGTAACTTTATATACTTCTAGTAGGCATATAAATTAGTACAACTTTCTAGGGAGAAATTTTTCTTTAAAAATGATAATGTCTTAGGCAGAACACTATGACATAAATCACAGCAAGATCCTTTTTGACCCACCTCCTAGAGAAATGGAAATAAAAACAAAAATAAACAAATGGGACCTAATGAAACTTAAAAGCTTTTGCACAGCAAAGGATACCATAAACAAGACCAAAAGACAACCCTCAGAATGGGAGAAAATATTTGCAAACGAAGCAACTGACAAAGGACTAATATCCAAAATTTATAAGCAACTCTTGCAGCTCAATAACAAAAAAACAAACAACCCAATCCAAAAATGGGCAGAAGAACTAAATAGACATTTCTCCAAAGAAGATATACAGATCGCCAACAAACACATGAAAGAATGCTCAACATCATTAATCATTAGAGAAATGCAAATCAAAACGACAATGAGATATCATCTCACACCGGTCAGATTGGCCATCATCAAAAACTCTAGAAACAATAAATGCTGGAGAGGGTGTGGAGAAAAGGGAACCCTCTTGCACTGCTGGTGGGAATAATGTAAATTGATACAGCCACTATGGAGAACAGTATGGAG
>NC_041234.1:12125182-12132682 GCF_002837175.3 Physeter macrocephalus
GAGGGAGGGAAGAGATATGGGGACATATGTATATGTATAACTGATTCACTTTGTTATAAAGCAGAAACTAACACACCATTGAAAAGCAATTATATGCCAATAAAGATGTAAAAAAATAAAATTATATTGCTTAGCACACACACAAAAAAATGATAATGTCTTTTGACATACAAAGTTCCTAGGAATTTATCCTAAGAAAATAACTATAGCCAAGAGAGGTTCATTGCAGTATTATTTAGTACCCACAATCACATATAATCTAAATATCCAAGAAAAGGGGATGATTTGAATAAATTATGGTATACCCATGAGAAGCACTACTATGCAGCCAGGAAAAAATATATTCTAGAAATACATTAACTGACATAATAAGATGTTCATAATTCATGATTATATGAAAAAAGCTTCCAAAGCTGCACACCATGATCCTATAGAATCTTAGCCATAAGAACTGCTTAAATTAACATAGGTAATAAAATGGTATTATAATGTGTGCCCAGTGAAATGAAGAGCCACAGAAAACCCTTCTCAACAGCTTCCTGTTCGGGGCTCAGGAATTAATAATAGTCCTTCATAACTCAGGACAAGAAATCAACCAGCTCGGAGGAATCAGTTATTCCATCATTCCACCAGAAGTAGGCATCTATTCTCTTCTGTAACGATTCTGCCTTTCTTGCCTTCTCTTTCTTTTTTTGATATTCACTTTTATGTGTAAATTATGAATACCATAATTTATTCAAATGTAGTTTATTTTTTAGATTCCATATAAGTGATATCATACAATATTTGTCTTCCACTGTCTGACTTACTTCACTTAGTATGATAATCTCTAGATCCATCCATGTTGCTGCAAATGGCAAAAATTCATTCTTTTTTATAGAGTAGTATTCCATTTTATATATGTACCACCTCTTTATCCATTCATCTGTCGATGGACACATGTTGCTTCCATCCTTCTCTCTTCTTTTTTATGTTTTGTTTTAAATTTAATTTAATTTATTTATTTATTTATTTATTTATTTATCTATTTATGGCTGCACGGGGTCACGGGCTTTCTCTAGTTGCGGCGAGCAGGGGCTACTCTTCGTGGCGGTGTGCGGGCTTCTCATTGCAGTGGCTTCTTGTGGAGCACAGGCTCTAGGCACGCGGGCTTCAGTAGTTGTGGCTCGTGGGCTCTAGAGCTCAGGCTCAGTAGTTGTGGCACACAGGCTTAGTTGCTCCACGGCATACGGGATCTTCCCAGCCCAGGGCTCGAACCCGTGTCCCCTGCATTGGCAGGTGGATTCTTAACCACTGTGCCACCAGGGAAGCCCTCTCTTCTTATATTTCTATCTCTTTTTCATTCTTTCCCTTTCTATGTCCTCTAAATCTGTTATTATTGCTTTTGTTTCTGTGTCCCTGAGTGTGCATATTTGTGTGTCACATACAAAACCCCCTAAAGGAGAGGACCCTACTGAGCCTGGCAGTTAATGTCCAGCATAGCATACCCACACTGGGTAGAGTTCTTATGGCAGGCTACCTATCTAGCTTCTGGACCAGTCTTTAGCTGCTTATCTTTTTTTTTTTTTTGGCGGTACGCGGGCCTCTCACTGCTGTGGCCTCTCCCGTTGCGGAGCACAGGCTCCGGACGCGCAAGCTCAGCGGCCATGGCTCACGGGCCTAGCTGCTCCGCTGCATGTGGTATCTTCTCGGACCGGGGCACGAACCCGTGTGCCCTGCATCGGCAGGCGGACTCTCAACCACTGCACCACCAGGGAAGCCCAAGCTGCTTATCTTTGATTTCAGCATTAATTCATAAATCAGTTACTTTTGTCTAGGACAATAAAGTCACATGACACAAAGCACGGTGGTTTGTGCAGAAGCTATTTTTTTTTTTGCTTTCCTCAAAACAGAGCTGTAGACTCAGAGGACACTTAGAGTGTCTGTGTTGAAATTACAGAATGCATAATACAGATCAATTTATTTTGTTCTTGTTAATGGTTCACTTTTTATGTTAAACGTTTTCATTATCTGCCTATACAGAAAAAAAATCACTAAGTTTTGTTTTATATTTTAAATCACTTGATCTTGTCTCCTGCCTAAAGGCTATTATATAACTGCCAGTGATTTTTTTGTAAACATGTGCTTCTTCAGAAACATCCACTCTATCTCAGGCATCATTCCATCAGCTATTTTCCCTCCCCTTCCATCCTGATTCCTGTAAGAACCTAGTAATTAATGCTTAATAATATCATAAACTTCTGAATCCTAAAACACTCCCTTCATCCATTCACATCATGTTTCATTTCACCTTTCTCTAAAAAGAAGTATATGGATATAGCAGCTAAGTAATTACTTAGGTTGTATGCAGAATCTTCTAGAACTCAGTTTTGAGGCCATACGACCAAGAGTACTTTGTCTTTTCAAAACTTGGTGGTGCTTTTCTATCTTAACTGTTTCTTCATTCTCAGAACCTTGGTCTTTCTAACTTTGTGCCCTGGATTCAGAAATAAGTCTCTAAAAATTCCCTTATTTGTAGGGATATTATTTAATGTCTTACTTAATATCATCCTAGTCTATTTTCATTTCTTAAGCCTGCTGTTGTGGTTCATTTTCTTCTGCTCTAGCATACAATGAGTGGTGGGGTTTTTTTAACCTGCTTTTCTATCATCAATTGGATCCTGATCTTTACAAACTTTGCATAATTCAAGTCATGTAAATTAGTATCCACTCTCTGCAAAAGCAAGACTTTGTACTAGAAACTCTGAGGCATACAGGTCCCAGTCCCTGCCCATTAGAAGAGGGAAGGAATGTATATAATTATAATACGGGGAAAGAGGACAAAGAAGAACACAGATAACTAAAGGCTGTACTAGAAATACCAGAAGAAAGTGGAAGAATTAGTGAGGGAGCCAGCATAGGAAGAACATGAGGAATATAAAAATTATTGATAGGGAGTATTGTTTTTTTATTTATATCTCATGCACCTAATAAGAGAGGTATTAAATAAATTATTTTGAGTTGAAATTCACTGAACCAGAAAAATGTAATATCAGGAAGTCAGTATGGGGAGAGGGTGTAGAAAACTGTTTAGGATGGAATGAGTTATGGTCAAATAGAGCAGAATGAAGACTAAATAAGAAAAGCTCCTCAGACAAGCCATGAAGAAGAAACTTCAGGAATGCCCATTCAGTGGAATGCAGATATACAAATGCCATGTTGCAAGACGAGTGTTGGAAAAATTGTTCGCCAAGCATCTAAGCGTTTTGGTAGTGAAAAGAGACAAGAAAACATAGAGGAGGAAGTAGATAAATGGCAAGAGAACATTCTAAGAATAAGATGAAGCAGGGTGACCAGCATCTCTAAGGACAGTGTTGGACAGCTCAAAGTATGAACTGAGAGTTTTGGAAAAATCCTATCAATACCAAAAACTTTGTTTATAAACATATTCAAAATAGGTATATTAACCAAAAATTAATAAAGAAGAGAGAGGGCTATCTCAAGAACCTTCACATTTATTGTAAAATAAAATTTAAAACTTCATCCTGGTGAAAGGATAGCCGTTTAAACATATGTTATTGCAAAAACTGGACACCCAAATGCAAAAGAATGAAGTAGGACCTTACACCATAAAAAATTAAGTTCAAACGGATCAAAGACTTAAATTTAAGAGCTAAAACTATAAATCTCTTAGAAGAAAAGACAGGAGAAAAGCTTCATGACAGTGAGTTTGGCAATGATTTCTTGGATACGACTCCAATAGCACAGGCAACAAAATTATATAGAGGTAAAGTACACTATATCAACATTAAAAACTTTTATGTTTCAAAGGACATAATCAGCAGAGTGAAAAGGACACCCAAGGAATGGAAGAAAATATCTGCAAATCATATATCTGGTAAGGAATTAATACCCAAAGTATAAAAAGAACTCCTATGAAAAAATTTAAAATAGGCAAATGAGTTCAATAGACATTTCTCCAAAGAAGATATATAAATGGCCAATAAGCACATAAAAAGAAGCTCAACATTGCTAATCATTAGGGAAATGCAAATCAAAACCACAATGAAGACCACCGCACATTCACTGAGATGGCTACTATCAAGGAAACAGAAAACAACTGTTGTTAAGGCTGTGGAGAAATTGGAAACATTATGCACTGCAGGTAGAAATATAAAATGGTGCAGACATTATGGAAAACGTTATGATGTTCCTCAAAAAATTAAAAACAGAATTACCAGGTGATCCAGCTATTACACTTCTGTGTATATACCTAAAAGATATAGAGAAATTGGAATCCTTGTGCCCTGTGAGTGGGAATGTAAAATGGTACAGCCATTTTGGAAAACAGTATGGCAATTCTTAAAACAATTCAACATAGAACTACCGTATGATCCAGCAATTCCACTTTGGGGTATATACACAAAATTAGATAAAGCAGGGTCTCAGAGAAATCTTTCTACATCCATGTTCATATCAGCATTATTCACAATAGCCAAGATATGGAAGCAACCCAAATGTCCCTCCACTGATGAATGGATAAGCAAAATGTGGTATATAAATGCAATGGAATATTATTCAGCCTTAAAAAGGAAGGACATTTTGACACATCTTACAACACAGATGAACTTTGAGGACATTATGCTAAGCGAAATAAGCCAATCACAAAAGTACCAATATTATATGATTCCACTTACATGAGGTATGTAGAGTAGTCAAGTGCAGAGAGACAGAAAGTAAAATGATGGTTGTCAGGGGCTGAGGGGAGGGGACACTGGACAGTTAGTTGTTTTCATGGTAATAGAGTTTCAGTTGGGGAAGATGAAAAAGTTCTGGAGATTGGTTGCACAACACTGTTTATGTATTTAATACTGCTAAACTGTACACCTAAAAGTGGTTAAGATAGTAACTTTTACATTATATGTATTTTACCATAATAAAAATCTAAAAATATATTAAAAATTATCAAGATGGTCAATTTCATGTTATGTATATTTCATAACAATTAAAGAAACAGACAAACAAACATAACTCATCACATCTTGGAAAAGCCTTTAGACCTAGCCTCCTTAAGCCACTGAACTTTGTACAATCCCATGAAAGTTCCAGATCACTTTTGTCTCCAAACATAGCTCTTTTTCTCTTGGCCTGCAACCCTCTTCCCCTCAGTTCATCCCCTAGCTGTCATCAAAGATTTCAGGTCATGTTATTTTCTCAGAAAGAAACAAAAAAGAAAAACTTTTCTTGACCATCCAAAGGCAATATTATGCTCCCATGTTTTGATGTTTTATCATACCTCCTACTTTTCCCTACAATAATTTTAAGTACATATTTTGGGAGGGTCATTTCTTACAGCCTATCTTCCCTGATAGACTGTAAATTCCTTGAGGACAGGTACCATGGTTTACTCAGTACACAGCTGTATCCTCAACATCTGGGAACTTGCCTGGCACAGAGAATTTTCAGTAAATTTATGTTTAATGAGTAAGGTAAGCTAGTTGCTAATAAAACACATTTAGTATTTAGGTTAAATATAGTTAAACAATTTGTCAAGGCTAATCAAATCCTAAGAAAGTGTTAGTAACGATTGAAGAATAAAAGAGAACAAAACAGTTAATTGTTAGCTGTCATTTATTTCCTTTCCCTTCTATATACCTTCATATTCCACAATGTAGAAGGCAAAAATTACATTCTCATATTGTCTTTAACCTAGGTCTCTGAACAGTAATTAGTTTCCATCAGTGAGACCCACTCTGAGGATCAAATGGCTTGGAGGCCATCTTCCTGCTGTGACTATTTGTCACTGCTTGCAAAGCATTCACAAAGATATGTCTGTCTGTGGCCTGACTCAGGGTCCTGGTGACAAGCCATTAACTCGTGGGTATAAGAGGAGGATGTGACCCAGCAAGTATGGTGCCAACAGCATCTTCCTCATCTTTGAATCTCAGCTATAGTGAGCCCAGTGACAGGCTGCTAACTTTTGTTCCTCCATTTTTAAACACATAAGTCCCTATATTAAATCCCTTGTGCTTAAAATACTTAGAATGGTCAGCTCACTACATTGAACCTAGAAAGTTACACATAAACTTTTGAAAAGACCAGAATTGGAAAAATGGTAAGTTTTCATATCATTGACATTTAGCTTTAAACTCAAGACAGAGCAGAATTCTAGAACAATAAATGAAGTTGCGATCATTTAAAATAGAACAAAAGGGATCACGCAAGGCTAGCATAGAATCACTAAATGAATGCCATGGCAAGCTAACTTTGTTTCTTGATGGAGACCTTCCATTAGAAAATCAGTACAGTCCCAAACTTATGGTATACTTGCATCTCAGAGAGCAGTTAAAATTCCTCATATAACCTCCTCTGAGAATCCTGTCCTGAATCCCTCAAGTAAACTTGATAACTACCCTCTATGTTCTTATATCATTTTGTTTATTCTTATACGATAACTACTATCACGTTAGTTTATGGTTACATTTTCACATCTGTCGCTCACCTCCCAACATTTGGAGCTTCCGAATGTCAATAAACATGTATTATCTTTCCATATAACACTAAGACCTAGTACAATGCTTGTCATACTGTAGGTGTGCTCAAAGATTGAATATTTTATGTTGAATTATGACATAATAGGTAAACTTATAAGCAACTGAGAAATATTAATCTCAAATGCACTGATTAATGGATCTATATAAACTAGAGAAAGGTCTCAATTAGAATCACCCCAGGCTTTTTCACTCTGAGTAAATTTTTAATCCTAGAAAGAAGTGTTGCTTTATCTTGTACCAGTGTGTCATAATGTATTAAATTGGTACAGGGTCATTTTTTATTCTGATTTGCAATTGAGCTCATCACTTTGTTTGGATAGTATTCAGCCTCATCAACTAGATTAATACATTTCTTAAAGGTTCAGGCTTTATCTACCTCTTCCCCACACCATTAACTTCAGGGCTATGCCCACAGTGGATGTGCAGTGGGCCCTTTTTAGGTGACCATTTGGTTCTTACAGGTTCCCTCCCTGTTAGCTGATTCCTCTGCTGGCCTCCAAGCCTCTATGGCAGGTCTTTTTTCAATTTGAGAATACTGGATCAACAGAAGCTATTGTTCGTTGCTTCTCATTTCATCCTTTAGAATAAACTGACTTTTTCCCCCCTCTTATTTATTTATTTACTTTTTTCGTAAACTGACTTTTTTTTTTTTGGACAACACCCATATACTTAAGACGCCCACATATTTGGAGTAAATCACTGTAAATAGGCGATCAGCAGAAAACAACAGCCTGTAGAATACATTACCAAGGAGCAGCAGGCAGCCAAGTTTTTCATAACTGGGCTACTAGCCACCAATTTAAAGCTTTCATCTCAACACACGTTCACCACACAGAAGTCTGTTTTTCTGCACAACATAAATGGAAGGGGACAAAACACTGCTGCTCTAAGTTATATTAAATTGATATTTTTAAACACAATTCTGGCTTTGAGTTGGTAAACATGCTTAGGAAAAATGCATATCCCC
>NC_041234.1:12137682-12140722 GCF_002837175.3 Physeter macrocephalus
GGTGGTTAAACAAATCCATATATAGGTTAAAATTTGTAGAACTATAGACCATAAATGTTAATTTTACTCTATGTTAATTTCCAAACGCAATTTTAAAAAGTGATAATGAACTGAACTAAAAAAGTGACAATGAGTGAGCTTCATCCATTCATTCATCATTCACTTTCTGGATTTGACAAGATCTTAAGAAGAAGAACAACAACAAATCACAAACAAATAAAAACTAACTCAGATAGAAAAACACAGTCTCTTTAATAAGGGGTGTTGGGAAAGCTGGACAGCTAAATCGATGAAATTAGAACACTCAAACCATATACAAAAATAAACAAGATGGTTTAAAGACCTAAATATAAAGACATGACACCATGAAACTCCGAGAAGAAAACATAGGGAAAACATTCTCTGACATAAGTCATAGCCATGTTTTCTTAGATCAGTCTCCCAAGGCAAAAGAAATAAAAGCAAAAATAAACAAATGGGACCTAATCAAACCTATAAGCTTTTGCACAGCAAAGGCTTATAAACAAACATAAACAAAATGAAAAGACAACCTACAGAATGTGAGAAAATATTTGCAAATGATGCAACCAACAAGGGCTTTATTTCCAAAATATACAAACAGCTCATATAGCTCAATATCAAAAAAACAAACAACCCTCAATATCAAAAAAACAAACAACCCGATCAAAAAATGGGCAGAAGACCTAAAAAGACATTTCTCCAAAGAAGACATACAGATGGCCAACAGGCACATGAAAAGATGCTCAGCATCACTAATAGTAGAGAAATGCAAACCAAAACTACAATGAGGTATCACCTCACACCAGTCAGAATGGCCATCATTAAAAAGTCTACAAATGATAAACGCTGGAGAGGGTGTGGAGAAAAGAGAGCCCTCCGAAATAGTTGGTGGGAGTGTAAATTGGTGCAGCCACTATAGAAAACTGTATGGAGGTTCCTTAAGAAACTAAAAATAGAGCTACCATATGATCCAGCAATCCCTCTCCTGGGCATATATCTGGGAAAGACAAAAACTTTAATTCAAAGAGACCATGTACCACAATGTTCATTGCAGCACTATTTACAATAGCCAGGACATGGAAGCAACCTAAGTGTCCATCAACAGATGAATGGATAAACAAGATGTGGCACATATATACGATGGAATATTACTCAGCCATAAAAAGAAATGAAATGGAGTTATTTGTAGTGAGGTGGATGGTGGCACATATATACAATGGAATGTTACTCAGCCATAAAAAGAAATGAAATGGAGTTATTTGTAGTGAGGTGGATGGACCTAGAGTCTGTCGTACAGAGTGAAGTAAGTCAGAAAGAGAAAAACAAATACCATATGCTAATGCATATATATGGAATCTAAAAAAAGAAAAAAAGGTACTGATAACCTAGTGGCAGGGCAGGAATAAAGACATAGACATAGAGAATGGACTTGAGGACCGGGGGGAGGGAGGGGGCAGCTGGGGCGAAGTGAGAGCAGCAGCAACATATATGCACTACCAAATGTAAAATAGCTAGTGGGAAGCAGCAGCATAGCACTGAGCCTGCGCGTCCGGAGCCTGTGCTCCGCAACGGGAGAGGCCACATCGGTGAAAGTCCCGCGTACCACAAAATAAATAAATAAATAAATAAATAAAGGATCCATGCACCCCAATGTTTATAGCAGCACTATTTACAATAGCCAAGACATGGGAACAACACAAGTGCCCATCAGTAGATGACTGGTTTAAGAAGATGTGATATATATACAATGGAATATTACTCAGCCATAGAAAAGATTAAAATATTGCCATTTGCAGCAACATGGATGGACCTAGAGAATATTACACTAGTGAAGTAAGTCAGACACAGAAAGACAATATCACATGGTATCACTTACAAGTGGAATCTAAAAAATGATACAAATGAATCTATATATAAAACAGAAAGAGACTCACAGACATAGAGAACAAACTTATGGTTACCAAAGAGGAAAGGGCAGGGGAGGGATAAATTAGGAGTATGAGATTAACAGATACACACTACTAATACATAAAACAGATAAGCAACAAGGATTTACTGTATAGCACAAGGTACTATATTCAATACCTCATAATAACTTATAATGGAAAATAATCTGAAATATATATGTATATAACTGAATCACTTTGCTATACATCTGAAACTAACACAATACTGTAAATCAACTACACTTCAATTAAAAAAAAAACTAACCCAGATGGCTCTTGGGGAATTGGCATTGCTGTTGTGAAGGCTTCCTGGGACAAATATCTTCACAGTTGATCAAATCACAGCTGCTACACAAATCCATCTGGACTCTGGAACTCGCATGACACAAGCCCAATAACTTCTCTTACTCTAATATTCATCTACATATGTGCCTACACCATTATTTCTTCAAAAAGTGTAACACCTGGATAAAGAAACAGAAAGGAAAGATCTTATGTAGAAAAAGCAGCATGCAATGTATGGTCTTTTTAGACCTCAGCTGAGCTGTGTTAGAAGGAGTTCAGAAAAGTCTTGAAATAATACCCCATTAGTATACAGAGTGAAGTAAGTCAGAAAGAGAAAAACAAATACCATATGCTAATGCATATATATGGAATCTAAAAAAAGAAAAAAAGGTACTGATAACCTAGTGGCAGGGCAGGAATAAAGACATAGACATAGAGAATGGACTTGAGGACCGGGGGGAGGGAGGGGGCAGCTGGGGCGAAGTGAGAGCAGCAGCAACATATATGCACTACCAAATGTAAAATAGCTAGTGGGAAGCAGCAGCATAGCACAGGGAGATCAGCTCAGTGCTTTGTGATGACCTAGAGGGGTGGGAGGGAGGGAGACACAAGAGGGAGGGGAGGATATGGGGATATATGTATGCATATGGCTGATTAACTTTGTTGTACAACAGAAACTGACACAGTATTGTGAAGCGATTATACTCCAATAAAGATCTATTTAAAAAAAAGGATCCATGGGCTTCCCTGGTGGCACAGTGGTTGAGAGTCTGCCTGCCGATGCAGGG